>NW_019525228.1:434311-499270 GCF_002814215.2 Seriola lalandi dorsalis
CCCCTCCTCCCCCCAGCATCAGCAGCAGCATGACAGGCAGAGAGCGCGGCCCCGAGGATGTGGCTGCGCACCTCTGCACTTTCAAGGAGCTGTTTGAAAATGTATGATCATGGGAACGTCACGCTCACATGCTGCTGTAAATTCACATAATGTATTATTATTATGTTTCTTTACATCTGTTTGAGCTTTATTGCTCCAATCGGGGATGAGAAGTGTAAAATAAGTTGTTATGGATCTGAATGTGCAGACTCGTGCACAGACTGGAGGTAATGGATCGATGAATCCCGCCCTGAGAAACGGGAGTTTTCTGTGTATTTGTGTGAGTTTCCTCCTGACACCTGAGGTAAGGGTGGAGCCTCAGTTTCATTCATCACCTCGTGGCTCGTTGTTTCCTGATTCTGGTGCTGCTGCTGCTGCGACCCAATTCTCCCCACGGGGCTCATTTAACTTTGATCTAATCTAATCTCGCTTTCTCTCTCCTCTCACGCTTTAACCCCCCCCCCAGTCTTTGTGTCCGCGCGGCGCGCTCCCGTCATCACGTCAGGAGGAGGCAGGCCACTGGTGCTGAAGCTGACGAGGAGGATGATGATGATGATGATGGCGGTGATGGAGGAGCAACGCTGAGTTCACTCTCCCAGTTTTCTCTCCCTTTTTTTCCATTCATTCTTTTTGATTGACAACAAAGCGACGGAGGAGCGACGCCGCCGATTTGACCTCACCACCTTTCTCCACCTCTCTCCCGTCTCCTGAGCCGAGACCGAGATGGGGAACGAAGCGAGCATGGAGGGCGGTGAGCCCGGAGCCGCCGGGATGATGGGGTCGGCGATGCACGGAGGACCCGCGACAGGACCGGGAGCGGGACAGCACATGAAGCCGCTTAACGGAGCCGCCGCCGGGGGAGGAATGGGAGTCGGAGGCCCCGGGATGGGGATGACGAGGTAGGAGCAGCAGCGGTGGAGGTGGTGGTGGAGGGGTTTTTCGGTTGAATCCCAGTGTGTGTTTTAACACGGAAACGGACGAAGGGGAAGCAGGGGAGCAGATGTCGCTGGGGTCAGCTTTTACAGGGGTGGGATTAACAAGAGTGTTTCCCGCCTTCGTGCATGATATTAAAGAGGACATATGCTGGTGTGTTGTTCACGGTAACAGCGGCGACGTCCCGCCACAGTGTGATGTTAAACACAGAGAGCTGTCCGCGGTGCTGAACCGCCACCAGCACGCATTGGTTTCACAGGAAGGGTTTGACACTGCGTGTTAGGGCGGTTTACAACCACTCTGCTCTGTGTGGATCTGTGGATCTGCCGTTGTTCTGCTCTCAGGTGTGATTTTATTCCGCGGTGTCATGTGCTCTAATAGTATTCCCTCCTTCCCTCCTTCCTTCGGCTCGGGTTGAGCTTTGTCGTAGTGTGTTGAACAGAACGCATCTCTGACATCCTTCCTGTTTCTCCGTCGTCATTTGAAAGCTGCAGTGTTTACGCCTGTCGCTCGTGAAACGTGACACCGGGACGTTTTTTGTGCTTCATGTCCGGGAGTGTGTGATTGCGTGTGTGAAGCTCCTTGATACTCTCCGCTGCTTTCCGCATGGGCGAGGGGAGGATGCTCGGTGTGTTTGTGCGTGCGTGCGTGTGTGTGAGTGAGCGCGTGTTCGTACGTTAAGGGGCTTGCCTGGCTATGTAGGCGTGTGTTTGATGATGTGTGTGTAGTACTGGTACTATCAGCAACGCCACCGTTTCCCGTTAATGACGTGGAAATGTCTGACAGACAGATGGTGCTGACCGACATACCGTCAAATCAAACTCGACCAAATCAACGCTTTACTCCCATGTACCCCTGTATATACAGTAATGCCCCTTTACATTTCAATCCATGTCATGTTATATGAAATATATTTAGATCTCATCAGTAACAAAAAAAATACGAATCATTATATTTTGGGTGTGACAGTGTATATGATGCATTTAAGGTCTGTTTCATTCAGTTAGAATGACTTAATATAGAAAGCGATATTAACAAAGTGTAGTGGAGCCTTTGAATCTTGTTTCATAATATTTACATATATTGTACTACATGTGTTAAGCAACAGCACTATGACATGTGACATGTAAGGTGTCCCGCCATAACTTAACATGAGTGGACGTGACATTTGTAAAGTGTCTGTACAGTAGACACACTCAAGATCCCACCACATACAACAGAACTGGTACAAACTGCACAACCACTTAATTATTTATTTTATTTTATTCATTATATTGTATATAGTATTTCTGTTTTATCTTTATTTATTTTAGATTCAGTTTCTATTCTTATTTTATTTCTTATTATATTTTCCCCTTGTTGCTGCTATTCCTTTGTGCTGCTGTGTCAGTTTGTCTTATCTTGTCCTTTACCCGACATAGCAAAGGCCTACACAGTAAAGTAGCAGCGGGACATTGTGGGTCACTTTCTCCCACATAGCACCACACTCTCCTTTAGCTTTAAATGCTCCACTCTATTGTCTCTGCCACCATCCTCAGGTCCTCAGGTTGAGGATTTGTTGAAAATAAATGACGTACAAGTAGGGCTACAGCTGGCCTACACACACCAGGGTCTGTGGTTGTGTGTTATATTTAGGACACATCCTGGGTTTGATTCATGTCTCTGTAGGAGAGAAGAGCAGAGCAGCGCAGCGCAGGCCTATCCATCATTATATAACACAGGGACTCAGAAAGCAGATGACAGCTTCATCTCGCCTCCGATGAACGACAACACAGCCGGACATGCTCCGATGCATTATGTATGCATTACTCTGTTTAGTCGTGGTAGTGGTTCATTCGTTTTCTTTGTTGATTTATTTATTTATTTTGATAAAGTACCTGGTGTTTTCCGGAGCTTCCTGCTGAACACCTGCTCTCAAACCTCCGAGGCTTCGTCTGCGTGTCCACCCCGCTCTGATGATGAAAAGCTGAGGGTTTCTGCAGCACGTTAAGTATTTATAAAGGCGTAATACAAGTCCATGTGAACAGATAGAATCACGTGCAGAGCGTGTTTGCTCAACCCCCCCCCCTGCACTGCTCTGCCTGACTGCCTGCTCTGATCTCTCTCTCTCTCTCTCTTTCCCTCTCCCTCTCTCTCCCTCCCTCTCTCTCCCTCTCTCTCTCCCTCTCTCTCCTCTCTATCCGTCTCTCTATCCTTTTCACACTTGCTCTCTTCATATAGGAGAGAGGATGTCGTTCTCTCTCACCCCCCTTTCTCCCTCTCCATCTCACTCCATCGCCTTCCTTTTTCATTCACTCTCTGCACATTCCCATACCTACACATTTCTCCCTCTGACTCTTTCCTCGCTCTCTCTTTCCATTTGTCTCTAAATTAACATACCGCCAAGTTAATATTTCATACCCTTTACACTGATAATATAAAGCCGTGTGACAACAATATATTTATATTTCTATGAAGGAAAAGACTGAAATTATTCAATATGATTCTTACTGTTGTCTCTTTTTAGACTGAACATCCGTATATTTTTAGCTCATTGTAGGATATTATCACTTGTGCTATTTTTATTGACTGTTTTCATTACATTGCACATGTAAAAGCCCAACTAGAATTAGAGAGAATTAGCAACACCTATAAACACTTTGGGCAACACATTAGTTTCATGCTTATGTTAAAATGCATCGTTCCTATTAAATAAATAAACTAAACTAAACTAAATCCCATGAAATGACTGTGTTAGTTCATCCTGCTCTGTCTGTAGATCTCAGTCCCAGTTTATTAAAACAGCTGGACTCTGTAGTTTCCAGGAAATGATGTTCAAGCCTGCTGTGGATAAATACACATTTTATTTTACTATGGTTGGTTTCAATCCAAGACAGTAAGAAAGAAAGAAAAAAATTCCTCGTCCTCTCACATGCAGTATATTTAATGCTCTTTACAGTGATGATGTGGGTTCCAGTTTACAACCAGACTCCCCTTATAAAGGATTTATAAATGGTTCATAATTAGGTTCATAATTAGGTTATTCATTTGCGTTATATAAAATGCATTATAAATCATAAATAAACAGTTATAACTTTATAAAGTGTTAGTAACCTAATTATAAACCATTTTTAACTCCTTTATAAGAGCAGTCTTAATGTAAAGTGGTACAGTAATATGTTATATACTATATGGAACAGCTGTGTTTACTCTTCTATAAATGCAGTTATGTCATCGTGCACCTGTAAATACACCGTACATTTGCTCCTTTGATGAAAATCCCCCCCCCCCCGTTCTCCTCCTCTCCCTCCCCGCCCCCTTCTCAGCCAATAACCGGCAGCCTATAATTGGCTGCCGTATATAGGATATGGAAGTACAGATAAGAGAGAGAGAGAGAGAGAGAAGGGGAGAGGAGGAAGATGGAGAACGAGGGCTGGAAGCTGAAGGAGGTGAAAGGGCAGAGAAGAGAAGGAGGGAATAGATCATGGGTAGTCGGCCGTACAATGGTATAAAACCTAAAGGGATTCTGGGAGGGGGCGAGGGGGTGATGGGGTCGCGATAAATCAAAAGCTAAAACCGTTACCTCCAGTCAGGGATCATCCGAGTACAAGCTGCAGTATCAACAAAAATCCATTATATCACCAAGAGAAGAGTTGAATCACATTTATGGAACAAATAGAACAGAAAGCCTTTATCGTCTCTGTACTAAATATACAATGAAATTCAGAGTGCTACTTTAATAAATACTTTAAATGAAATAGAAAAGTGCTCTGCTGAGTGAGCTTTTATTTACACTGATACTTAAAATAGGTCAGCAGGTCACGGCAATCTTCATATCATTTATGGAGTTTAGATTTCAGGGAAAGAGACGGTTGTTAAGTCTGTAAGTCCGGCTTTTGATTCACCTGTAGCGCCAACCAGAGGGCGGCAGGTAGGACAGGTGGTGGGTCTGAGTCTGCTTATATAACATATATCAGCTGGAACCTGCTGAAGATTTGCATCAGACTAACGGTAAACTAGCTTCTTCATTCATTTCAGATTTCTGAACATGCGTATTATTAGTTAGTACTCTGCGTTTAACCGCCCTCATCATAATCTGTAGTGCAGCCCAGTTCACCTACGAATTACTTTCATACTAAACCATTGAGTGTGAAGTGTTTACTCAGAGAGGCGGAGAGTAAGGCTGACGTTCACGCAGGAGACCAAGGTTTGACTTCTGACACAGACTTTGTGTTCTCATTAGCTGTGACCATGATTTTCCCTCTCCTTGTTGTTTCACTTGTCAGAGTCACAATCGTTCCGTAACCTTAACCAGAAGCTGCCAGACGCAGGAAAGAAACGAGGAAAATAAAAACATAAACACAAACAGTTTTTTTGTTATCGTTTCCCGAAAGGACTAAATTCAAATTCAAAGAAGCTTGATTGACACGACCGTAATCAGATACAGCACAAGACAGCATCACAGTGGAAAAGGCAGATTTAAAGCTATTAACTATTGTTGTTATAGTCAACAATTACACTAATGTGACCGTTTTCAAACTATCTATCATTGACTGTCAGGCTGTGGACACACCCACCCACTCTGGCCTCCCCCTGAGTGTGGATTTAGAGTGGTTGTAACAGCGCAGGGGGCTGCAGGGGGCTGCAGGGCTCGGTAACGTGCTGCACAAGGAATTTGGGACCGGATCAGACTTCTCCCTGACTGTACTGCGTGATGGATCAGAATCTGCCTCTGCTTCCCAGCAGTGAGGACGCCAATAATTCTGACAAAATCCCCCAACTCCATTTTCAGAAATGCAGCCCCAAACCTGCAAAGAAGCTCCACCGTGTTTCACTGTTCACCTGCAGACACTCAGGTGAACAAACTGCCGAAAATGTCACGTCTTCACTACATGCTGACATTTTCCTGCACCTGAGTTCTTGTGTTGTCGTGCACAGATGAGTCGCTTTTTGGCTGCGAGACCTCAGTGTACCAGCGACCCACTGGTTTCTGCTGGTTCTGTGCTCGTGGTGCTGATTAATGTTTTCTGGTGTCATCTGCTGCAGCTCGTGTCTCTGGTCTCTGGTCGTTTTCTTTGTGCCCCTGCAGCTGCAGCTTAGGCAGCACATCTGGAAACACCTGAGACCTTTTAGGTTTAGATGAAACTGTTATTTTTTTCAGCAAACTCACTTTTTTAGTTTGTCTGTCCCTTGCCCAGTTTTATTCCCTCTACACAGCTGTTTCTGTTCCACTTCATGATTTTGGTTCAGTCTGTGTATTATGTTGTTTTTTCATCAGCACCTGTTTGTTATAATTGTCTGATCATGCACTTGATTCTCTGCCAACAAATAAATAATTGTTTGGAAATCTGAAATATGACGTTTCCTGTTCACACACTAATGCACGAGATATAAAATAACCTTTTACAACAAATTAGTTATTTTAACATAATGAAATGCAACCTCTAGCATTCGCATAATATAGTATATACTTCATTATATAATAGCTGCATTTACTCAGAACATAGGAAGGAATAAAAACAGACAACAAACAAATGCTCCTCTTGTCTTAACAATTGGCAATTTATACAAAATGGCGTATATCAATTATAATGATACAAAATACAAGTTTAGAAGAAGAGAGAAAAACATTACAGAAACTGTGTCACTCACAGAAATTAATCACTAGTTTTTTTGATATTTTTCTTTTAAAAATTGAAATTGAAATGGTTAAAGCTTACAGTACTACATGCTGGTGCTAATACATGTAACACAGAGAGGAAAACAGGAAGGTGGAAGTCAGGAGAGTTCAAAGACAAGAGTGATGTTACAGCAGAGGAGAAAGTGAGATAATGAAAGAGTGCGCACAGATGAATATAAAGTAAAGAGTGAACAAGGAACACGCTAAAGAGGGGATGAAGAGGATCCAGATGGCTACAGACAAACAGTTAGACAGGAGAGAGAGAGAATAACAGACAAACAGAGAGAGAGAGAGAATAACAAAGAGAGAGAGGGAGAGAGAGAGAGAATAACAGAGAGAGAGAATAACAAAGAGAGAGAGAGAGAGAAGCTCAGCTCGACATGTAGATCAAACCGTTCCCTTTGCTGTGGCGTCACGTGTTCACATTACATCTGACGCAACTCCCACTCATGTTTGCAGGCAGATCCGTCACATATAGGCTGAGATGTGTGTGTATTTGTGGATATGAATGTGTGTGTGTGTGTGTGTGTGTGTGTGTGTGTTATGCATGTTATGCATGAATTTGTACTTACTGGATAAACATGATCAGTAACTGTGAAGAGCTGCTTGCTGACTCGAGACCATCAGCAGCCATTGAAATTTATTCTTTATATTTATCAAGCGTGTGTGTGTGGGTGTGTGTGTGTGTGTGTGTGTGTGTGTGTGTGTGTGTGTGTGTGTGTGTGTGAGACTACTTGTGTAGGAGTGTGGATATGTGTGTGTATGTTGGAGAGAAAAGATGGTGTGAACATTGAGTTTGTCATGTTGTTTTCTTTCTCTGACACGCTGCACACTGGAGACCAATTTTCACTTTCTAGAGAAACATACAAGTAGGACGTGTGTGTGTGTGTGTGTGTGTTTGTGCATGCAAGTGTGACTTTGTTTTTTCACCTCTTGCAGAGAAGCAGCCTTTGCTGTGTTCAGTGTGAATGTACAGTACAGAGTTTGTTATTGAGGCTTTTCGCTGACAGGACTGCTGCTCAGAGTCATGTGATTTTTCTATTTATCTTTTTTCTCACATCAGCAGAGGAACAAACGCTGATACGATTCAGTTTCCGATCTGCTGAGTGAGCTGATTACAGGTCTGTCCTTTAGGCCTTTGTTGTTGAAATCGATGGTTAAGGTTGAAAATTATTGGGTGTGATGATGAGTAGATGTAGGCCATCGTTTCAGTGTGAATCGCAGGCAACAGCAGCGAGCACAGATGCACTGCTGGTGACGTACAGTATCTAGTGCAGCTGTGGCGTTACTATACTAAGACAACTGGAACCTGTTATCACTCTCATTTGATCAACAGGTATTTTAAACTTCCTCCAGACGTGTTTTAAAATCTATAAAAATCCTAAATTCATATTTAGTTTAACATGTTTTCACACATAAAAACCAGGTCTGAAGCTCGTCTCCTCTCACTTCCTGGTTGAGAAATCTGGATCAGGCCTTGAGCCCCGCCCACCACCTGCTGGCTCCAGGTGGACAGTTGAAAGAGCAGAGAGCATCAAGATGGTGAGAGGAGGAAACATCAGAGAGACTCAGTCAGACCCAGACTCAGAGGAGGAGTCTGAGACCAGAACCAGAACCGTTAGCTAATTAGCATCTTTTCAGAGCAGTTAGCATCTTTTATTTGTTTATGTTGTTTGTTAGCTTGTAACTGGCAGTGGCTGACACAGTGTTAGCGGTTGTGCTAATGCTAACTCTCTCTCTCTGTACTGAAGAGGTTTCAGGTGTATTTAGCCCCCCCCCCCCCTCCCCCCAGGCTGACAGGATTGGTTCCTGAGGTTTGTGACGTATGAAACCCTGAATCTGTTTATGAGACTGTGATTGGTTCACTGCAGGTCAAGGTGGAAACACTGAGTCATGGTGTTGATGATTATTTCATCATCATGTGTCTGTGTTATATAAAAACATCATGTGGACGTTAGCGAGGTGAAACACTGGGTTTTCATCAGAGGGTCTTTAATTCTGTAATTAATAATTTTATTGATGTGAACGGGGACCATGCCATGGACCAACCTTTCCAGTTTCAGCTGATTTAAGACTTTATTATTCTGACCTTTGTTGTTGGAAAATCAAACCCAGAAAACAAGAAAAATACAAACATGATTTTGTTGCTTGAAAGGTTGATGTTCAGAATCCGGGGAAAGTTTTCAAAACAGTGTCTTCAGTTCAACTCAACTTTATTTATCTAGGACTTTAAACAGTCGATCTTTACAGTTCAGAGTGAAACAAAAGAAACGAGATGACAAGGAAAAAGGAATAAAAAAAACCAAACAATGTCCATGACACACAGACGACAAACGTTTTTCCTTCCTTCACTAAAATAACCAGACAGCCCAGTTAGTCTGCAGCTCTCTCTAACGTGACCTTGTCGCTGTAAATACTTTTTCAATCCTCTGGCGGATTTCAAACATTCATTTTATAAAACTCTGTCCTCGGTGAGATAGCCGGTCAACTTTCTGACTCTTACCCTGAGAAGCAGTGAGCAGGTTCTTAGTCATCGTCTTTAACGACCTGCAGCCTGACCTCACCTGAAGTCATCCTCACAGCGACCTCCACAGTTAACACACAGATGAGTGAGAGGGCGAGTGTGTGTGTGTGTGTGTGTGTGTGTGTGTGTGTGTGTGTGTGTGTGTGTGGTTGTCTTAGCGTTAGCCAGCTTGAAAAATGAGATTTTTACAAATTGTGTGTGAATGTGTGAGAGAGTGGGCGAGAGACAGACAGACAGAGGCTCTCTATATATTTACCCGCCCTGTTATCAGGAGGCTGTGTTTGCAGGAGCCTGCGAATACTAAATGTGTTTGGGTGGCTGCATCTGGAGATAAGATGGCAATAAGCACAATATCACAGCCACAGTATTAGTTTCCAGCAAATAGATGCTGTCGCCGGAGCTTATGAGTGAAACCCAGGAATAGATTGAACAGAGATGATACAGCAGGACGAGGGCGGGAAGACACTGGTGAATGATGGATCATCTGTTGGATTCTTTAACCAGGACACACAAACCAAACCACCGCAGAGTGAATGTGGAGGAGCTGGTCCTGGTGTCGGTCGACATGGCAGGTGATCCTTCTCCAACCTCACTCTGACTGATTATCAGTCAAAGAAACAGTTTTATGATGAATATTACAGCAACACACAGTTTCCAGCATGACAAAGCTGAGATCATCTGTTGGGTACTTAAGGTTTTAACTTTTTATACTAGTAATTAATTTCACTGAATTCACTCTAGCAGTTAATAGGCAATAAGGCAAACTTTCGTACTTCTGCTACCAATCAAATGAAAGTGTTGTCAGTGTTGTACCTGTTTTCATACGTTTACAGACGCAGGATTGGACAGAACCAGGAAGAAAGCAGAAAAGCATTAGAAGGAAACAAATTAGGTTTTATTTAAAACTATGCAAATTGAAATTAGATGTGGATTTTCACAAAAAAACATGTTAATATTAACATTATTTTTATTTTTATATTATTTTTCCGGGATAGTCGCTCAAAAAAGTGAACAATCCCGGGAAAATCAGAATGCTAAACCCTAAAGCGATGAGACTGATACAACTGTACGATGTTGTACGTCAACTACAATTTCAATTTCACAGTGTGCAACAAAATAAAGTGTCTCCAGTGGTACATACAGAAATCATAACTTCACAGACAAGTAGACACATTACAGTCTGTATAAATAATATAAAACAAATAATAAATAGTATTAAAACAGTGGGTAATGGAAGTCTGTAATTCAAACATTTAAAAAACGTTCTGCATCGTCTGTGTCAGGTAACAATGACATCAGCAGGACAGGTACGTCACTTTAAGGACAAAACAAGACAAAATACCTCCAAACAAATAAATAAAGTGAGACAAAATGTTTCTTCAGTCATTTTGATATTTTTTTCTCATGAAATTAAAACTTAATTGTAAGTGTTTTGAGTCTGAATAATATGTTCAACTTGATGATGATGATAATAAAAATAGGTTAACAAGTTAACAACAACATTAAGTAACCGTCCATACATGTCTTTTTAATAGACATGAAGTGGATTAATTTACTTATTCTGGTTTAAAGAGAAAAGCATATCCACATGTTCAGGCGACAGCGACAGCAAGTTTAACGCCACACATCTTGTACTGCACGTTACTGTCGTTGATCAAAGTATCTCCAGACATCACTGGTCACGGCTGCCATAGTGCACGTAACGCCAACTGAGTTGAACTATTGTAGCCAAAAACCTGAGTACTGTTCCCCTCCCTAATCACAGTGTCAAAGAAATGGATCGAAAGAGTATAAAATCCATAATATTTGAGCCTTAAATTTCTTACAAAATGAAAAGTTTATAAGCTTTTTTTTTTTTTAGCTCATATCACAGATGGAGCCTTTAAATCTCTGGAAAGAAAGGATCCAAAGTCCTGATTATGGAGGCTCCCTGCTTTTGGCTGTGATTCCTGCAGCGCTGCGTCCCCTTCCAGGGCCCAGCAGGGATTTGTAACAGACACCAATACAGTGGGTCCTGACCTCATGTAGTGAGGAGAGTGCAGCGCTGCCTGCACCACCTCAGCCGGCACCGCAGGTTTCCACCGTGCTGCCAGGGCGCAGAGTGCGGGGTATCCGGTCCACTGTCGACCACGGGGTCAGATGAGGCGTTCAAGGACTTGCACACGGTTCATCTGCTAATCTGCACTGTGGGAGCTACTGGACACCTGAGTTTACCCCCAGGGGATGATGAAGTACTAATCTATCCATGTGGGCTCCACTACAGGAACAAACAGAGCTAACAAAATGTATTTTTATGAAAGGAAATAGTTTTTGTTTCAATTTGAGACTAAGACATCTGCCTTTTTAACATGGCAGAGAAAATCATCACAGTTTCCAGATTCAAGGCCAAAATAAGACGATTCAGAGCATCACAGCTTTTTCTTGGCCGAGGAATTAGTTTTTTCTCTCATTCCATCAGTCAGATGATTCAAGGAATGAAACAGTAACTAGATATTTTAGAGATGTATGAAATGTTTTTCAGTAGATGCTAATGTGGTTCTACTGGGAGCAGATTGAAGAGATCTCCTGCTCTGAAGTCAAAACACAGAATAAATGCACAAAGAGACGCAGTAACTGTAAAAGTGGAGTTGAGAAAAGGCAAAGACATGTATATTCATCCTCCCTGCTGACTCCTACAGCTTTAAATAGGGTAAGTGAGGTGCAGGATGGTGTGTTGCTTCACATAGGAGCTTTATATTAGACGGTTTACCACAACTGTTGTTTTCACACGGAGCTTTTCTGTGTCATGTGACCTGACCGCAGGTTCAGGGGGTCCTCTCCCCCTGCCAGGAAATCCTTTATGGTGTTAACAAATTGATCGGCTCTGTGGCGAGCTGTGACCCGGTGCACCGTGAACATCTGCAGGGTCGACAACCGAACTGCACAGCTCCCCACGTCTCTGCCAGAAACCATCGCCACAGGAGACGATTAATAAGCCAGCTGTGGTCGGGATGCCCCTCCCCCCCTGACTGACATACAGCAGCCTGACCCTGACACTCACCTGCATACAGGAGCTTAGTCTCCCTTTAGCTTGTATTTACCATTTCTCAGTTGAGCACTGCCGGGTGGATTCAGGCTTAATCCATGTAAACCTGCCAGAAAAAAAACATTCATGAATAGACCACTGGTGGTAATAAACACTGACACCGTTCAGCCCGTTTCACACAAACAATCACACTGAGGTCAGCTTACAGGGACTTTAAGCAGCGACGGTTGAAGTGACGGCTACGGCTCCCGTTGCTGTAGTCGTGGAAATCAAAGATCACCAAGCAACATATAAATGTAACAACAGCCACTTCAGTCCTTCAGGAAACGTCAAGACAAGACAACTCTTAAAATGACCCGAGAGCTCTTGATGTTTGATTTAGAGACAATCTAATATCAGATGAGGAGTTTGTTTAAGTCCTTCTGTGACTTCAGCACCATGGACAGCGTCACGGTCTCATCAACACACAGAAGACGGAGGTTAACAGCAGTTTGTCCAGTCAGATTAGCAGGTGTCTTTAACACATATACTCATAATCTATAAAACTACTGACGCTGTAATTGAATATAAACAGCCTGACAGTGTCGGATATGACAAAAACAAATAATTACCCGCTGACTCTTTAAAGTATCACAGGGCAAACTAGTCTTTACTCCAGTAGTCGACAGCTGGGCAGCGACGGCATAGTCGACATGGACTCTACGTCCTTGCATCATGGATCTGGTAAAAAGATCATATGAGAATCACAATCCACGATCTTAATCATCATCTGCATTCTGTGTCCGCTCTGATTTTATTCTGAAAGTCCTGACAGGAAGTTGTGATTTGGATGTTTGTGACGTCTGACTGACTGATTTACTGAACTCTGTTATTTTCTTCATATCACACATCGTCCATCAGAGTTTGTCTAGCAAGCACCCGAAACTGTGGAACTTCCTTGCTGAACTTTTCAGAATAAAAGCTCACAACAGCTTGAAATAAAGCATTACTGCAAAAAAAAAAACAACAAAAAAAAAACTGACTTTCTCGCAAAATCACTAAAGAGGAAGTGATTCTGTGGGTAACTGTTGCTGCTTTTTTTTTTTTTTTTTTAGATTTAAAAATAAATAATCATATTATCTACAGCAGTGGTCGCCAGTTAACTACCACTGGTATAGATGAATGAATAAACATCATCTCTACAGGGTCCAGCTCAAAGCAACATTAATCAGACACCATGGAATACTTAAAAATTATAAAATGCAATGATCATCAAACATCAGCTAAGAATTCTGACTTAAAACCCACTTCCATTCATCCCTGGGGCAGTTCTTACATTTAAACTAAAGACTCCAGTATTTGAGTTTCAGTCTTCCCTCGTGGCCGTTTTAAACCTGTAGGTGACTGAAAACATGTTGGACCTGAGAGCTGATGTTCTACAGAGCAGGACACGAACCAACCATGAGTCCATCTACTAACTGATCAGTTTAAAAGCTGCTTAAATGCTGAGTTCAATTAAAAACAAACACATTTTATTCTGCTCCCTGACTTTGCTGTGCTTGTTTCATGAGTGTTAAATCTGACTAATAATATTCTTCACTGTAACACATAGAGTTTAAACTCTCAAACTAAATCTAAATGTAGATTTTATGGCTTTATTATATTATAAGGTTTCACTTAAATCTAAAACTCTGACACATGGAGTTTATTTTTCTGTCCCTTCAGTGCGGTTGAAGAGCATATTTCTGTTTTCCCGCTCACACTGTGACGGTGCTGGTGGGTAAATGGCAGCCGACACTCGCTGCTGTGTTTCGTTCAGCTGGGGAAACGTTTCCTCCGACTTTCATTTGTTTGTCAGAAAATATTTTGCTGCGCTCGGCCGTTTTCCCCCGCCGCTCCAGCGAAGGTCACGTTGTGTTTTCTCATTATGTTGTCGCCATCTGACAGTAAATGTTACCTGTATTGATGCTGTGGCTGAACATGGTGTGTGTGTGTGTGTGTGTGTGTGTGTGTGTGTGTGTGTGTGTGTGTGTGTGTGTGTGTGTGTTTTCATTAGCCTTTTCCTGCTGTATTGTGAAGCCTGTTGATGAATGGGTTTCAAGTTTCAACCTTTTGTGTTTGTTTGTTCAGTTTAATGATTCACTGCTCCGTCCTCTGTCCTTCACTGAGGTTTATTCAAAGATGGAGGCTGAAAGAAAAGAAATAAAACTCAGGACTCCACACACTCCTGCAGCCAGGGCTGGGCATCATTAAGATTTTAACTCTACTACTTTTATCGATACCACTTATCAATCTTACTTTATCGGTACTTTTTGAATTTTTTAAGAGAGGAAAATCTATTTAAACTGCTAATTTTCTCATACGTACTCGATTAACATAATATATATATATATATACATATATATGTATATGAATATAATATATATGAATTTCTAAGGATTAGGAACAGTGAAAATGCATCATTCAAATGTCTTAATCAGAAACAGAGTTGGTGATAAAATCAAACTTTTATGTCGCAACAATAAACAGGAAATCTATTTTCTTGATTTCCTCAGTACAGAACCGAAAACCTCGGTGCGTATGGATACTCTGGTCTTTAATACCGGGTGTCGGTACACAAGCCCACAGGTGTAGTGCTGCCGGAGCACCAGAACAATGCTTTGATGAAATTAAAATGTGCAGTTCACATAATCCGGTTGAAATTTATCTAAAGTTTTAAGCACTTAAAGATCATTTATCATGAAGAGAGCTGATAACAAATGAAATGGTCAAACTCGTCATATTGACATTTAAGGTGTTTTTTTTTTTAATCTACCATTCAGATTTTTTACAAACTCTCAAACAACCTCACACATTTAAGGTGTATTGATCAATTTCCACATGTCAATCATGCATTGAGTTACATGCAAGAAAACATTCCACCTTAAAAATGTCTGTTAGCCTCCGAGCTGCTCAGTAAATTATTGTTAATTAGTGAAGATGAAAAACAGAAAACATCATTTCATTCATCCTTCACTCCTCTGACAGTCTCTTTATCTGTGATCGGTCGGTCCAGTACTTGGACAGATCACCACACCTCCGCCCATCCCTCAGCTGCAGCAGGCGTTTACACAAACCCATGATTTAATGTGAGGAGAAGATAATGACGACATGTGGAGTCTAAGGAAGATTAAAGAAGATCTCCACATTAAAAACAGCAGTTTTAAATCCTTTGTGTTTGTCCGCTGACAGTTTCGACTGGAAGAACTGGGCTGGATTCTCAGCCCAGTTCTGCTCCTGCAGTCATTTGGACTCAGTGGGGGGGTGGGGGTAGGGGGGGTTTGGCACAGCGAGAGACACTCAAATAGGATGTTTTTGTTATCAGCATGAAATTAGGAAAAAATGGGATTTTTGAATTTAGGTCACTGTGGTTGATGCGTTCAAAGGTTTGCGAGCAGTTTTTCATCAGCTTCAAAAGCAGCTGCAGCTTCTCTTCCTGTTATCGCGCCGACTCGTCTGATTTAGTGCATGAATCCAATAGTGAGCCAATCCTGTTCCACCACGGGCCAAACAAACACAGTCACACTCTCTGAGCCTCCGCTTTTAGAAACACTTTAAATATGTCCCCCAAAAGATAAAGACACGGGGAACGTTCACAAGTTGATTCTCACATTTTAATGCACAATACAGGGAGAGAGAGAGAGAGAGCAGAAGGAAGAGAGAGAATAGGAAGCAAGATGAGAGAGGAGGATGTAAGAGAGAGATCCTGAATCAACGGGACAAAGACTTTTCTGCGTCTAATCTAAAGCAGCGCAGTCCGTCCATATTTCTGCCCCTGAACGCAGCTCGTACCTGTCACTAATATTTTACAGCCTCCAGCAGGTGTGAAATAACCCGTTTAAAATCGCTGTCAACCACTGAGTCACTCACTAAAACACAACTTGTACTGAGCCGTCCTCCGTCCAGATTATTACATAACGAAGTCGGCCGTGCCGGAGCGTGGAGCAGATTACTGTAATCAGACGTCAGCGGTCTGATGACATCATCAGCAGGGCAGTGAATGGTGGCTGACCTGATTAAACGGCAGCACTTGTTTAGTGAATGGTGTTGTGCTTCCCATGGCAAAGACCGAGTGCTCTGATGATCCGGCTGGTGTCGTCACCATAGCAACGATGGCTCAGAGCTGATTGGTGCCTTAGCATTTAAATCCCATCCTCAACATAAACTGTGATTATGATTCATGTAAAAATGTGATTGCTCAGACAGTTGGAATATTTATAAATTATATATATTAAGTGCTGCTTTGTTACTTATGATATCATTAAAGCTGCTATATTCAATATTTTGAAATAAACAGTGGACCTAATGGAGTTCTGCAGGAGTGAGTCCTCAAACCAGGAAATTAGTTGCATGTTAGCACTTCCTGTTTTCTTGTCCCGACGTCAATAGCTGTGTCCAAGTTCAGGGGCCGCGTCCTTCGTAGCCGCCGTAGACAGTGAGGGCCGAACTGAAATGAGATGGTCGGTTCGACGGAGGATTTATGCTTATGGCGCACAGATTGGTCCAAAAACCTGTATTTTGATTTCCGTGCAAATTTGACGAATTAACACAGACATCGAAATACACATTTTGGACAAATCCGCGTGCCATAGGCTCCCGTCTCCTAGCAACCATGACAACACGTAACTTTTTTACACAAGAACTTGAGGTTTTAAGTTTCTTGGTTTTAACAGTTGTACCTGAGCTGAAAAAACTATACTTACATTTAAAAGTGGCTCTCTGTCGGTGTTGCTTGCTTTCATTACCAGAGTCGTCCAAGAGTTCTAAAAATATGTAGAACGTTGTCTCTAAACTGCTTCAGTCATAAATGGTTTTAACTGGAGAAAATATGCTGCAATAAAAACGCTGTTATCTACGGAGGGAAAAGTCGTGAATAAAAAAAAGTACAAGTGACGAGTGTTTCTGCTGTGAAGTGAGCAGCTGCCTGCAGCTCACTTCACTTTTGGTACAACACCTCCATATTTGTGA
The DNA here is from genome assembly GCF_002814215.2 of Seriola lalandi dorsalis. Taxonomy (NCBI): domain Eukaryota; kingdom Metazoa; phylum Chordata; class Actinopteri; order Carangiformes; family Carangidae; genus Seriola; species Seriola lalandi. The sequence goes on from NW_019525228.1 coordinate 451,478, forward strand.
AGGCCTCTCCGAGCAGTCTGCCTCCTCGTCTCTGATCATGTTTGACAGAGCAGTATGACAGTTAATGAGCAGAAAACAGGACGAGAGAGGGAGGGGGGAGGGAGAGAGGGAGAGAGGGAGGGAAATCCAACAGGACATATTGTGGCACAGCAGTTGTATTGTGTTGCGGCTCAGCCAAGGACAGGCTGCGTATCCTCGCTGTCACACAGCAACCTCATAACTCCAGTCCAGTGGCTCGTATTGATTTTATTCTCCTTGTATTGAGACGTGACAGAGTCCTTCCCGAGCTCTCCGAGCTGCACGACCTTCAGACCTCCGACACCCGGTCCAGACCCGGGATCTGGTTTCAGACGCGTTCTGGGAATTTGATACATTAAACGCAACACATGATCAGTGTTACACCACAGCCTCTCACCAATGAGTGTGATTACAAGTGAAATTATGTAAGAGCTAATTTGTGCTTGCCAGGTGTGAGCCTCCTGGCTGATAATGTGATAAAATCAAATCAGCAGTAAATACTTCAGGACTGAAACCTAAAGCCTAATGGCACCATTCTCAGGCTGGCTCCAGTTTTTACCATCTGTTTCTGTAGACCAACTTTCTTTTTCTTTTTTTCTGTTTTGTTTTGATCAGTTTAATCCACCAGTAGCGACTGCACTGCAGAAACTACAGTAACTAACTCTGTTTTTATCAGAATCAATCAGAAGGAAAATGATAGAAAAACAGCTCCATCTGAAAACGACTTTACTAAACTACACTATAGAATATTTCTGCTAATATACGATTTTACATTATTTCTTTGTAACATCAGCACATGAGGATGTTTCCCCCTCCTGGTGATAAGAAGAGGTGTTTTCATTCAGTGTTTTCAAACTGAACTCGTGTGAATCTCTGAGGCCTGAGGAACATCTCAGATTGTGTATTGTTTACATCAGTGTTTGTTAGCTTGCGGTCTTTGTCATTACAACCTGCATTATCACATGAAACATGAAGCATCAACAGTGAAGAACCAGAAGCTGCAGTTCCTCTAACGACCACTAGAGTCTGGCTCCAACAGTGAGTCAGTCCCCATAGACTCCCATGTTAAAATGTCCAACTTTACAGCAGAAATAAACATGTTTACAGCCTGGTACAAAAACTGTTTTGGTCTCTACAGCTGATTTCCTCCTTCATGACACCTGTTTATATAACTCACCTGTTCACATTTTATTAAGGACTAAAGTTATGGAGGATTGAGGGCGTGGCCTCTTTGAGTGACAGGTGGTGATTGCCACAAACCAGCATTCATTGAAGTCTCAGCTCCACACAGGCTCCTCCTCTTTGACCATTTTTGGATTAGCTGGGAGTAAGGGGGCGGAGTCAGACACTGCCAAGATGGACGGTGGAGCAGCTCACTCTGAGCTTCAAAACCCTGTGGGTGACGTTACAGAGGCGACGTCCATCTTTATTTACAGTCTATGAGATATGAATCTCACCGGCCATGTGCTCAATCAAATGGACCCACATGTTATAGTGTCGCTCCACAGGGTGCCTTTAATTAAAGAAAACTACATAAAGACCGGAGCTTTTAACTGCATCTTACGTGATGATCAAGTCACATGATAATGACTGAGCAAACGAGTGAAGTGTTAAAGAAGAAACAGAGGAAATGTCTTTAGATATTTAAAAGTCTGTCAGTGTTTATACATTATTCTTTCACTAAAGTTAACTTAACACTTTCAGATGTAGCGTTCGAGCTCGGAGCCGTTTCAGCTCCATGAAAAAATAAACAGCACTTTGATCCCGGGAGAATCACAAGTTCAGTGAATTGCCGTAGAGCCTGTAAGTTGCACAGTCGCCTCTGGAGCTGTCGTCCCTGTATGTTACTACATCAGTTCTCAACGTTCGATCGCACTGTTCAGATTTATAAACTCAGCAGCAGCAGCAGAACCTCGCGTAAAAGACAGAAAAACCTCTGAGCCGAATCGTAGTAAAGAGGCCAGATTACAGGAACAGCACGATAGTGATGAGGAGGAGGAGGAGGAGGATCGTGATGATTGTGGGGAACTGTTTTGGCCAACAGCTTTATTTTTTGCCTCTTTTGCAGCAATCTGTGTCAGGAAATAGAAAGTGTTGAGTGAGGTAGTCTCTATTTATATCCCTCTGTCCCATTACAGCCCATTCTGATTGTGAGCAGCACAAATTAATCCTTTTATTACACATGCAGCATGAAATAGCTGCTGCTGCTGCTGCTGGAGCAAAATGAGGGAGCTGATATTTAAAAGTCAGGAGGCAGGAGAGAACTGGAAATTACAAATATATACTTTTATCAGATGGAAAGAAAAAAAAATGCATCTCTGAAAAGTATAACCGTAAACACTGAAGGTGTTGCCATAGAAACACAACAACTTGCTAAGCATCCAAGTTATTACATAAAAAAAAAATAAAGTTAATTCAAATTAAAAGACATTAGTAATAATTGATTTTTTCTTTTACAGGATTGATCAGTAGAAATAATGAAAATAAAACTGCTAGCGTTCTGACACATTAAAGTAAGATGGTGGACTGATAAACGTTTCACCTGCTAAACATCAGGTTAACACCATTGAGAGCATGTTAGCATGTTGAAGTTAGCATGTAGCTCAAAGTACACCCTCATAGAGCTGCTAGCATGGCTGTAGCCTTGTTTTTGAATATTTTATTTATGATTTTCTCACATTAGTACAAACACACACACACACACAATAAGCACAGTAGACAAAGCACCCAGTACACTTATAACAAGCTGACAAAGAGACAGTAGATTAATATGCAGAACTGCCAAGAAGAAGTTATCGAAACATAAACAGGTGAGTCAGGAGAATCACAACAAACAAAACTGAGAGAGAAAAAACAAGCAGACACAGAAAGGGAGAACTGAGTATCAGTACAGAGAGTGGAGATAAATCGTAGAAGCAAAGCTCTTAGATTACAGTTTGGTCTCATCGAGCAGTGTCAAAAATGTCTTCCACACCTTCTGGAAGAACTTCTGTGAAATCTGCTCCATCGTAGCAATAGGAAGCATCTTGTTGAGCCACCTCCTGAAACATGGAGGCGGTGGAGACTTCCTGTTTGTGTCTTTGTTTAATGACACAAAAAAAGATGTTTTGACGGTCAACACCAAGAGCGACGAGTCCACGAATAATGACGGGATGTTTTCACAGCACAGGGTTAACTAAGTATTTGTAGTTGATGTTGGATGTTAGAGACACTGGGCACCCGTTTTATATAGTAATACTGCAGACACACACACACACACACACACACACACACACACACACACACACACAGAGTCAGTCAGTGATCAGTGGTCAGTTGTTGCCGGGGGGGAAGAGTGTTCTCTCAGAGGTGCAGTGGAGGATTTACCTTCCATTACCTCACTCAACTCTCCAAGAGTACACACAAGAGTGAGTGTGTGTGTGTGCGTGCGTGTGTGTGCGTGTGTGTGTGTGTGTGTGTGTGTAAACGTGTGTAGTTCTGTACAGATGTACACTACACACAAGTTGACCCTTGTCATCTCACATAATCTGATCCATTGAAATTTGTCCTTGTAAAGTCTCATGTGAAGTGGTGATGGTGATGGTGATGATGATGATGATGATGATGATGATGATGATGGTGATGATGATGATGATGATGATGATGATGATGAAGGTCACAGTGTTGGATCTCAGCATGAGGCTGAAACGTTACAGGTGACTCTGGTCTTTCTAAATCAGTTTTTTTCCCTGTGTTTCTTATTATTGCTGTAGATTTTTAGAACGATGCTTCCACCGGTCATGAGGAATCATCTCTGGACTTTGGTTGAACGTCACCTGAGTCACTTTGTAATTTCTAAGCTTTTGCAAAAATGCAATAATATTTACTCGTGACCTTAAGTGACCTTCAGATAGTGACGTCAAGCTGAAACTGTCGATTTAAATTACCCAGAAAAATGTTCGTCTCTCTTTAATCAAAGCGACTCATTTTAGCCACATTTATCTCGAGTCTGTTTGTCTTGGATTTTATTTTTTCTCTTCTCTGTCTTCATCCAGTTTTAAAGAATTGCTGCAGCTTTGAAGCTTTTCAGGGACGTCTGTGAATGTTCCATATTTGTCCCTAATTTTAGATGTTTGTCCCAAAGTTTTGTGTCAGTGCAGCTAATATTAGGATTATTGATGCCAGGCTTGATATAAATAAGGATTAAGATTAAGATCTATTTGATGTGTTGTTTCTGCCTCTGAACTGTCAGGCCGTTGTTCTTCCTCTCAGGTGGAAATATATCCCTCCTGCTTTTTGTTTACTTCACAGCAACACAATGCCGCCTTTGTTTGCCCTCGTGCTGTTTGACTTAATGAGAGTCATTCTGAAATGACTCTTGGTGAATAAGATCATAGAGGTAGAGGGAGGTGAGGAGAGACAAAAAAGCAGAGCGAGGGTAGAAACCGTAACAGGGAGGAGAAAGAGTTGGAGAGAGAAAAACTGCTGTGTTGAATATTCATACGCACTCATGTATGAGAGAGATCTCACGTGCAAATATTGATCTTGTATCTGGATGTTCAGTGGTTTTGTTCCCACTGATTAAAGATTACAGAAAGATTTCAGCCGTCAGTGTCGAGTCGTTACAGCACAGATGGAAACACACCGACTCGCTCACAGTCCCGGCACAAACACACGTGCACCAATATTTTTATCTTCAAGTTTATAAGAGTTTCTGTTTCATGTCTCTCTGCTGTGAGTTTGTCTCAGGTGGAGGAACTGTGTGGCTGCTGGTAAATGGTCTGACTCTTAATCATCATTCACTCAGATATTTCTAAAGATGGTTTGATGCTTCAGAATCGTTTCTGATGAGTCTGTTTATTCAGACGTTTTCTCTTTGAATCTGAACCGAATTGTTCATAAAAGTCTTGTAATGTTCATATGAAGTGACTTCAGCTGTTTGTATTAGCAGCACCTGACACATGCGGGTGCCGTAAAACCTTGTGTGCTGCAGTAAAGCCAAAACATAGTTCTTCTTCGGGTTTTTTTTTGTTTGTTTTTTTGGCAGATGACAAACAGCTTTTGTGTTCATCACCTCCACGCATGTTCACGTTCATCAGTTACAAACAGATGCGTTCAGTTCATTGTCCATCAAAATATAAATTAGTGTGTTGATGCACAACACCGACCACATGTATGTCAGAACCTTGTCATAGTCTACAGCCATGCTAGCATCTGAATGCTAACACCAGCAGCCTAACATGCTCACGATGACATACAACATACTTGTGTTAGCATTTAGCATATTGTGTTAAGCAGGTACAATGTTTACTTGTTCACAACCATAGTTCTGTGCATTAGCATGCTAACATGACACACAGCAGAGGCTGATGGGAATATATTTTGACATCTCCTCTCTGTTTTTATACGGATCCCTCAAAGTTACTCGTGATAAATTATTTTTATTTTATAATTTCACTTCTACAGTGTGAGAGAGACTCTGATATGGGAAGCAGCGTTTTCACAGCTGGTCTTTAATTTGTGCTTCTCCCTGTTTGTCTTTTCACAGCGTGATGTTTTCTGGACTGATTGAGCCTGAAAGCATCACATTGGTAGATATTGATTATGTTGAGTCAGATTGAATCCAGTGAGCAGGTACAGCGGGAAGGGAAACACCTTGAAATGGATTTCCATTTGTGTGTGTGTGTGTGTGTGTGTGTGTGTGTGTGTGTGTGTGTGCGTGTGTGTGCGTGTGTGTGTGTGTGTGTAAACGTGGGAATGTGAGGATGTACGAAGAGAGAGAGAGAGAGGTTTCAGGTGTGGCGCAGCATGCTAAGCAGGTTAATTCTTCTCTGAGACTCTTCCTCTCTCCTCCTCTCCCTCGCTGCTTCTCCCTTTGATCATTTTCACACCGGCCTCCATTTGTCAGGATTCGACTGCTTTCATTTCAGTGACCGAGCTCTGACCGAGGCAGCACCTGCAGTCAGTCAGTCAGTCAGTCAGTCAGTCATCAAGAGAGCAAAGTAATCAGTCTGTACTGTAATTAAACAGTCAGTAATTTGGCAGTAATTAACCAGGATGATCAGTCAGCAACTCGTCTGGTTAATGAGTAGTTAGGATCCGATCAGGGGTCGCCAAGTTCAGTCTGGCTTTGGGAAAAACATTCTTCTCTGATCCATTAGATGGCGTCAGAACAAAATCAAAGGATCATTTAAGAAATTGATTGATAAAAATACGACATGGGGTTCCTTAGTTACTGTTCACATGTGACGCTGCGGCTCACAGTCACATTTGAATGATTTACTGAACTGGTGTTATTCTATATGTCCACTATTTCAGAGGTCTGTCAATCATGTCAAACAGACAGCCTTTCAGAATAAGAGCTCAGAATAAAGCAGAGCTGCAAAAAACAAACAAACAAATAAACTTTTATTTTGTAGGCAGACTCGCTAAAGAGGAAGTGACTCTGTGGGAAACTGTTGCTGCCATGATGCAGATCTGATTTAGCACTGTGTCTGTCATTCATGGATAAAAGTAGATTCTCTGTTTGGACATTATAGATCAATGTGGGACTGTGAGTCTGATATTTAAAAAATAATCTGGCGGGCCGGTTTGAGTCAGCGCCATAGATCCTCCTGAAGTGAATCCACATCTCTGAAGCTGTCCTGTCTCTGTCCTGTTTCAGCCTGTCTCCTAGACTCCACCTCCATACACTCTGCATTTGTTTTCCCAGTTATTATGTTATTATGTTTGTGTGATATCGGAGGCGTTAGATTTATTTCTGTAGCTCATCTGGTGTCTGTGTGTGTGTGTGTGTGTGTGTGTGTGTGTGTGTGTGTGTGAAATGATCAGCCAGTTCCCCTTGTTTAGGCTAAATTCATCCCAGACTCTCTGTGTGAATGCTTTGTTTGAAATATATTATGTATATTGTATATAATTAATTAATATCGAATCTGGATCTTTAACGTGACCAAACGTTGGATAGTTTTTAACTTTTCCAGTCTGTCAGTCAGTCAGACAGTCAGTGACCATGCTAGTTAGCCAGCTGTTGATCCAGTCAGTTGAAATGCTAGTGGCTCAGTCAGACAGTTTAGCTCATCATTTATCCAGTTAATCCAAACTACTGTCAGTAAGCTAGCAGTCTCATCAGTCATTCCGTTAGCCAATCAATCAATACGATGGTAAATCAGACAGTTGGCTGCCAATACCAGAGTCTGTCCAGTACTAATCCTGTCAAGCAGCAGGTCAGTGAGTCACACAGCTCATCAGTCGGAGAGACAGTGAGCGAGTTATTCAGTCAGACAGAGAACCAGGCTGCAAGTCAGTCAGCAAGACGGATATCATTTTCAAAATCCAGTGTCTGTTCAGGCTTCTACAGGGAGAGTTCTTAATGTGTGTGTGTGTGTGTGTGTGTGTGTGTGTGTGTGTGTGTGTGTGTGTGTGTATATATGTCTCCAGCTGATCAGACCTCTGACAGTAACACACACCGGGACATAAATGCATTTCACACACACACACACACACACACACACACACACACACACACACACACACACACACACACACGTTTTAATGGCAGAGCAGTAGCTGTGGTCAGTAGCTGGCCTCTGCTCAGACGCTTGAGGAGGTTATAGAGATGTGTCCTAAAGATAGAAATAGATGGAGAGCTGCATTAGACATCTGGCTGAATACAGTGTGTGTGTGTGTGTGTGTGTGTGTGTGTGTGTGTACGTAGACAGACACTTGGGTGTTGTAGAATACAGTTAGCGCTCTGACTCTCTGGCTGTAAATCAAAAAGCAACCATCAGACACCAGCTGTTACGAGCCGGTGGATGTGATTAAAATGAGAAGTTTTATTGCTGCTCTGGAGACACAGGGATTTTCTCCCTTTGTGTAATAACTATTCTATTCTATTCTGTTCTGTTTTATTCTATTCTATTCGGTTCTATTCCACACTCAACACATGCTGCTCTATATCTTGAACTGGAAAACACACAAACTTTCTGTCTCATGCCACCAGCTGCGTACTTGAGTTAGTCCGTATCATCTTTGCATTACACTTTTCTTCTGTGCTTGAAGCCACTAAGAGAGAGTAATAATGTTAATAATAATGATAATAATGGTAATAATAATAATAATAATAAACTTTATTTGTATAGCACCTTTCATTATAAGAAATGTAGCACCAAGTGCTTCACATGAAAAGACATAAAATGAAGATAAAACATGTTAAAAACATTAATGTAAAATGAGATAGAATAATGATATTAAAATAATAACAGGAAAAACATGAAATACATAAATAATCTAAAAAAAGATTACATAAAAAGCATAAAATCAGTAAGACGTCAACAGTTATAGCAGCATTTAAAGGCAGTGCTGAGCAGTGCTTAATGCCAGTGTAGGTGTCAGTCTTTGCAGGGGGGAGGGGCGAGTATTACTTTCACACTTGGGAGTTAAATTCATTATTTTTCCTCGTCTGATCTTCTTCTGTTTAAATCCAGGTCGGTGTTTGTGGCCTTTACTGGGATCATTACAAAGTCATCTGCAGCAAAGCTTCTTACTGTCTGACAGTAACAGCCACCATGACACCTGCTGTTAGTACGTGTACAGTGTGTGTGTGTGTGTGTGTGTGTGTGTAGATGTTTATGTATGTTGTCCCATGTCCCATGTCCCATGTGCATGAGTATTACAGTGCATGGTGCAGTGTTCCCGCTCTTTTATTACATAACAAAGCTTCATCATCTTCAGTGCTGACTGCGGATGAATCGATATAAAGATCAGTTATCAGTGTTGTTGTTGTTAAAAGAAAAAAAACACACACAACACATGTGAGTCTCAGGAGCAGCTGTGGTTTAACCTGCTGCATGCCCACATTTTATTTGGTGATAATAATAATAATAATAATAATAATAATATATGATAAAACTATTGAATTGAAGAGCATCTTCAGGTCACCAGGTGAATCAGGAGAGAGCAACAACAGAATCAACCAATTAACTCCAGTCAGGCTCTTTGCAGTCTGTACATACACCTGATAATCACTAATATTCACTCAGTGATCAGTTTATTAGGACATTAAACTGATGCAGTCTGATACAGTCCTGCAGTAAATCCTCCTTCATGAAGGTTTTAATCTTCAGTTTGTGTTAAAACAGTTTCAGACAGATGTTGATGATCACTGTGGAGGATGTGTGTGTGGAGCTGTGGGACATTATACAGCTGTTTCTGTTATTTACCTTCATTCACTGATAGAAACGGACAAAATAATAACGGCTTGATCAAAGCAAGAGCGTGTGTTTCATTAGCACGAACAGAAATGTTGGAGTTAGTGATGGTGGCTCAGTGTTTCATCATCACCAGCAGCTGAGCAGAAGAGATTATGTGTCCTATTGTTTAGCTTGAATGTACAGAACAGACACAGCTGTTATATAACATTAGCTTGAGCATTATTATTGTTACATGTGGTATTCTGTGTTTTTCTGTCTCAACACTGGAATTACATTTATGATTTTTAAAGATATTATTCAGTATCAGAATTAAAGGATGTTTTCACCTCCCACTAGATCAGATACATCAAACTGTGCCACAGAGAACTAAGATTTCATTTATTATTTCCTCTAAACCAGTGAAATCACCTGGTTCAGTCTTTGATTGAAGCTCTATAATATCCTGTGAATGACTTGTTTCCTTCTCTTCCTCCCATTTCTCATATTTATGGCAAAACACCAGCAAATCCGTGTTGTGGTGTAATACAGTGTGTACTTAATTCAGTGTTATCACTCAGAAAAACAGCCTGCTGAGCTGCCCACTCTCTCCTTATAACAGTGACAGGCACTAGTGAGAATATGTGAGCGTGGGCATGTGTGAGTATTTTCTTTGTCAAGTTCTTCTGCTCCTGTTTCCCATTAGTTTCCCTGTTTTTAATTTGCTGCTGCCAAGTTTCCACAGAGGAATCAATAAAATATATGCAGAATACAGTATGTGCACGCCTCAGCTTAAATTTATGTGCATTCATTGATTCCATTGCATTCAGTGTATGTCATGGTGGATCCAGTAGACCCGGTGCCCATAGTAACAGCCGGTAGTAGGTAGTTAGAGGAGGGAGAGAGGGAGACAAGCATCAGTTCAGGTGAAACCAGGAAGTGGTGTCGATGATGGACGGGCTTCATGTGTTTTAGTTCAGAGACGGTTTTTACCAGAGAGGCCGACAGCAACGTGACCTCAACCCACTACACTGCTGCTACAATATCCAGTAATATCCTGCAAACAGTCAGCTAAAGGAAATACAAGAGCGGGAAATTAGATTAGATTTTGGTGGTCAAAGGTCAAAGGTCAAGGTCACAGTGACCTCACAAAACATAGTTTTGGCCTCTTGAATGTGGTGTTTCTAGACCACCTTGAGAAAAACTAACAAACATTAGCTTGAACTCAAAGACGGACTAATTCGATTTCGGCAGACAAAGGTCAAGGTCGCTGTGACCTCACGAAACATGTTTTTGACCATAACGTACAAATTCATTCAGTAATTATGACACAATTTAGCACAAATGTCTGTAAGGATAATGTGAAGCTACTCAATTGACCTTGTTGTTAGCTTGTAGCTAACCTGCTGACTGTCAGAACTTGCAAGTCATAGACAAGAAAACTTTGACTTTATTTTCTAAAGTTTGTTCTTTTTTATTCTAGAGTTAGTTAGCTAGCTAGCTAACCTATAGCATAAGTGTCAATTAAAGAGATGGGGATGAGGAGAGAGAAGTTAAAATATCATGAGCAGGAACAAATTGAAAATAAAAACCCATTCAGGTTAATTAGCAAGTTTGGCTCTAAAAACTGGAAACACATACCTGTTGAAAACCGAGACACGGGGAATGAAGAAAAGGAAATGAAAAAGAGAGAACAGAAGGAGAGAGGACATAAATTTACGGGAGGTGAAGTGGAGAGAAAGGAGGGAGAGAAGAGGAGGGAGATGAAAATAAATGGGCTGTATAAAAGCAATTCTGTCAACAGTCCTGAGTGGGAAGAAATGGAGGAGGAGGAGGAGGAAATAGATGTTTAGTTTGGCTCCAGCAATAATAGACTTATTTTGCTGCAGGTCCAGAGGGGAGATAAGGGATGTAGCCACAGGGGGAACAAGATCAGCTAAATCCACCAAAACCTCTGTTTGCTCTGCGTGTCAGCTGGAGGAGAAGGATATTAAGGTGAAGACCAATAAACAGTGAAAGCACCTCCTCCGGGGTTACAAATGAAAAACTGCAGACCAGACCAGTCCAGACCAGACCAGAACAGTCCAGACCAGACCAGTCCAGACCAGACCAGACCAGACCAGACCAGACCAGACCAGTCCAGACCAGTCCAGACCAGAACAGTCCAGACCAGACCAGACCAGACCAGACCAGACCTGATCAGACCAGACCAGACCAGTCCAGTCCAGACCAGTCCAGACCAGATCAGACCAGACCAGAACAATCAAAAAGAGTCCAGTCCACTCAGTTCAGGAACTTATGTAATTAAACCCAAACTATGATCGTTTCCTGAGCCTGACCAAATCATTTCAGGAGATGCTCCTAATTCGTATCAGAGGGTAGAGAGACTGTAAATAAAGATGGACGTCGCCTCTGTGACGTCACCCACAGGTTTCTGAAGCTCAGAGTGAGCTGCTCCACCGTCGCCATCTTGGCAGTGTCTGACTCCGCCCCCTAACTCCCAGCTAATCCAAATATGGTCAAAGAGGAGGAGCCTGTGTGGAGCTGAGACTTCGGTGCATGTCAGTTTGTGTCAAGCGTACGCTCACCCACCTGTCACTCAAAGAGGCCACGCCCTCAATCCTCCATAACTGTAGTCCTTAATAAAATGTAAACAGGTGAGTTATATAAACAGGTGAGTTATATAAACAGGTGTCATGAAGGAGGAAATCAGCTCTAGAGACAGAAACAGTTTCTGTACCAGGCTGTAAACATGTTTATTTCTGCTGTAAAGTTGGACATTTTAACATGGGAGTCTATGGGGACTGACTCACTGTTGGAGCCAGACTCTAGTGGTCGTTAGAGGAACTGCAGCTGCTGGTTCTTCACTGTTGATGCTTCATGTTTGAGCCTCAGTCGAGACCAATGACCTACAGTATGTGGTTGTTTAAGTTGGAGGAGTTGTTGTTGCCAATAGGACAACAATGAAAAATGAAAATCGAAATCTACTTAATTAAATCCAAAGAAATACTAACGATCAGTGATGGATTTTGAACTGTAAGTCTGACAAGACTGTCATCAATCTTTCATCTAGATCAGTGATTCCCAACCTTTTCTAACTCAGGGCTTGAAATTCGCAAAAATGTTGGCGGCCCACATCCGCCCCCGTAATGTGGTCAAATAACGCCAGGTCACATATATTTTTTAAAGATCATTTTGGTTTAAAACATTTAAAAACATTAATTTTAAATGTATTTTTTAACTTATTTTCATCTTTTCACCAGAATTGTAGTGTTTTGGAAATTATTTGTCGACCCACTTGCAGTACCAGTGGACAGGTTGGGAGCCACCGATATATAGAGTGATTTGAGGATTTAGAGCTGAGCCTGACGGTCTGAGCCTGACGGCCTGAGCCTGACGGCCTGAGTCGAGACATCAGACTAAACTCCAATTTGTGATAAAGCACCATTGAGGTTAACGTCGTCGAACTGTGACATCATCACCTCCGTCTCCTCTCCTCTGTGGTCGTCGGCCTCTGTCAGCGTCACTTCCATGTGGCTGGAAAACAAGCTTCATCCCTCTCCTCCACCATCAGACAGTAAATGGAGGCTTGTGAAGGGAGTGGGTGGAATCACTCTGACTGAAGCAGAGTGTGTGTCGGGTCATTCGAGGCTGGGTGTGACAGTGATAAATGTCCCCAGTGAAACGCAGCGGTGAAGTGTGTAAACACACGCACAGAGAAGGACTGGTCGTATTATTGGGGTTGTCACGTGTGTCAGCATCACACTTTCACAACAATTAGTGACGGTGTCGTCCTGAAAGTGGAAAATGAGAATCTCCAGCTCTCTCATTGTTTCTTCTTCTTCTCATCTCACATTCCTTTTCTCTTTTCTACTTGTTTTTCTCTTTTCATTTCATATTCTTCTGTCTTCTTCTTGTCGTGCTGACCTTGACTTTGATAAGGAGATTGAAAATGTTTGTTTTTTCCAGTCAAGGATTTCACAAATATGAGCTTTTGAAAACTGAAATTTTCTTTCGTGTAAGTTAAACTGCAGATTTCTGTGCCAAAATAGCAAACGTTCACTTGGACTCAAGGGTGAAGTGATTAAAAGTTGGTGGTCAAAGGTCAAAGTTCAAGGTTGCTGTGATTTCACAAAACACGGTTTCGGCCATAACTCACAAATTCATTCTCTAATTATTATTATATCTCTAATTACTAGTCAAGTTCACTGTGACATCATAATGTTCTGCAGAAACACTTCTGGCCTGTGACCATGTTTCCTGACACAATAACCAGGAGGAGATGATTCTGGTTTAGACTTTAAAATATTCACATTTTAAATATTATTTTCCAAATACTCTTCCATACGAGCCACTGAAGACGTGACCATATAGAGGCCGATCTGATCAGATTAGGTTTGTAAACACTCTATGTGTCCTTAAATTGTCGTATACAGAGTAAAGAAAGGATCTATTTATGGAGCAATAGATCTATATATGGATATGCAGATAATGTCAACATCAGTATATAGAACCGGTCAAATTCTCTGTCGGCCATGTTTTCTGCTCCTCCCCGCTTCCTCATCATCAGTTTCTCTTTCATCTTTAAGTCTCTTATCCTGTCTCCTTCAGTGTCTGACGTTCTCAGTGAAGCTTTGAGGTTTTTGTTGAGTCACCCCCTTCTAACACACACACACACACACACACACACACACTGCTGTGTTGATCTGAAAACATAAGTGACTGAAGGATGGAAGGATGTGTTGTAGTCTTTTACTTGTGAGACAGCAGAGACAAACTTTGGAGTCCAGTCAGTAAAATCTGTGTTGTACTTGTTTCACAGACGTCAGTCCAAACAGCTGCTTTCTACCTAAATGAACCAACACTCCCTAAGAGTGAAGAAACTTTATCTAACACTCAGAAACATTTTGAAAACAGTCTCTGAGTTTGACCTACAAAAGCTCCTGAATGGTGTCTGTGTGATTAATGATGTTGCAAAGATCCATTTTGTTGTCGCTGCTAATTCAGTCCTCACAAGGACGAGTCGGTGTAAGGAAGACAAACGGGGTCGAATGAGGTTCTCTCTTCCTCCGAGAGCGGAAATAAAAATGTCGAAGAAGAAGAGATTCAAGAAAGAAAAAAAAAACCAAACAAACATCAGGGGAGCGAGGCCGCGGTCACGATAATAGAGAGTGAGGCAGAGAGGCGAAGAGGAGAGAGTAAACAAAAAGAGGCTGATGTGATGGAGGGAAAGAAAAGTTTAAAGACAGAAAGACTGGAAAGAAGAAAGATAAATAAATAGAAAGAAAATAAAAGTCAGTGACAGAGAGAAAGAGAGAGATTTTGTCACGGCCGGACTGTCCACACACAAAAATCCCTCTCAGTGAAAGAAGCAGACTGGAACATTTTTCAGTCTCTATTGTGACACTGGACTCAGTAAATCAACATTTCCCATTTCTGTGAGCACTAACCATTAAAGCTGTTAATACACCGGGATAGTTTCACTCAGCCAGTGACAGCAGACAACACAACACACAACACAACACAACACAACACACAACACACAACACAACACACCACACAACTCCACACAACACACAACACAACACACCACAACACACAACACAACACACAACACAACACAACACAACACACAACACACAACACAACACACAACTCCACACAACACAACACAACACAACACAACACAACACAACACACAACACCACACTCTTCCTTGCCTTGACATCCTGTCCCATTTCTGGATGCATAAGTGTCACCACTGTAGGACTTCATTAATTGATATTAGAGATCGACTGATATGTTTCTTATGGGGCTGATACAGATTATCGGTAACCAAGGAGATCAATTACCGATATGCCAACACCAAACTGCTGCTGTATGAGGACACTCCCCGTGGCGTCCAGGTGTTTCTATTATTTTGTCCACCTCATTTATATCACCTGGTGACCTACAAATGCTCTTTGATTTAATGGTTTTATCATTTATTATTATTATTATTATTATTATTATTATTATTAAATGAGATGTTTGACCCCTCCCCCCGAGTCTCAAAGTGCAGCGAACATCTCTGTGCATGATTTAAAAATATCTCCACACGTTATCGGAGGTGTTTTCAGTTCCATAGTCAAATCAGCTTCTTTTCTCAGAGACGAGAGTTTCTCTGTCCTCTGATTACAGTCTGAGATTTTCAACACAGGTGAAGTCAAGGTGTGACGTTACACTGAGGTTTCTCTATAAACCAGCATGTCTGTGACTGAGTGATGTTATATCATCAGTGGTTCCCCGTCACTCTTTCAAAATGAATTGGCGTTAACAGCACCTTTGTTTCTAGATTTACTGACCTGTCAGACCAGGAAGCTGCTGCCTCTGCTGCCGCCTGTACACAGAGACCCCACTGCTGTAAGACGCTTCATTATGCTGCTTTTGCTTGTTTCCACTGAGCCGAAGGAAGCCGGCGTAACGCTGCCTCGTGTGGTTTCAGGTAGCGTGCACAGTTGTTTTACATCAGCTCAGTCTTTGACTCTGACTCCTGAGTTTGATGACTGTTGTCGTGGTTATAAAACCAGGATTTCAGCAGCAGCTCGGAAGTGACTGCTGGTTAACGTCTCGTCTTAATGGGCCACGTTTCAGTCACTGTTTCATACTTGTATATTTGTATTCATACTCCCGTTGTCATGACAACAGAAACAGAAAAAAACATGTCAATGAGAAATTCAACTGGTGTTAAAATCGTGTATCTGTGAGGACGGAGAGAAGGAGAGATGAAACCAGCTGACACTAGGCTCAACGCTAATATGACATGATGAATATGCTAATCAGCGTATGATGTCATCTTTAGCTCCATTGGAAGTTGTTGTTTACAGACAAACACAGTCCAGACACACAGCAGGTGACACACACACTTTTGTCAACAGGGAGAAAGAAAAGGGAAAACTAGTTCAGAAGAATCTTTCAGTGTGAACTCCCAACTTCTTTAAATTATTCACGTGTCCTCAGGCACAGATTTGTACCGATTTGCTTCCCCTCAGGTGTGTGTGTTGTTTTCTTCCTGAGGTGTGTGTGTGTGTGTGTGTGTGTGTGTGTTTTTTAGTTTGTTGATGCCGGTGGATGTTGGGGGAATGAATGAATGAATCAGTGATAATTCTGCTGGTGTTTCATGTTGTTCCTTCTTGTTCTGCGTCTCTGATTGAATCTGTGTCGATCACCAGTCTGAACTCTCCCGTGACGTTCGTTCATTTAATAATGCATCAAATAAAACAAGATAGTTTTTCTCTTTAGCACCGGCTTGGCATCAACCAACACTGCTCATTACATTTCCTCCGCCCCAGCAGCAGAGAGAAAATTAAGTATTTTAAAATTACATCCAGTAATGAATCAGTTTTATGGATTTCAGTGAACACGGAGACAATCTGTCGTTAATTCAGTTTTCAGCTCAGATTCATTACAGTTCTGTTACCGGTCAGATTATAGACTCACACTGTCTGTTGTTGCTGGTGGTTTTTGCTCTAATGTGATTGTACAAACACAAATCCTGCAAGGTTTGGATGGTGGGTCCAGGTGGGCGGGGCTTGGTGACTGCTTTGTTGTGACATCACAAAGTTCCAGAAGTCCTGACGGCTGGTTTTAAGGCTCAGTTTCTGAATACAGGCTGTGTGCATTTCTCTGTGGACTGAGGCTTTGATACTTTCACAGTATTAATATAGAAGCTAGAGCTGATCTATAATCACACTTACACATGGACACAGACCTTTACACTGGAGGAGCTTTAAAAGTAATCTGTAACCCAATAAGATAATGTTTCATGAAATAACCCCTGACCTTGGAGTCCAGGCTGTACTGGTTACCACTGTAGGTAAACTAGTAAACTAGTTAAGCAGACAGGCTCTGCTCTAACATGCCTTGCAGATTATTTCAGAACAGATAAACACAGTATTCATTTTACCTCTGGCTCTCTCTCAGACTCTCTGTGCCGAGTTACAGCTGGTAAGCAATTAACAACATCTCACTTTAAACCAGTCTCCTGGTTACTGTGAATAATTTGCTGTGAATAGTTTTAATGCTGTTTTCCGTGTCGTAAGTAATAAATGAAATGAAATGAATTTCGGTTGCAACAACAACTGGAAAGTTTCATTTGATGTTAATTTCTTTTCTTTTTTTTCTTTGTCTCTCTTTTTCAGGGGTCCGATGGGAAGCCCCAAGCCTGGCATGCAACAAGGAGGCCATGGAGGAGGAGGGATGGGAGGGATGGGAGGAGGAGGGATGGGAGGAGGAGGGATGGGCGCAGGAGGAATGAGAGGAGGGATAGGAGCAGGTATGGGTACTGGTGGAGGAATAGGGTCCAGAGCTGCTGAGCCGTACCGCCTGGCAACTCACGAAAGCCCCACATCCCCCCGACACATGCAGTCCAGCCAGGGGTCTGGCATGGGGCAGGGCGCGGGGTCCGGTCACAGCATGGGTCACGGTCCCGCCGGGTCCGGCATGGGAGGCGGCATGGGTCAGAGTCCCGGTCAGCACGCGTCCCGCCGAAACCTCCAGGTGGATTTCAGCGGATCGGGCGGCTCCAGGACGGGCCGGTCTGCATCGGTGTCTCCAGACCGCGGCGTGACGCCCACCTCGCCCTACTCGCTGCCCCAGATCGCGCCCATGCCGAGCAGCAAGCTGTGCCCGGTGTGCACCACCACAGAGCTGTCCAACCCACCGGCTGTACCCAACTACAACACCTGCACCCAGTGTAAGGCCACCGTCTGCAACCAGTGCGGATTCAACCCCAACCCACACCTCACTGAGGTAAGACCTGACGTGTGTGTGTGTGTGTGTGTGTGTGTGTGTGTGTGTGTGTCCTTACATTTCCAATGCCTGAGAGGAATCAAAGATCTGAGACTGAGTTAAAGAGTGAATGAAGTGAAAGAGCTGCAGCTGGGTGAGAGAGACGGTTTGAGGCGACGGAGATAAAGGAGGTCATAAAGAGAGAGAGAGAGAATCTGAAATCTGTTCCTTCTTACAAATCTTCCTTTTCTTGTTGAAAATAAAACCTTTTTGTTGAAAATAATATTTAAAAAAAACGATCATGGCAAGTTTTAACTGTGTGTATGTTTATATGTATTTAATTAAATGTAAAGAGTCAGTAATTTAAGAAAGAGAAAATACATGAGCGAGCAAAAGAATGAAAGGAAGACAGTATAAAAGATGTGTGTGTGTGTGTGTGTGTGTGTGTGTGTGTGTGTGTATGACTTTGTACTGTAGTTCTTTGTGTGTATTTGTGATAGACAGCGAGTGTAAAGGCTCAGCAAGTGGCAGTAATTCCTTCCAGAGGCTCTGACAGAATCTCCATTAATGCGCCGAGGCAAGACACACGGGTCGTGAAAGAGTGTGCGTGTGAGTGTGAGTGTGCGTGTGCGTGTGAGTGAGAGAGCCAGAGAGAGAGAGAGAGAGAGAGACAGTTCATTGTGCTCAGGTATTTTGTGGAGACAGGAAGCCAAACAGCACAGTACTCTATTTAAAGATAGACAGAGGAAAAAGAGAAGCAGAGAAAGATAGAAAGAAAGAAAGGACGGATCAGTGTGGCTGTAAAGGTGTTCACAGGTGGATGGAGGGATGAGGAGGACGGAGGAGGTGAAGAGGCTCTTGCTTGGCGTCGGGGTCTGGTGACAAATATCATCTCAGCCTCCGTGTGCAGACAGGAAGGACTTCAGACAGAGAGAACATGTGATGTATCTGCCACGCTGGTTCTCACTGGTTCTCACTGGTTCAGCTCCAGGAGCTTCTCATTGGCTGACAGCGCGATAAACAAACAAACAAACGACTGTGTTTGTGTTGTTGTGTCGCACTTTCATTTGCTTTTGTGGGGGAGAACATTGGCAACAAAGTCGTCCATGTGTGCCGAGCACACTCACACTCTGTCCACTCACCCTGATGCTCCATGCTAACAAATTAGCCTCCACTGCTGAGAGATAGTAAATGACTAATACTGCTCAAGGTAAGAATGCTGATCCACTGATGTTACATTAAAAATATATTACTGTTATTTCTCAGATTCCTACTTTTAATTTGGAAAATGATTAAAACATGAGTCATATTGATTTTAACATGTTTTCACTCATAAAAACTGGATCTGAAGCTGGTCACTCATGCTAACTCTCTCTCTCTGTACTGACAAAGTTTCAGGTGTATTTAGCCCCGCCCCCTGTCCCCACAGGTTGACAGGATTGGTTCCTGAGGTTTGTGACTTATGAAACCCTGAATCTGTGTTTATGAGACTGTGATTGGTTCACTGCAGTTCAAGGTGGAGTGTGTGTGTGTGTGTGTGTGTGTGTGTGTGTGTGTGTGTGTGTGTGTGTGTGTGTGCGTGCGTGCGTGTGTGCGTGCGTGCGTGTTTGTGTGCGTGTGTGTGTGAGTGAGAGAGAGAGACTACTACAGGTTAATAATGGTGGATAATGCTAGTGAAGTGGAGGGAGGCCCCTGACTTAGGGATTTGGACTGCACTTGTGATAGATAAACACACACGCACACACACACACACACACACACACACACAGTCAACCCCACTTATTCATGCAAGAGGCTTGTACAATAAATTGCAATGTTAATTAATTGAAGGAACCCATGGGTTTTTCCTATAGGGGAAAATGAAAAAAGCAAAAACATCAGCATTAATCAAGCCACTTCCTGTTGTACACGTGTGTAGAAGGAGGGGCGGAGTTACTTGCATGATTACTAATTAGATATTTCCATTAATCACACACTAGTTCCACAGATCTATACTCGTGTTTGGGTTCTTATGAATTATGGATTATCTCTCTCTCTGTGGATTAACACTCACTATCTTCTCTGTTTTTATCCTTGCTAATCAATGCTCCCTCAGTGCTGCTAATTTAATAATCAGATGCTGTTTGAAACATTCAGGTGACTTATCCTGACAGCTGTTTACAATTAAAACACATCACCGTGTAACATCTGCTTATTTACTCCAGTCACTTTTAATAATATGAAAATAAATATAAAAGCATGAGCTCTTAAACATTCTTCTAGGGTTTTATTTTATTCTGCTTATATCTACCCAGACAGTTTAAAGAAGGCATACTTCATGTTGACAGTGATGCATCATGGATTGAAATATAGTTGGAGAGTTTGAGTTATGGGGAAATCTTTAGTATTACAGCAACAAAATGACAGAACAAAGAAAGAAAAAGTGCAAAATGACAATATCAATATTAATATAATATCTAAAAGATTATAATATAATATTATATAATAAGCATATTGTATAAACTGTATATTCTTAGTGATGTTTTGCTCTTTTTAAGCCAAAATAAAAAACACACAAGCACATAAACATTTAAACTTCCTTAAAAACTTTTGTCAACAATTTTAGTAAATAAAAAAAGCAAAACAAAACAAAAAGCAGAGAAGAAAATCCCTCAGTGAAATCCCTTGGCTGTGTGTGGCAGAGCTCCAGCCTTGTTGTGTCTGCTGCTATGGATTAATACTTAAACTGAACATTATCCTTTATTATCACAGCTAATCAATGTGCTGTGTGTCCTGGTAATCTAATAAGTGGTGCCAGGCTCCACATCCGACGCACACACAACGTTTAACAGACTTACTCAGGCAAGATAAAGAGATTATTTAATATTAACAGGTGGGATATGTTTCATCATGACTATTAAACGAGCACAGAGTGTGGTCCTGGCATGCTTCATATATAAATGATGATGACTTAATTGAAGGAACAATATCTTGAGAAATGAGGAGTATAAAAAATTCAAATATGATAAATAAACCGATGCATGAACCATTTTGTCTTAAACACACACACTGATAAGATTTCTCCAGCTGTGTGTCGAGCGTCGCCCGCCCCACGTTCTTTGTAGAATTACAGATTAATACTTCAACTCAGCTTCCTCTGTCATTATCGTAGTTAATCAACGAACCCTCTGTCCTGGTAATCTAATAAGCACTGCCAGCGTCCATATCTTGTTACGTTCTGATGCCTTTTTCATCAGATAACATTTAGCAGGCTAAATCAGGAGAGTGACACCAATTATCAGGCCAGAGAGGAGGATCAGAGAGAGATTACTGCTGCTGTATTTGATTCGGGAAAGATGGCTTTCACGGTGTTAATGGAGGTTTGTGTCGTATGATTCGCGGTCGACGTTTGCACCAAAGTATACGTACTGTTTGTATAGTTTGGGGTGTGACAGTATAATAGTTCATATGAAATTCATTTGGTGATCAGGCCTCGTTCTTGGAAACCGAAACAAAAAATATGCTAACGTCAAATACATATTTTTCCTGGTGTCAGGAGAAGCTTTTGCTATTGCTACATAGCTAACGTTAGCATTAGCAACTGTTTACTCACCAGTCTAGAAGAAACGTTGTGAGTTCTGCATCAAACTTTTTTCCTTTACTCACTAACATCTGTGTCCAGAGGTGGAGAGAAACACCAATGTTAATGCTTGTCTCTATCACATCTGTTCTACTGAAGTTAGCATGCTAACTTACTAGCTGCTTTCTGATAGCATTGCACTGTAGCTGAAGAAGTAGCTGCTCAGAGGACGTATTATAACCTCTTGTCTTGTAAAAACGACGCTGGCCGAAACTCTTGTTAAGCGACAGCGCAACTGGTTGTCAAGGCAACTGCAACACTAAACTTTGTGTTTAGTGCAGATGATAGCATGCTAACGTGCTAGAATAAGATGGTGAACACGG
This sequence comes from Seriola lalandi dorsalis, assembly GCF_002814215.2. Classification (NCBI taxonomy): domain Eukaryota; kingdom Metazoa; phylum Chordata; class Actinopteri; order Carangiformes; family Carangidae; genus Seriola; species Seriola lalandi. Next base: position 473,371 of record NW_019525228.1, read on the forward strand.
TAAACATTATACCTGCTAAACATTAGCATGTTAGCATTGTCGTTGTGAGCCTGTTAGCATGTCAGAAATTCTGCCACTGTTCTCAAGAGATAATTTCCTCCGTCGTTATATTATGAATCATTTTTCTGTCTCTTTTCTTTCCCTCCTTTGAGACAAGAATTATCTGTTTCAGAAATGTCTCCTGCAGAATTACAGGTGGCATTTTTCTGTCTGAAATGGATAAGTATAGAGTGAAGCAGATGAAACTCATTTGATGTTTCTGTGGGTGATGTGTGCTGCTCGCTGGCGTTGTCAGTTTAGCACCTTAAAAGGATCAACCCTGAGTGTTGCAGCTCTTATAAATATGGATGAGGGACGCTGAAACTCCCACACATCGTGTATTTGCAACTCATTTAAACAAATTATTCAATCCCTGAACAAATACACCTGGGGAAGACGTTAAAAACCCTCACTGTGGTGGCTCATGCTGGAGTACTGGGTATGATATACTGATATACTGGACGGGTTCACGTTGTCACCAGATGTTCTGGGATTGAGAAAAATGTTTGTTTCCAATTAACCGTGGCCTTTAAATGTTTGGTACAGCCGCTCACTCACAGCTGGAGTTTGAGCCAGTTTTCAGAGCATCATTGATTCGCTGGGATGGAGTTTTTGTTTCTAAGCAGCTCTGGAGACGCAGGGAATCTCATTGGTCGATGTCGGGCTCAGTGGGCGGGATTCTTGGTGACAACATGAATAAAACCGTGTGCTGCTATCTGCCTTTGAAAGTGGAAGGTCAACAGGCTTCATAACTGGATTAAAGTGTGTCAGTTAATGTCAGAGCACCAGGGTTCTCGTAATTAGTTTCTCTTACTTCGCTTTAGCCCAGTGTTACATCATTACAACATTAAAGCATAACATTAAATATCACAGCTATAGAACTGATACTACTGATAAACTCTTTGGTTCCTTTTCCTCAGATTAAATAGAATTTCTGCCACAACACTGGAGCACAAATTATTGTCGGAGTAAAACCAACGAACGAACTGAAGTTTGTTAGTGCTGATTAAGGCTGCACAAAATGCAAAAAAAAATAAATAAATAAATAATATTGTGTTATGAGTAAAATTTCAGTGTGAATGATTGTTTCTGCAATTTCACTAAAAGAAATTTAAAAATGACGATGATGTGATTTTAGTTCCTTTACTTCTGGAGAATATGATCTGTAGGTCGGGGCGTCTCTGCAGCTCCACAACACTGTTGGTGCTAACAATGCTAATGCTAACAATGCTCAACGATGTGTCAAAACTGCAGCTGCTGTGATTTGGATATTGAACTGGGTCAATATTGAGATTTCGATTATATTTTGATTACTTGTGCAGCTCTGATACAATACCTGATATGTATATATATATATATATATATATATATATATATATATATATAATACACATATGTCGATACCAAAACAGAATCCTTTATAACACCTTACTTTGAGAAATATAAACATGTTTTTAAAAACCCTTTTTTGCATTTAACAAATGAAGCCAAACATTTTAAATGCTCATGTCTTTGCCTCAATGAAAACTGATCTGAAATCAGCAAAGATGATTTAACCATCAGATCAAATTAAACAAGATTACAAACATCTTTTGGTACTTCAAACTTTTCAATACATTTCGGTCGCTATAAAAGACACAGAGGTTTGACACTCAACAGAAATTGAAACTGGACAAAGAGCTGGAGCTTCCTGTCGCCCTCTGTGAGCTCTCACATCCTGAAACCATTTCTAGCCCGGACAAAGTGGAACGACGGGAAGCTAATAACAATTTATTGACTTTTCTTTAATTGTATTTCAACACTTGATGCTTCAACACTTGATGCATTTACAGTATGTTGATGAACGTGACTTCATAGGCCATTAGTGAGAGGTATGTAATGCCTGCAGAGGCTTTTAGCCAGAGTGCCTTGAGTGGGCGGCTCAGTGGAAATGTCATTACGACAACAACAACTGTTGTTACAACAAATAATCACAATTCAGAAGTCCTGAAATCAAAATGTCCACTGATGTTTTTACTCATTACTTCCTCATTAATGACACTTTTGATTCTACAACAGCTTTAGTTTCTTCTTCCACAAACATTAAACGAGTCACTTCCTGCGTCTCAGACAATGTTTAAACCTGCAAATGTAAAAACTTAGATGAGGCCGGTGTTGAAGACGTAAACTGGACGTTATGGAAAATTAAATGAAAAATAGTAAGAAAGACATTTGTTTATATGGAAATGCAGATGTTGATCTAAACAAACAGAGGTGGAGAAAGTCAGAGTTTAGACCCTCCAGGTCAAATATTACAATACAATACAAGTGACAGTGGTTCAGTCAGATTTTTACTGGAGTTAAAGTACTGGAGAACTTGGTTTTAAAATACTGAAGTATTCAAAAGTACATTCTTTTATGTCAACACATTGTTGTTTTGTTCAACATTTACATAAACTGTTGAGTCTAAAACAACCTACTGACTGACTGACTGTTGAACCTGTAGAATATGACACACAGACTGTAGACATGGACATCAAAACAAATTGAATCAACAAAAGGAGCCATTGTTGTTTTTACATTTCTTATAGTTTTTAGTCAGTGATGAAGTCTGGTCGTGGTAAACTCAGCAAACATTTCAAACTAAATAAATCTTTATTTGTAAACCTTCAAACACAGACTTCAGATCAGAATCTCCATCTTCAGGACACTGACAGGGTCAAACATGGCTGACAGTGGAGGAGTGGGCTGTGATTGGTTTTTCTCCTGTGATCAACACAGTGTATGTCTATCACATTTTCAAAATAAAATAAAATCCATTTCGCTGACTAAAAGCTCTGTTTCAAAGTAAGAGCACTTCATAGAAATGCAATAGAGTCAAAAGTCACAAGTTTCTGAAAAAAGTACAGAACTGAAGTAAATGAACTTTTCTTACTGTCGTCCTCTGTGAACAAACATAAACAAACCCATGTTTCCTTTGTTGTTATGCTTTGAAACCGACTGTAGTTGTGACGGTAACATCCCTGTAGAAGTTTATGGTGTGAACGTGTAAAACGAGTGTGACTGAGTTTCACAGTGAAGATGTTCGGTGGTTTTTCTTGAAGCTGCTCGGCCTCGACTCGTCTCTCAGCCATTTGTCATCGAAGCCCTTTGGCAGCACGTCTTCCTCCCTGTAGCCTGTTTGTTGTTCAACAGACTGCGTGCTAATTTTAGACTCAGCGTGCACGCCGTGCTGCTAATGGAAATATGTGTGTGTGTGTGAGTCAGGTGGATTAATTAGTTTCAAGAGAAATCTGCAGATTGTTCTTCTCTGTTCCCTCCTCTCAAATCTCAACACCTGCCTGTCACGCACTGTATTTATGTGAGAGAGAGAGTGTGTGTGTGTGTGTGTGTGTGTGACTTGATTGTTTTCAGTAATCATTAACACACACAAACACACACAGACACACACAGTCAGTTTTGTTGATTGAGTTTTGCAGCGGCTGCAGATTAACAACTGTTTGTGTGACTGATGAACCATTGAGCATCTCTAACCATTAAAGTCTCGTTACTGCTGAGACACGGAGCAGGATTAACAACATGCGAGTTTGGGCAGTGACACACTCTTTGTTCTTCAGGCTTCAACACATTCATCTTCAGATAAAACTTCATTTGCGTCGGTTCATTTCGACATATATCCCATCAAACACATGGGTTCAAAAGTAATTGGACAGTTGGTTGTTAAATGTTTCCTTTAGCAGCTGTTTGTCATTTTGACTTCAGTTGATGCACAAACACTCAGAGTTGACTAAGAGTTTCCATTTAGATTGTGAGGTGAAGTCAAGAGGTGACCGTGCAAGTGAAGAAGAAAATAATGAGGCTCAAAAGCAGCAAAACAACTTCTTCTACTGAGGCACCATTGAGAGCGTACACACCATCGTTTAAACTGTCCCCTGGAAACACTTCCTGTTGTGTTCCTTTTAAATTGATGAAGATGTTTTCTGAAACCACGGTCAATATTCACACTGGGATGAAGAGGTGGCATTTGTCAGGAAAGCTGAACACAGGTGGTTTTATTTGCCCAGTGAGGACAGGACCTGCGTGTGTCACTGCAGATGAATCATGTTTCTACTTTATTTTATTATTTCTAGATTGACAATTTTACAAATAATGAATCTAAGATACTGTATTTCTGTGAAATCAATCCAGATTTCTGATCGAGGACTTGCTCCTCAAACGACGAGTGAATGAGAAAGAAGGAGGGAAATAAGAGAGGGAGGGAGGGAGGGTGTTGCCGTGCCGACAGAGAGAGTCGCATCCAGAGACAGGAAGTCAGAGAAGAGATGAGGAGAGAGTGATCGAACAAAACAAAGAGTAAAGTAAGAGGCGGTGCACACAGGTACATGGAGACAGATTTACACGGATGTGACCACGGACGTTATCGCCGCCGTTGACATCTCATCTGCAGAACGTTCCAGCTCATTTCACTTCGCAGCTATTCCACTACTTTACCACGGCTAATTAAACCTCACAGTCGCTCGCCCCCCACCCTCCCACACAGAAACTGCAACATTATCGTCATCACCTGAACTTTGTTCACTGATGCCGCACGCACGCACGCACGCACGCACGCACGCAACGCACCCACGCACCCACAGACCCGTTAGCATGTAAAGATACAGCTGTGACACTGAACAAAACATCAAATATATCATTTTAAAATGATCTGATGGAGGATATTACAAATAAACACAATCTCTTGAAGCCAAAACATGTGACAAAATAATACGACCTTAAAGACCTGAGCTCTCAACCACTCATCTCATGGTTTTCATCCAAGCTAAGAACTGGCTCAAGTGTCATCACATGACCTGTGTGGTAGAATATTGTTGACCGTGTGACCAACACTCCACAGTGTGGGCATGTGATGAGATCTGATCCGGATCTATTCACTGATGAAGTCCGTGACACGTGGCTAAAAGCCCTGAAAAAGCTAGTAAGCAAACCTTGAGTACACACACACATGTTAAAGGATTTCTTTACGTCTTACCAAGGTGAGTGTTGGAGCTGAGTAATCATCTCTCTGTGCTTCTGAAAGCACTTCTCTGTAGTTCACCATCACTCATGTCTGTGTGTGACGCCATGCTACAGACTCAAACCCACGACATGATGAGCACCTGTCTCCGGAGTGTGCGTGGACCTGCGCTGGTGTCCCTGTCCCTGATAGCTGAGCTGCTGCTGCTGCTGCTGATAATAATAATAATGCTCCTGATACAGGTTACAGGAATGACACTTTGGTAATTACCTCTTACATTTCCTGCTAATGACATAATACATTTATCACCCTAATGGCAGTTTCCCTCCAGAGGAACGGAGCCGGTCGCTCACAAGGACCAAAAACAACGACCGTTCTCTCCGTAATGACGGACGTGACCGCGCCGACTGAATGAGAGGAAGTATTTTCATCACCGCAGACGGAGCGTAATGATTATAATTCAGACGACACCTAGAGCGGGAATAAATATAGAGGCTGGTGTGAGCTCATCACGAAGCCTTTGTCTCCTGCTTTTCTTCTGCTGCTCAGATCTTTATTTAATGTTTCAGAACGAACTGATCTTTATATAAAAGGCTCCACATTCATCTGAGACTCTGAAGAAAAACACGAGACGTGTTCACTAAAGTTAATCAAACCACAGTTTTTCCCTGACATTAATCTGAACCTGACCTCAGGCCCATAAACGAGTGACGGGCCGGTCACTGTATGTGACGGTTCTGTCTGTATTCACCACAGTGAGACATGAAAAACTTTTTATTTTTCTGAATTTAACTCCTAAACATAAAGGTGTAATTGTAAAGTTGTAAACATGAATTTCCCCTCGGGAATAAATAAAGTATCTATCTGTCTTGTAACTCTAATGAATTGTTGTTTCTTGAACACAAGAAATGCACATCAGTATTATTGATGTTACAGCAGATAAATAAATGAATCATATAATGATAAATTAAAGATCCATTAAAATGCAGCATGTAGAAAATTACTGATACATTAATTTTGTTCTCAGTTCTCTACATCATCTACCTTTATTTTGATAACCGACCCGGACTTCCTGTACCGTTACATGGTTTCAACCTGTCGTCTGCAAACATCCATGAAAACAGTTTCCGTGTGCGACACCAGAGATATTAATTTTTACTCTGTTTGTTTTTGACACATTTCACTCACAGATCTGATCATCGTCGTGTTGTCAGTTTCTAACTAAATGAGAAGGTGGAATATCTCCACCAGCTGAAACCAAGCCAGATGTTTTACAGCAGAAAAGCAGGAGTTGGTTTGTACCACGCTAAATTGTTATTGGCAAACTGTTTCCCACCGTCTGAACTGTCTGAGAGCTTCCCGCCACTGACAGTAATCCTAATTGAGTTGCAGAAAACACTGGCTTAGGTGAAATCATACGGCAGACCAAAGAGCAGTCACAAATAATTTATTTTAGTCATTACCGAGCTGCCAGGGAGAGTTTAAAATGATTGCCTGAATCCTGACATGCAATTAAGTTTCATATTAAGTGTTGAAAATAATCACGTCTCAAACTCCACCTTTCAACTTTACTGAAAAGTGGGTGAAGCCTTTTCCAAGCAAATATAATTTCCCCCCATTTTCCAAACTAACTAGAGCTCAGACTTTTTCTCTCAGTCTCCGTCCTCTCCTTTCTTCATTCTCAGCATCTCAGGTCAAAATCTTCCTTCTTATCCACCTCTCTCTCTCTCTCTCTCTCTCTCTCTCTCTCCCTCCTCCTCTCCTCCCCTCTCTCCTTCTCTGCGGTAGAGGAAGTGGTCTGTCATGCTCGGCTGTCTGTCTGTGAGCGAGCGGCGAAGCGAAAGCCCGAGCGTCGGCATAAAACCTCCAGCAAGCAGCAGAAATCCTGTTTGAAAACCTCCAGTTGCACTGACAGCTCAGCGGAGACACACACACACACACACACACACACACACACGGTACATACATGAACAAATCTAGCTTAATGGAGGAATGTGTGCATGTGTATGTATATTCCCATATGTGAGCAGTGACACGTGATATTTGTTACAGGATGAACATATACGGTTTGTATGAACCCAGATTTGCCCTGAGGTTTTCGTCCAACCGATACCTCATTGTTCTGCACTGATAGAGAACAACTGAAAAGATTAAGTTGGTGGTGATTAATTCGGTTAATTACTATCCCAGGAAAAAAAAACAACAACTTTGGCATCACCCCAGAAACAATCCGTCCTGTCTGCTCTCCGTTTAGAAAAAAGCAAAACAGTGTTCAGCTGCTTCAAGCTCCGTATTTTATATCATTATATAAGAAGATATATTTGTGGTTTTGAGAACCAAAAACCATCTCAGTGTAGTTTTACATCTCCTCTCTCAGGCTTCTCTCTGGAGCTCTAGGAACAACAGGTCGGTGAGCCAATCAGAAGAGAGGAGGCTCTGAGCCTCTCTTCTGATTGGCTGACTGCCTTCTGAGTGATCTGATAAAAATAAAGCAGATTTCAGGTAAAAACACTCAGAGAAACCAAATCCTGCAAAGGTTTGGATGGTGGGTCCAGGTGGGCGGGGCTTGGTGACTGCTTTGTTGTGACATCACAAAGTTCCAGAAGTCCTGACGGCTGGTTTTAAGGCTCAGTTTCTGAATACAGGCTGTGTGCATTTCTCTGTGGACTGAGGCTTTGATACTTTCACAGTATTAATATAGAAGCTCGAGCTGATCTATAATCACACTACACATGGACACAGACCTTTACTCTGGATGGTTATCAAGCTACATCCAGTTGCCGTTTTATACCTCGCTCTGGTAGCTAGTTAGCTGCATGTTCATATCTACTGTTACAGTTCTGTTCCTGTCTAACATACCTGTTGTTCACAGTTAAAGCTGTTTCACTTGGTAAACCTGCTGTTGTTGGGCGTTCCTGAGTTTGGGTGCCACGGCTTGAAAAGCTGGGTCACCCTTGGTCTTATAAGAGGTTTGGGTAAAAGCCTGTAAGTTCTGTTCAGCAGATCTAAGAGCCTGATTGGTCATATTAGGCAGGAGGAGGTCAGCAATGTATTGGGTTGTTTGAGCAAGGCTCTAAAGGCGAGCACCAGTATTTTAAAATGGATGCTGAATTTGACTGGGAGCCAGTGGAGGGAAGATAAAACTGGTGTGACGTGTGATCTCTTGTTGTTTTCTGGTTAAAAGTCGAGCAGCTTGTTTTTGGAAAGTTTGGAGACAGAATCACTGATTCACGCTGCAGAGGATGATCTGACTTTTTATCTTCACACGGTTTTGCAGGTCATTTTTATTTTCTTTCAACCCTCTCTGATTCTGAGTGGCCTCAGTGGGAATAACACCTCTAACCCTGTCTGTGTTACTGCCCTATTTCTGTTTCTGTTACTGCCCTGTTCCTGTTTCTGTTTCTTTTACCGCCCTTTTTCTGTTTCTTTTACTGCCCTGTTTCTTTTTCTGTTACTGCCCTATTTCAGTTTCTTTTACTGCCCTTTTTCTGTTTCTGTTTGTTTGTTTTACTGCTCTGTTTCTGTTTCTTTTACTGCCCTGCTTCTGTTACTGCCCTGTTCCTGTTTCTGTTTCTTTTACTGCCCTGTTTCTTTTTCTGTTACTGCCCTTTTTCTGTTTCTTTTACCGCCCTGTTTCTTTTTCTGTTACTGCCCTATTTCTGTTTCTTTTACTGCCCTTTTTTCTGTTTCTGTTTCTTTTACTGCCCTTTTTCTGTTTCTGTTTGTTTCTGTTACTGCCCTGTTTCTGTTTCTTTTACTGCCCCTTTTCTGTTTCTTTTACTGCCCTGTTTCTTTTTCTGTTACTGCCCTATTTCTGTTTCTTTTACTGCCCTTTTTCTGTTTCTGTTTGTTTCTGTTACTGCCCTATTTCTGTTTCTTTTACTGCCCTTTTTCTGTTTCTGTTTGTTTCTTTTACTGCCCCTTTTCTCTTTCTTTTACTGCCCTTTTTCTGTTTCAGTTACTGCCCTTTCTAATTAGTCAAAAAGATGTACACTTTCCTCCTTTTTCCAACCTTCCCTCCACTCATCGTTCTTTTATTTTCCCTCTGTCTCTTTCAGCTCTCACCTTGTTCTTCTTCTTCTTCTTCTTCTTCTTCTTTTCCTGTTTCCTCGTATTTCTCTTCTTTTCATTTTTTCTTCCTAACACCTGCTTGTCTTGGTCCGGGCCCTTAATAGTTTTCTCACCTTGACAAGGCAAACACGACCGTCACCATAGAAACCAGGTCACCCACGGTGAAAGTCACTGTATCTGTATCTGTGTGTGTGTGTGTGTGTGTGTGTGCCAGGTGATGCCGCATGTTTCCATACGTGCAGCTCTGTGGGCATGTTGGAACATTGAGAAGGAGAAATCTGCCGGGAGAGACTGTGATGGCAACAGCATCATCAGGGCCACCGGGACACACACACACCGCACACACCGCACACACACCACGCACACACCGCACACACACCGCACACACACCACGCACACACCGCATACACACCTCAAACACACCGTGCACACACACCACACACACACCACACACACAAACAAACAAACAGGCAAAATCAGCAACCAAGAAACACTCACAACATAATTAGCACATAAACTAAACAACAAGAGCGTTTTCCTGCTGTTTCTCTTCTCTGTGTCTTTGGTCAGTCGTTTTTCTCTGTCTTCTGAGCGGAGCCTTCATGCAGCAGTGTTCACTCCTGTCACGTCACCAACTCTGTTGTTTCCTGGTTTTATGAAAACGAATGACACTTCCTAGAAACCTCGATTATTTTCTTGTTTCTTTTTCAAAGATTCCTCAAAAGCTGCAGACACAACAAAATGGAAAACTAAACAACAGCAGCTGCATCTGTGTGTGTGTGTGTGTGTGTGTGTGTGTGTGTGTGTGTGTGTGTGTGTGTGTGTGTGAGCCAAGTATGTTTATTAGTTGCTGTCAGCCATAGTAGTGATCAGACATTTGTGTCCGTGTGTGTATTGATGTTACAACTACCCCAGACTCTTGTAGACATGAATTAGCTTACCGTATAGCTAACAGCTAAAACATTAGCATTGAGAAGTAGCATTAAAACATCTACATAGACTCACAGTAAACATGATTTAAGTTTGAAGAGTTGAGCTACAGAGCTGTTACAAAAATAACCTCCTTGAAAACAAGACGGTTTATTCTTCCATTAAACATGTTGATATTCATTAGTGGGTATCTGCAGTAACACTTGGTGTTAGATGCACCTGATGCTCTTCATCCACATCCAGCACATCAACTCATCATCATCATCAACGGGGAAACCTGTCTGTGGTCGTCGCCAACAGACCAATAATTTCCATTTATCAGGAGAGTAAAATCTGTGTGGTAGGCTAATAGCTTAGCACGGCACCAGGTCCTTCACATAACTTTTAATGTGGTTAGCTAAGAGCTAACAGCTGGTGAAATGTGACTTAATGCATGTGTTTATGGTTCAGCTGGTGAGGAGACTGTGACCAGGCAGCTCTGGCTTTTAATGCAGCGGGATGTGTGAAGCTAAAAAAAGTCACCTGTGTGTTTATTACTGTTATTTATGACATTTATATGAACCATACTTCATAAAGACCTAATAACACCAAACATACGTCTTTTAATCATATTTTTATCAAGAGTTCTCAAGGAAACTTTATCATGTCAGGTATATTATATATCGTATTAAAAAATATATATATATATATATATATATATATATATATATATATATATTACATAATATCAAATATGCTTTAATCTGCCTCAGTCCTGCAACCATTTAAGGTTCAGAGCATTTCTACATTTGGTCAGAACCTGCAACCAGCTGGATGTAGAGCGATTACATTTTTTTAATTCTTTGCTAATTTATGTATTTATTCATTTATGTTACAAACACTGGACTCAGTCTCAGTTTGTTTGTTTTCTGCAAACATTGGCAGTTGTGTTTTTGGACAGCAGCAGTTCTCTGGACCAGTAACGGCATCGAACTCTGGCCCTCAGCAGTGACGTCTCGTGTGTGTGTGTGTGTGTGTGTGTGTGTGTGTGTGTGTGTGTGTGTGGGGCTCTGTGTGTTTGTTGTTGTAGTTGATGAGTCTTCACATGCTGCTCTGCTCAGATACAGAGATGGACGAGGAAGTGTCTCTGCTGTCTTTGACTCCCAGTTCTCACCCCCCCCCCCCGGTCCATCTCTGAGGTGTGCTGCAGAAATGGGGGAGGGATGGGAGTTGTCATCATGTGTGGTGAAGATCAGTCTGTTGCAGTGAAGCAGGGGGAGACGGGGGTGGTGGACTGCATAAACCATGAGAACAGAGGCTCCAGCCGGGCGAGACAGAGAGAGAGGGGAGCCCCGGGCGAACAACACACACCTAGACACACACACTCTACAGATCAGCATTAGCAAGACACACACACACACACACACACACACACACACACACACACACACACACACACAGCATTAGTGTAGTTGCGATCCAAGGAGTTCAAGCTCAGGAATTTATAATGATTTGCTTTAAATAATTAATGTCTGGGGAGAGACAGAGAGAGAGACAGAGAGAGAGAGAGACAGACAGACAGACAAAGAGAGACAGACAGAAAGACAGACAGAGAGAGACAGAGACAGACAGAGAGAGAGAGAGACAGACAGACAGAGAGAGAGAGAAACAGAGAGAGAGACAGAGAGAGAGATAGACAGAGAGAGAGACAGACAGAGAGAGAGAGACAGACAGAGAGAGAGAGACAGACAGACAGACAGAGAGGGAGAGAGACAGACAGAGAGAAAGAGAGACAGACAGACATACAGAGAGAGAGAGAGAGACATAATTTGATTCAGTCTTAATGTTATAAATATTTCTCTCTTCCTTCATATAGTTTCTATAAACAGACTCCGCTGAGACGTTGTCTGTCTTTGTCCCGTCTGTCTGTCTGTCTTTGTCCCGTCTGTCTGTCTGTCTTTGTCCCGTCTGTCTGTCTTGCCTTCAGTAATAAGAACTCTGTGCTTCAGGTGAGGGAGCGACTTTGACTGTTGGTTAAAAAGAGAAACAAACTCCGTCTCTATCTTTTCTTTTCTTTTCTTTTTCTTTTTTAACTTTTTATTTATGAACATTTTTTATGTTTTGAGAACGACAGGTGAGGGATAAATAAATAAATAAACAGATAAGAGGTGATGATGATCAGTCAGTCGAGGCACATTTGTCAAATATAAAAGAAAATAAATATCATGTAACATACGATCAGATCCAGCGGCTGAATACTTCAGCTGGAATCGTATGGATTCAGTCGTCTGCTTGACACGATGCAGACGTTTGATAATATTGATAACGTTTTCTGAAGCCAGTATTTAGTGACTGATTGACTCCTGCAGGAGAAACTGTCTCTGTTATTCCTTGTCTCTTGAACCTGAGCGATGATGTGGCGTTTGCTGGAGCAGGTGATCGTGTCGTCGCCTCGTCGCAGCTGCTGCTTTCACAAACTTCCTGCGTCACGGATCCTTCACACATGTTTGTGCGTGTCCACACACTTTAGACCCCCCACCCCCCGAACTCTGATGTCTACTCTTATCACGCACGCACACACTGGAGGGGAGGGATACGTGGGAGATAAAAAGACAAGAGAGGAGGGGGAGGGCGAGCGATGGTTGATGAAGGGGGGGGACTGACCAGGGGAGGTTTTTAAAAGGCGAACTGGGTGCTGTCCCTGCGTGATAAGACTGTTTGAGGTGGAGGTGATACGACTCATGACACACTCTCATACCTTTGCAAACAGGTCTGCGGCGGCGCCCTGCGGCGCCCGGCGTGGACAGATGTCTTATCAGAGTCTTTGTCCTGGAGACGACACTGACACCGTTTGGTGCAATGTCCTCCATACGACGTCTGCCTCGTGGGGTTCGTCAAGTCATCAAAGAAATCTAATCAAGGCAGAAAATTTAAATGTTAAATCAATTAAACAAACTCTGTCTCTCCTCTCTCTCTCCTCCTCTCCTCTCTCCTTCAACGCCTTCCTTCGTTCTCTCTCTGTTTTCCAGAAGCTTTGTGAGCTCTTACTCTCTTCCATCCATCCACTGCACAAAACCCCACGGTGTTGTTTTTCAGTCTGACTCAAATCTACTATCGATCAAACAACACACACACAGACAGAATCTATCTATGTATCTATATCTCTCTCTATTACACACACACACACACACACACACACACAGGATCAGACTCAAAGTGCTGAGGCAGATTTTAATTAAGAAATGTGCATCATCGTCTGATGGTCAATACGATCGACCGCTCGGGGTTATTCACCGAGAGGAGGCAATGAATGAATGACACAGGTAGTGTGTGTGTGTGTGTGTGTGTGTGTGTGTGTGTGTGTGTGTGTGTGTGTGTGTGTGTCTGTGTGTGTGCAGCCTCAGAATTGAGAGGTGAGTGTGTTTTATGACTTTCTCCTGGCCAGGAGCTTGCTGATGGTAATCATGCTGAGATAGACCTGTGTGTGCGTGTGTGTGTGTGTGTGTGTGTGTGTGTTGTGTGTGTGTCTGTGTGTGTGTGTGTCGTCCATTCATCAGGACAGAGCAGAGAATGAACTGTCAGCTGCAGTGTTATTAGTTGGAGTATTCAGATGTTACATTTCAAGGTTCGTTTCTTTTTGTAGCAGTGGACAGTTTTCCAGACGTTGCAGTGGATTATGGGAAATAAGCGACTCCTTTAGTTAATTTTCTTTTTTTGTCAATTGGCTCTAAAGGCTCAGAAGCTGCTCAGAGACGCCTGAAAATAGGAGGATCAGTGCTTTTAAAAGATGGATGAAAGTGTCTTCAGTCACAGTGAAGATCGTGTAAAATAGAGAGTACGGTGGCCCAGACGGGTCAACAACAGGAGTGAGCAGCAGCCCATGTATACTATTACTTTTTCTTTAAGTTATTCTTTGGGACTCTTCATGTAATCATGTTGTGGCCTTGTTTTGACCCTCCTGAGCCACCGTACGTATGACACATGATATAAAACCCTGGTAACCAACTGCTCGGTTTTCTCTTTGATCTTAATGAATGATCCATGGTGATGACGATTTTATTCTATACATTAATTAATCAATTTGATCGTGTGTTCAGTGTCATTAACATCCCGAGCATTTAATCCGCCAACGTGTTCTGATTCTGTCAGAGACTTTAAAGTGTGAGGTCTTTAAAATAAGCCGACCTATAGAAGCTTGAGTCTCTTCCTCAGTGTCTTCGTGTTTGTCCAGCTCTTCAGAGACAAGTCTTCTGTGGCCACTCCTCCTCCGCGTCCCCTCGTTCGTTTCAGTAATCCTGGGTAATTGGGTTAAGTTTGTGTAAAATTCATTTGATGCTCGAGTGCTCGCTGCTGGATGTGTGTGTGGTGGTGAGGACGTCCTCGACAGGAGAGGACATTTTGGTCAGTTTACGTCTTCAGTGACTGAGGGTGGATTAAGATTAGATGGAGGTCAGTGTGGGCATGTAGCTGTGGTGGTCAAGGTCAGAATGCATCATGTCGGCGGCTGTCCTCACAAGACATGTAGAAGGAGCGTGTGTGTCCGTAATTAGCCGCAGGGTCCCGGGGCTTCATCATGGGAATAGTTCCTGGAACATCCTCTCTGTGTGGAATATTGATCAGTGCATTACTACGCCCCCGTGACGGCGAGCGGCCACGCCAACTGTTCACTCACTGGAGTCGCTCTGTGTAAGAGCTTCAGTCACTGACAGTCCAGATAACATACACACAACATGTACATGTGGTATATCACTATAGATCTGATACTTACCTGAACAGTCAGGATGTCCTCAGTCCGTTTTACATCCTGTTAACTCTTATTTTGAAGGAGAGCTTCAGAGGAATGAATTTCTTTTATTTTGAAATATTTATATAAATCAGTATTAGTAGTTTATTTCATTTTCATGTTTATTTTTTAAAGTAATATTGAATTTTAATTATGCCTTTAACCTGCTGTCTAAAGGCTGAAGCAACTAGTTACTGTTCAGTTTTATTATTAATTATTTCACCATGTTTTTACGGTTAAAAATTAAGAGTGACTTTTATTACAATTAACAAACAACAACTCGTATCGTCACAGTTTCTCCTGCCTCCAGCTGCCAAACATCTAATATCATCAGACCTGCAACAACTTAGACTTAGAATACATAGTTTAATATATAATATGATATATAGTTTAATATTGTTTCTTTAAGATTTTAAATCTGTTTCATGAAATTTCTCCCTAAATAAATGTGACTGAACCTGTTCTCTCTTCTCTCGTTCTCAGTCTCCATCACTCCACATTAATCTTACCTCCGCCCTGTAAACAGCCCCCCACACACACACACACACACACACACACACCCCACCCCACCTCTGCCCTGACGCTCTGCAAGGTGTTGATAGACGGGTCTATTAAAAGCTGTGTACACGTCCCTGTGTGGAGGAGCGTATGGAGGTACAGGAGTGTGATTTGAGCTTGTGTGTCTGTGTGTGTGTCTGTGTGTGTGTGTGTGTGTCTGTGTGTGTGTGTGTGTTTGTACGTATAGAGTGTGTGTGTTCATGTCAGCAGCTCAACTCAGACCACAAACAAGTTCATTTACTTTACATGACATGACATTCGCAGCCACTGTCAGCCAATTACAGCGAGCGATTCCGTTGATTCGAGCTCCCTCTCATGTCGTAAAGGAACCAGTAACCACCTTCTACTTGTTTCTCTATATTGAGTGAAATTGTGCAATAAAAAAATCTCAGCTGATTCATAAAAGCAGATGCTGTCTCTCTCTCTCTCTCTCTCTCTCTCTCTCTCTCTCTCTCTCTCTCTCTCCCCTCTCTCTCTCTCTCTCCCCCCCCACTGTTTTCTAGAGCAGGTGCAGAGAGACTCAGGTTTCCTGAAGCTTTAATAAGACAACAGCTTGAAGTTAAGCTGTGATGCTTCAGAAAATATTTGTTTGTCATTCTTGTGATGTCACTGATTCCTCAGTGTCATAAAAAGATGAAACTAATGTCGGTTTATTGATGATTGAGGGTCGACAGAGGAGTGAAAACCCAGTGTTTCACCTCGTTAACGTCCATATTTTTTATATAACACAGACACATGATGAAATAATCATCAACACCATGACTCAGTGATTCCACCTTGAACTGCCATAATAACATATATATATATATATAAACAATATTTGTTAGAATATTATATATAGGAGGAGCAATAATCTGACCTGCAGCTTGAAGTATGAGGGACTGGAGCGTGAGATGAAAGGAAGAAGCCACAGTGTGGTGGTCTACATGTGTCAGGCTCCTTTAAATCTGAAGCATTTATCATCCCAACGCTCCAGTGGAGCCGCCAGCAGGACGAGCGAGCCCGGCCGCTCCCGCCTCTCTCCTGGTTACAGTGAGTGTGACTGTGCAGGAGCACTGCGTGCACGTGCACTACAGCTATACAACCAAGTACCAATACAGTGTTAGTGAGACGTTTGAAGTGTCAGCTGATGTTGTGACATAAAACCATCACTCCTAACAGAAAGTATGTAGATGAGTTTATTATCCACCTGTTCAATCATATTGGACGAGAATGACTTGACACATTTTTCCCTTATTTACTTTTATCTCAATATTGTTTTTATTTTATTAATATAAATACTTGGTTCTATAAATCCTGCACACCGGGGGCCCCTTGGACAAAACACCTTAAGTTAAGATTTTCCTTAAAGTAAAAATAAATGAATAAAAACAGTTGCACGAAACACCTTAAGTCTTCTCCTTTAGGTTTCTTTAAAATGTTCACTTCAGTATTTAAGGGTTTCTCTTCATCTTAGTCTTTAAGTGATTCCTTAAGTGTGAGGCAGTTAAGCCTCAGAGACCAGAGTTTGACCCTCAGTCAGTTGATGATTTGTCTGACTGTCTTGGATCTTCTTCTATCTGCATCTTCATGATTCCTCTGCAGTTTTCTGTCACGCGTTCTGTCTGTTCAGGTTTAGTCACGGCGTTTCATGTCTTCCTGTCAAATCTCTGTCACTGCTGGAAATAACTTAACTGTTTTTCCTTAACTACGGAAAAACCTTTTAAGAGATTCTTTGCAACACCCTGAAGTAACCCCTCAGCTAAGGAGAAATAAAACCTTGAGTGTCAGACTTCAGTAGAAAACCTGAGGTGTTTTGTGCCGCCGGCCACTGGAGCTGATGTGACTCAGCAGTGATCAGGAGATAAACAGGGACAGAGACGATGAGGAGAACTCCCTCTGTTCTGTTTTAGCTCTTTGACGGGATATTTGTCCCCCTCCCCCCTCCTCTTTCCGTGTCTTCAGGCTAATTAATGACAAATTAAATCAGAGTCATGGTGAACTCTGCTCCGTGGAGCTTCCACTCGCCTCCTCCACTCAAAACTGGAGCTGCGTGATTTGAGCTAATTATCATATTACAACTGTTTTGACAGAGATTAGTTTTATCCGTGTACATGTTTCACTCTCCACTCTGCTCGTCTGATAAAAACAACGCAGTTATTCAAGCAAACGGCCATTTATTAAATCTTTGTCATTTGTTTTCTATGTGTCGACTGGAAAAACTTCTTCAACTGCTTCATGTTAGTTTCAACAGCAACAAGTGGTGCTCATCATGTTGGATAAAAAACTCCAGCGTCTTCAACACAAAGTCAGAAAGAGAAATTCATTTGTAGAGCACGTGATCACTCACAGGTCACTCAGCATATATATATATATGCTGATATATTTGAAAACTTCTCACTGTGAAAACTTCTCAACATCAACATTAGCATGTAGCATGTAGCTTGACATTTTACCAAAGTAAAATAAAGAAAAACAAAACAAACACCTCGTTGGCTTCATGCTGCACAAAGAGGGAACAAGTCTTTGTGTGAGGGTTCAAATGTTCACATCTCATTAAAGTTTCATACATACCTTCAAAATAAAAGTACTATCCCTCAAAAATAAAACAATGTGCAAATAACAAATGCAAGATAAATTTTCCAGTTATGAAATTGGTCTCACAAAAGTAAACAAATGTAGAAATGATAATGGCGACAGTTACAGGACGTGACAATGATGATTATTACAACAGAGATTGAAGCAGAGGCGGCAGACATGTTGAAGCTTGAGACGAGCACGTTCATGAATCGATGTGTTGCACGTCAGTCACTGAAGATAAAACACATTCAGACATTTCTGCAGCGAGACGTGAAACCAGCTCGAATATCTGCTCGGATCTGATCAGTATCTGTTACATCTCTGTGTTTTAGCATCTGCTCAACTGTTTAACACCTGCACACCTGCTGCAATTACTGTGTGTGTGTGTGTGTGTGTGTGTGTGTTATAGAGACACAGCACTGACAGAGTTCAACCTCTTGAATAGATAGACCTGACCCCAGGTTAATCATTGTTACAAGAGGAGCTCAGATCTGTGAGTGTGTGTGTGAGTGTGTGTGTGAGTGTGTGTGTGAGTGTGTGTGTGAGTGTGTGTGTGTGTGAGTGTGTGTGTGTGTGTGTGTGAGTGTGTAAAGGGGTGAATCTCTCTGGGTGGACGAGTAAACGGAGAGACAGATATAAAAGCAACATCAGCAAGAAAAGTGAAGCAGGAAGTCAGTGATCCAGAGTTTTATTTCAAAATAATGGTCCATAATTCTTTACATGTGAAATAGTTAATTAAATAAGAGTGCATCAGACTAATGTGGGCTGGTGATGGTTCTGTCTCATAAACTTTTTCATGCAAGAATTATGAGAAACGCAAGTCAAGTTTTTCTTCCTCAACATTTATTCTTCATGATGCATCAAAAGAAATATTTTGTATTTATCATAAAGTTGTGACACGACCACTCTGGTTCACAGCATCCATTTAACTGTGCGGTAAAATAATATATGACAGTGTAATAAATCATCTGGACTGAGAGTTTAGTGAAAACACTGAAGACAAAATCTCAATTTAAAACAAATATTTTAACCTGTACTCCTTTTTGCTCAATGTTCATTGTTGACATATGAAGATCTGTTGATATTTAGAAGCATTAATTAGAATTTCCTTCCTATTATAGATGTTGCTTATAGATACTCAGTATCAAAGAAAGTTGAAAGCAAATCTTAGCCGTGTTGGATAAAACATGGACGCCAAAATAACCAGCTGACACGGCTTTAAGGGCCTTTGTTTTCATGAATATTATTAAATTAGACAATTCCAGTTGTGATGTTATTTTAGTGTCTTTTTCCATTTAAACTATTCACCCTGGTTCCGTGTTGTCTATATATATGAAGTTTGGCACATAGTTATTACATGTATTTGCTCCTACACAGATGAGTTAGAGGAAAATACTGACTTTATTTTCCTGCTTAGTTAAAATGGCGGACTGTTTCCCTCCCTGTGTGCAGACTCAGCAGCTGCACATTGTCAGGACTAATTCTCCTCCTTTCAGAAAAGACGTTTGTGTTTGTAATAACTTCCACAGGCCTGAGAATATCGGACACACACACACACACACACACACACACTGACTGTCTGGGAGAAATGTGAGACGGTAGCAAACAGGTTCTAACAGGAGCTGATGCCCGGACTGTGGCGCTCTGAGGCACAGCAGACACCTGTCAGAGGCGTCCTGTGAGCGGCTTATCAGTCTGTGTCAGAGCTGAGGTCTCAGCGTTGGGGTCGGGCCTCTTCAGTGGGCCGGGGGGGGGGGTCAGATGATGCTACTGATCATAAACCATGTTGGATGTTGTCTGTCTGGATCTGGTCTCAGGCTGCTCTATTATTAGGGAAGACTGGAAGCTTCCTGTGAGCTTCACTGACCCTCGACTGCAAACAGAAACACTCTGTCACACTCTGTCCAACGCAGTTATTCCATACATGTATATTAATGTAAGAAAGCTTTTTTCTGTCAGTGCTGAAGAAATGAAGCTCCTTGTCGACTCTTTGCCGCGTGAAAAAAGATCATTTGGGCCAAATGCTGAAAAACTGAAGCCCGGTTTTTTGAAATTCTCCAAATCAAACCTTTTACTGATGTGGATGAATTGAAATGGGTTTAGGTTCATGAACAATTGAGCAATATGTGAGTGAAATACCAGATAAATGTATAATAAATGCCTATAATTAGGTTTTCGCAGCGTCGTCTGTCACTCTGCTGTAACCAAATTTTAGAGGCCCGCTTCGAGGCCTTCTCGCTCCGGCTTTGACTCACGTACGATCTCATGAGAATATGAAACAGAAAGTGGAGAATCTACAGATCTTAACAACATTTAAATCATATTTCTACGCTGTAATATCACAAAGATATTGATAGAAATGTCCGTCGACCTCCGAGGGTTAACTCATGATCTAATTCTTTATTCTTTGTTCTTGTGCAGCTGAGAGTCTTTACTCGTTTATTCAAAAGGGACGATGCAATAAAAAGCCTGAAACTGAATAAAATAACCTTAAGAAAAACCTGCAGGAGGTTTTATTAATTCAGGTTATTTATCTGTGATTTTTACAGCGGATCCGGCTGTGATCAGTTTTTATTGGAACGATTCCAAAGACGTTTCCTTATGAAAACTGGTCGTAGATTAGAAATGGGGAACAGGACATGCAAATATAATGCGACTAAAATATGTCACAAGCAGAAATAGCTGCACAGCGAGGTTGCAGTGAATGTAGGTGAGATAGTTTTGATGAACTGAAGCTCCCTCACCTGTGAGAAGCAGCTCAGGTGAAGCGACTGGCTGGTTTTAACCACAGTGAAGCAGAAGTGGATTCTGTGCTGCTGCTGCTGTTGATTAAGCCTGACGTGATGAGAGCTGAAGAGCTGTCTGGATTAAAAAACTGCTGACTCCTTTCCCTCTGCTCTTCGCTCGCTCTCCATCCTCTCCCTCCATCCCTCCATCCCTCGCTCCTTCAAGTCTCTCTCATGATGCCGCTTATAAAAGCACAGGATAGACAGGGACTCATTAAAATCAGATTTCCTCTTCTTTCTCTCCCTGTATACCTCTCCTCATCTCCCTCTCGCCATCTTCATCAGATGTAATTATGGCAGCACGACGTGGGAGGAGCTTGCACGGCAAAAATTATACTTTCAAATCTGTTTCCACTTCAGCCAGTCAGGGAAGCAGACCTACATTCTCAACCTGATCACAGAGGGAACAGGGAAATGAGGGTAAAGATGTAGGGAAAAGAAGAAGAAGAAGAAGCAGGAAGGAGAGGAAAGACAGCTTCAAAGAGAATATGTAAAGGAGAGAAAAAGGAGGATGTCAGGCTGTAGCGGTGGCTATAGCCGCTGAGTTAACAGAACATGGGATCAGTGATGCTGTCAAGCTGGAAAATGCCAGACAGCAAAGCAGGCTGGGACGGCGCAGAGGGAGGAAGTGCTTAGTTAGGCTACGTGACTGATGCGCGCTCTTATTCCCTCAGCTCTGCACATCTTCCCCAACCGACTTGTCCCGTAGCACCTTGCAAAAAAAAAAAAAAAAAAAAGAATTAGGAGGAGAGGGACAGGAGGGGGGGGGGGTTAGTGCCTGGCAGGCGGGGTGACACAGTACATTTGCGCATTGCATTGTGGGAAGGAAGGGGATGGGAGAAACGCTTGAAACGTGCAGAGATTTACTAGCTTAGCTGTGGCTGCAGAGGAGCTAAAATAGCAGGATTCATGGCAGCCGGGTCGCAGAGCTCCAGCAGGACGGACAGGACGAGAGCCGGCTGACACACACACACACACACACACACACAGCTCACACAGACGCTGCCAGTGTGTGTGTGCGTGTGCGTTGTTTGCAGTCGGGAGAAATTAGAGAGCCAAGCAAGGTCCGGACACAAGGGAGTATCAGCTCTCATCTGGAGGAAGAAGAGAAGGAGAGAGGAAGACAGGAGAAGAGGAAGAGGAGGAGGAGGAGGGGTGATGTTTTAGTTTTATTTTTAGATGCTGGAGGATGTCGTGCAATTTCATTTCATTTGACTGTGAGCGTCTCTCGTCATGTCTGTTGTTTGTGTCTTTGCTTGTGCCTGCACTTGATTTCTGTGTGGATTTATGAGTGTGTGTGTGTGTGTGTGTGTGTGTGTGTGTGTGTCAGTGTCAGGTTGTGGTTTCGGCTCGACAATCACTCATCGCTGCAGTCAATTTGTGGTTGATTTACTTCTCTCTCCCTCCATTTCTGGTTGATTGCAACTATTCTCTCTGCACTCCAGTTTTCAGGAGAGAGACGGACTGTATTCTGTGTGTCTCTATAATCTGCAGCTTTGAAGCTGAATGAATGAAGAGATGAATGAATGAACGAACGGATGGATGGATGGATGGATGGTAGATGGATGCAGAGTCCATGTGGTTTGGATGATACTGGTGCACCCTCTGAGTCAGCAGTGATATTTAAAGGAATCAATAGGAGTCAGCTTCTGAAGGGAGACTGAACGACTGTCAGTGTTTTATATCGATAGTGTCGTCTGCCTTTATTTATTCCTTCATTTCCTTTCTCTCTTTGCCTCTGATGCTCTTTCTTCACAAACTAAACGTAACTCCTTCCGTCTCAAACCTGCAGAACCTTGTTGAGATTCCAGATGAGATCTCAAAGAAACTCAAATGTCCGACTGAAGTTTTAGGAATTCAAAGTGTGAAAAGTGGATTTTCAGACGTTAAAATAACATGAAACGTGTCTGTTCTCCGTCTGCAGGTCCAGGAGTGGTTGTGTCTGAACTGTCAGATGCAGAGAGCTCTTGGCATTGATATGACCACGCCTCGCTCTAAGAGCCAACAGCAGATTCACTCTCCGTCCCACCAAGCCAAACCCATCGTCCAGCCTCAGCAGCCGGCGCCTCAGCCAACGCAGCCGGCGGCAGCAGCAGCGCAGCAGCAGCGCAGCCCAAACCACTGGCACAGAGTCAGACCCCCCAGCGACAGCAGCATCAGCCACAGTCCCAGTCCTATGGACAGACGCAGCCCTACGCCCAGTCCCAGCAGTTCCCCCAGTCTCAGCCTCAGACCTACCCTCCGTCTCAGCCAGGCCCGCAGCCTCACGCCTCCCCAGGCTTACAGAGACACCCAGGCCCTGGTGGCCCCCCGACTCAGCAGGGCATGAGGTCCGACCCGTACTCCCAGAGAGGTCCCGGGGCTCCAGGAGCTGTTGGAGGTCCCGCAGGAGGCCCCAGTCAGCCTGGTGGTCCCCGGATTCCCCACCCTGGCGCCGTGCCCCTCCCCGGATTGACCAAGGCGCCCTCCCAGCCCGATTTGGGTCGTGGTTCTCCAATGCATCAACCAATGGCGCGACACCACGACCAGACCAGAAGCGCTGGCTCCTCGCCGGCCCACAGACCTCAGAGTCAGGCCCCCCCTCCCGCCCAAGACGGCCTGACCAAGCTGTTCGGCTTCGGAGCGTCGCTGCTCAACCAGGCCAGCACCCTGATCAGTGTGGACCCCCTCCCCACGGCCTCCACCCAGCCCAGCCCCGCACGAGGGAAGGTGGTGTTCAGCAACGCCGCTCCCGACAACAGGCAGCAACAACAAGGGGCCGCCGGCACCAAACCCTTCGGGATGGGGGGCCCTCACGCTCCAACTCAAATGGGGGGCCCTCATGCGCCGAGCCAAATGGGAGGCCCCTATCCACCGAGCCAAATGGGAGGCCCCTATCCACCGAGCCAAATGGGAGGTCCTCAAATGGGTGGACCGCACGCACCGACCCAGAAGACCACGCTCCATCAACAGCAGTCGCCCGCACATCATCAGAAGGGGCCACAAATACACCCACAGGGGCAACAACAGACACCCGCTCATCTGCAGAAAGCGCCACAGAAGCAGGAGCCCGCGGCCCCCCCGGCGCCCGCAAAGCCTAAAGTGAACTGTCCTCTCTGCAAGACGGAGCTGAACATCGGCAGCTCAGACCCCCCCAACTACAACACCTGCACGCAGTGCCACAGCCAAGTGTGTAACCTGTGCGGCTTCAACCCCACGCCACACCTGGTGGAGGTAAGACGAACGATACACACACACACACACACACACACACACACCTACATCAGATGGAGGCACGTAATCATACATATTGATAGAAATATAACTGTGATTTTCTTTGATACAGTTCATATCACACATGTAGAGGTCTGTCAACAGGAAACAGGATCTTTGGAATTTCCTCTTTTCAGAATAAAAGCTCACAATAGCTTGAAATGAAGCATTGTTGCAAGAAAAATAAAACAAACTTAATCGCGCTTTTATTTTGTGATTTTTGTGATAAAATCCCTAAAGAGGAAGTGATTCTGTGGCTGTGTCCGTCAGTCACTTTCAACATGGATAAAAGTTTAATAATCATCTTCAGGTGGGGGGGGGTTCTCTGTTCGGACATTATAGCTCAATGTGGGAATGACACACACACACACACACACACACACACACACACCCTCAGAGTCATCGGACATTAGCTTGTTTAGGTTAGCTTGTTTTGGCTAACATTAGCTTGTTAAGGCTAACGTATTGACATCTCATAACATGAGCTGGGTGCTAACAACATTAGCAGCTACACTCATCACTGTTCAGTCTGTCACCGCTGTACACTGACTATATGTAGGTGTGTGTGTGTGTGTGTGTGTCTGTGTGTGTTAGCGGGTTAGCATGTTAGCACATGGTGTGAGCAGCAGCCTCTGTTGTGTTCTGTTTTTTGCTGTCGTATGTTGTGTTGGTGGCGACTGCTACAGCTCTGGTGTCATGGCGTCCCTGTAACAACATCCACAGGGAGCGTCCATCAGGAGTGTATTAACCCATGGGTGGTATCTACCTGTGAAGGGTGTTGGTTGATAAATCTGCACTGGGACAGAGAAGAAGCAGAACAAAGTTTGTCTCTATGTAACTGAGGTTTTGCTCAGAGGTCATGTGATGCCTCCACAGAGTCAGAGCGACAGTCACTGTCTCACATCACAGCCTCCGACATGCCGATACAGACTTCAGGTGTCTGAGAGGAAGAGAGGGCGGGAAGGAATGATGGAGGGTGAAATAAAGAGATAAATATTCATAGCTGGAAATACAACGAGAGACAGAGATAGATGAGGGAAAGAAAGAAAGAGTGGAGGCTTGAGAAAGGACCACAGACAGAAGGAAGAGAGAGACGGAGCGAGGGCGAGGAGGTGAAGAAAGAGAGGAGGACAGTTTGCAGAGAAGAATCACAAAACACAGACATCCTCTTCTCTCTTCTCATCATCTCTCACCTCCTCTTTATCGATCCAGACGGAGGTTTAGAGCTGAAGAATAAGAGAGGGAGGAAGAGGGAGAGAAGGAAAGAAAGGGAGGGAAGCATGTGAGGAAGGAAAAGAGGAAGTTTGAGGAGTTCAGGAGGGAAGAATGCCAGGAAGGAGAGCGATATATCAGAAGGCAGTAAAAGATGAGATGAGGAAAGGAGGCAGGCATTTAGGAAATTAAAAAGGAAGGAAGGAAGGAGGAAGAATGTAGAGAAGAAAGTGATGAAAGAGGAGAGTGAAAGGAGAGAGGATGCGTGCAAGTCAGTCAGGCAGATGGAGAGCGACTCGTGGTGTATTTACTTTGAGGGCGCATGATGCCTTCAGGGTCTCTGGGGAGTGCGGTTGTTCATAGTACTGTACTGTAGTGTATACTGTCGCTGCCACAAGACAGACCCAGAGATAATATACAGGGTTATATATAACCACTGCTGCTGTGTACGGGACAGTGATGAACACACACACACACACACACACACACACACACACACACACACACAGCAAAGAGAAAGAAAACGTTATTTAGACAGTGAAAAATCGACAACATTAGAACTATCAATGCAGATGAAAAGAAGAGTGTGTCTGTGTGTGTGTGCGTGTGTGTGTCTGTGTGTGTCTGTGTCTGTGTGTGTGTGTGTGTGTGTGTGTGTGTGTGTGTGTCTGTGTGTGTGTGTGTGTGTGTGTGTGTGTGTGTCTGTGTGTGTTAGCGGGTTAGCATGTTAGCACATGG
>NW_019525228.1:499666-508022 GCF_002814215.2 Seriola lalandi dorsalis
TGTGTGTCTGTGTGTGCGTGTGTGTGTGTGTGTCTGTGTGTGTGTGTGTCTGCGTGTGTATGCGTATGCGTGTGTGTGTGTGTGTGTCTGTGTGTGTGTGTGTGCGTGTTTGTGTGTCTGTGTGTGCGTGTGTGTGTGTGTAATGTGGGTTAAGGCCTGCGGCTCTCTAGAAGAAGTGAATGAAACACAAAGAGGAGATAGACAGAAGGAAGGAAAGAAATGTCAGAAGGATTAAAAACTGAATATAACGAGCACCTTCCTGACATGACGTGTTCGTTAAAGAGTCGTCATTAAGACGGGGAAATAAAGGTGGAGAGAGGTGTTAAAGAATAGATGAAGGAGCAGGAGTAGCGATGCTAAGAAAGGAGGAGGAAGAGAAACAAGAAGTCTGAGAAGTGAAGAAGAAGAGCTCAGTGAAATGAAGATGGACGACGAGACGTTGAGGGGAAACACGGAAACGAATAAACAGAGAAAGTTACATGGAGAGGAAGAAGCCGAGGAGCGGCGGTAACAGATGGAGAGGGAGCTGAGGGGAAACCAGACATGTAGAGCTGAATCACGTGCAGCCTCCAGTCCAGAGGGAAGACACACACACACAGACACACACACACACACACACACACACACACACACACACACACACAAAAGACAGTAAGTAGAACAGTAGGGAAAAGAAGTGAAGAGGGGGAGGAGATGACATCAGGAGCAATGAGATCACTGAGGCAGTTTTTGCTGAGTTGTTTTGGCTGAAACAGGAAACTGAAGCTAAAATGCTAAAAGCTAAATTAGTTTATCAGATTTTTTTTTTTATGCATTTTTGAAAAGATTCTGTCCCAATGACAGTATTTGTATACGCAGTACTTTTTATATTTGTTATACGCATCTGTTCCCGGATGTAAACACAGAAGCATCAGATGTAGTTACACAGATGATATGTCCACACACACTGATCACATGTCGATACTGTCCAGATCTAAATGTCCCAGATGAACTGAACACATCGTCCTGACCATACTGTCGTTGGTGAAAAAATGTGTGTGTGTGTGTGTGTGTGACGAGGCGATGCAGACGTGATCCAGCGCTGGAGAGAGAGAGAGAGGGACGAGAACGCTGTGCGACAGAGCGACAGGGAGGGCGGGGCTTACTTTCCTGATCATCAATAATTCAGCAATTTTTTTTATATAAATAGCAGGAGAGATGAAATATGTAAAGGGGGAGGCAGCGTCTCCTGGAACAGAGAAGTCTCCCCCCCGTTCTTCTTCTCTACTTAAGTCCTGACTCTCAAAGTTTCTCTCCGTCATCCCTCCTTCTTCTTTTCCTAATAACTTGTCTTTGTCTTTTAGTCGGTGTATTCTTCTCTTTATGGAGCTCAAGTGTGTGTGTGTGTGTTTGTGTGTGTGTGAGGTGTGTTTGTGTGTGTTTTCAAAAATGAGTCCATATTTATATTTGATCAGAATTCAACATGGAAACATTAAACAGAATCACTCAGTGTCTGGTGATGAAAACAACCTGCACATGAAGGTCTGAATGATGACACACCATGACACACACACACACACACACACACACACACACACACACACAGTATAAGCAGGTGTTGGTGAATGAGTGAATGAGGCCATCTCTCTGTCCAGTCTGTCATTCAGACTTTCACAGCTGTCATCACTGCTGTCGCAACAATTATAAGGATTACTGCACCCAGTCCAGCTGCAGGTGTGTGTGTGTGTGTGTGTGTGTGTGTGTGTGTGTGTGTGTGTGTGTGTGTGTGTGTGTGTGTGTACAATGAGTGATACACAGACTCTAAGGTGCGACCCAGTTCAGAAGCTGGATCCTGTGAAGGTGTGTCCTTCACAGGTTGTGTCCTTGAAGCTTCCACGATCTTCTGCTTTAACTCATAGAACCTTATTGTGAAAAGCCAGCGTGTCACCCTCAGGTAGGAAAACTTCAACGAGCTTTTATCTCCGTCCACCAGCAGCGGATGATTCAGTCTTCTCTCTCGGCCTGGTCCATTACTGACTCCATGTTCCACAGACGCTCCTTGTACTGAATCTGTCGCGTGTCACACGGTCAGAAACGTATCCCCGTCCACACTGTTATCACTCATATTGTATTTGTTGTTTCTATATATTTCTATATGAGACTCACTGATTGTTGCTATAGTAACCATTATATTCAGTCAGACACAGCACTCTGTTTGAGGCTAACGGCTCAAAGGCTCAAACGATTAACGCTGGTGGTTTAATGAGCTTCTCTGTGTGACTTTAATTATGTGTGTACATGTGTGAGGAGTTCCCACCGAGCTGGCTGCTCATTACAGAGGTTGCTGTCCGCTCTGTGGGGTCGTCAGGGCCGACGAGTGGACTTAGAGTCTGTTTATCTTATGTAACTGTTCATCAGTCCCGTCTTCCCTCCTTCACCTGTTCTTCATCCCCTCATTTCTCCCAGTTCCCAACTTCTTGCTTCCTGTTCGTTCAGCTTCCTGTTCGTCCTGCTTCCTGTTTGTTCAGCTTCCTGTTCGTTCAGCTTCCTGTTCGTCCTGCTTCCTGTTCGTTCAGCTTCCTGTTCGTTCAGCTTCCAAATCAGAGTATAACAATCAGTAAATTAATGAGCAGAGATGTGTGTTTGTGTGTGTGTGTGTGTGTGTGTGTGTGTGTGTGTGTGTGTGTGTGTGAGTGTGGTGTTCAGTAAAAACCAGACAAACCGACATAACAGCTGTGATCACCAAGATTTTGATTTAGAGTCGGAGAACAAAACCTCACACCCACACACACACACACACACACGCACACAAGAACACACGTGTCAGCCAGATTACATACATTATGTTCACACATGCACATTACTATGCTCACTATAACATCTGTCTCTTATACACATCTTGTGTGCGTGTGTGTGTGTGTGAGTGTGGTGTTCAGTAAAAACCAGACAAACCGACATAACAGCTGTGATCACCAAGATTTTGATTTAGAGTCGGAGAACAAAACCTCACACCCACACACACACACACACACACGCACAGTCGGAGAACAAAACCTCACACCCACACACACACACACACACACGCACACAAGAACACACGTGTCAGCCAGATTACATACATTATGTTCACACATGCACATTACTATGCTCACTATAACATGTTAGTCACCTACTAATTACACACACAC
Organism: Seriola lalandi dorsalis; assembly: GCF_002814215.2. NCBI lineage: Eukaryota > Metazoa > Chordata > Actinopteri > Carangiformes > Carangidae > Seriola > Seriola lalandi. Next base: position 502,834 of record NW_019525228.1, read on the forward strand.
ACGTATGTCTTTGTAAACGCTTGTGAACACACGCACACACACACACTCACTCTCACACACACACACACACACACACAGACACACACACACACACACACACACACACACACGAGTTGATTGACTGATTATTGTGACTGTGTGTGTGTAAAGACTCGGAGCACTCGGCCCACGTCAGTCCAAAACTGACGACGAGCAACTTTGAGGTCCAGAGACGAGGAGAAGGAGAGAGGAGAAGGAGAGAGGAGAAGGAGAGAGGAGAAGGAGAGAGGAGTTAAGGGAAGGAAATAAGGACGGGGTGAGTCATGAGTCTGTATTTAGACAGAAACAGAGGATGAGAGCAGCAGCAGCAGGAGCGACAGGGCTCCTAATGGACGGACGCTTCGCTCCTGCACTTCAGGACGTCTCACTACAATTAATAATACAACAACTCGCCATCTTCCTCTTCCTCCTCCTCCTCTTCCTCCTCCTCCTCCTCCTCCTCCTCCTCCTCTCCTCACTGCTTGTCCACCCGCTACTTCTTCATCTGTTCCTTTCATCTCCTCCTCTTCTTCATCCTCTCCCTCCCACCCAGATTTTCCCAGGTGGGATTTGAAGTGGCATCTTCTCTGATCACCGATCTGCTCTGAGTGTAAATATATCACTTCCTGCGTTCTACTTCTCGTCCTCCTTTTCTCCTTCTCCATTCTTTATTACATTTCTCCTGCTGTTTTGTCTCTCTCTGTCTCATAACTCGTCTTCCTTTTTGTCCCTTTTTCGTCCTTGCATCTGAACTGAGAAACTGAACCTCGTCCACCCTTCACCCTGTCCTCCGTTCACTCTTTCTCTCGCTCCTTCTCTCTCCGAGCTCTTCACTTATTCAGCAGCTCTGCTCACTTTTTAAAGGATTCATACAATATGCATTTAGAAACCTGCGAGGCGAAGAACTTCTGCTGCTCATGTTGTTGGCTGGTTTTTTCTCCTCAGCCAGTTGCTCGTCACATTATTCACTGAAATAATGACACAGCCATGAAGAGACGGCAGGAGCTCCTTGAGCTGTGAACCCTCCTCACTGAAGAGGCGGCGTTGGATTGAGAAGAGCTCTGAACCTGTCGATGTGCTAATTGAATGTTTTCATAAATGGACGTCACTTCTCTGTTTGATTAGACGATATAGAATTAATTCTCACAAACGGAGACGGAAGAAATCTCTTTTTAGCTCGGTTTCACTCATCATTGTCTTCTGTCTGTACACAGATACCATCTCTTCAGTCACTGGAAAAACAGGCTGATAAGGAAAACGCTGCGTCAGTCTTATTATGTTGTGGGAAAAAACTGGAGTTGTTTAAGGATTTAACAACTTTTTTAATTGGTTTGAAAGTTCCTGTGATTCATATTTAGTTTCACATGTTTTCACTCATAAAAACCGGGTCTGAAGCTCATCTCCTCTCACTACCTGATTGAGAAATCTGGATCAGGCCTTGAGCCCCGCCCACCACCTGCTGGCTCCAGGTGGACAGGTGAAAGAGCAGAGAGCATCAAGATGGTGAGAGGAAGAAACATCAGAGAGACTCAGTCAGACCCAGACTCAGAGGAGGAGTCTGAGACCAGAACCAGAGACTAGCAGACGGGTCAGAACCGTTAGCGCTGTTAGCATCTTTTATTTGTTTATGTTGTTTGTTAGCTTGTAACTGGCAGTGGCTGACACGGTGTTAGCAGTTGTGCTAATGCTAACTCTCTCTCTCTGTACTGACAAGGTTTCAGGTGTATTTAGCCCCGCCCCCCGTCCCCACAGCTGACAGGATTGGTTCCTGAGGTTTGTGACGTATGAAACCCTGAATCTGTTTATGAGACTGTGATTGGTTCACTGCAGGTCAAGGTGGAAACACTGAGTCATGGTGTTGATGATTATTTCATCATCATGTGTCTGTGTTATATAAAAACATCATGTGGACGTTAACGAGGTGAAACACTGGGTTTTCATCAGAGGGTCTTTAATGGGTTGTTAACTTTGCTGCAGCTTCTGTCTCTAACTCTCATGTTGCAGCTCAGTGTGGGTGAAAGCTTCATGTTGTATTCCTGAAATGTAAAAAACCAACGTTAAAGGGCAAATAAATAAGACTTTTACAGATGTGTTCTCTCTGGAATATTCCAGATTAATGTGGATGTTTTCATGGATGTTTTTATAACTGATATGAAGACAGACGTTGTCTTTCCTTTACTGTAAAGCTTTGATTAGTATTTGAACGACATCACACTCATCTCCTGATCTCCATGAGAGAGACTCACCTGATCCACCGTGATGCCCAGATTAATATTTGAATGACTCCTGAACATTTCGGCGTCATGTGAGTTTAATGAGCTAAAACCTGTTTCTCTGTCCTGAGTCCAGGTTCTCCGCGTTGTGTTTCCATGGTGACGTCAGTTGGCTGCATCGCGTGCTAACTCCGCTTCTCAGTCGGTTCTTTAAATACCTGCAGATGACGTACACTGAGGCGGTGCGCTCGGTTTGTCTCACTGGGTTTAGTCAGGCGGGAGGAGCGAGTGTAATTTTAATGTGATGAGACTGAAGGATCATAAAGTAAGGTGTTAGTTATTGTTGCTATACTGTATGTGACACACACACACACACACACACACACACACACACACACACTCTCCAGTCTCCAGTCCTCTCACCCCGTCATCTATCGTCATCTATCTTCACCTCTCCATCCTCTTCCTCTTCCTCACTCATCTCTCCAGCTCTTTTCCTCTTGAGGATCTTTCCTCCTCTTCAGCGTGTCCTCCTTTCCTCCTCCTCGTCTCCCTCCTGCATCCTTCCCTTTCTTCTTCTACCCTCGTCCACCCTTCTGTCCTCCCCCCCTTCAGTCTGTCTCCACCCCTCCATCTGTCTCCCCGTCCTCTCCTCTTTCAGTCTCTCATCTCTGTCGTTTTTTTTCCTCATTATTTTCTTGTTGTGTGGACGAGTTACAGCTCCACCGCGCTCTCTCTTCACTTCTTTCTCTATGTCACTTGTTTCTTTCAGAGTCGTCCCTCTCTGTCTCATCAAAGACTATACGACACACACACACACACACACACACACACACACACACACACAAGAAGAGCTCTGTTTCATCTATAGTTTTGTCCCCACAGACTCAGAGGAGAGAGAAGATTCCTGATCGAAGAGAACAAAGACAAAATACAGGTTTTAGTGAGAAAGAGGAAAGTGAAGGACAGGTCACACTGCGATACCTGAACAGGTACAGTGTGCTCTGCAGACAGTTTCAACTCAGCTGAACTCAAGTAACCTTTTGGATTCATTCTAGCACACGAACCAGGCGGAAACAAGAGGTGAGAGTTTTACCTCGGCCACAGCAGACACAGTGTTGTGATCTGAAAGGATTTAGAGATCAGTTAAATTCAATTGAAAAGCTTAAATCAGTGGATTCACACATATGTTTTTTATTTGAGTTCAACTTTGACTCACAAATTCCCTCCTTTAGACCAGCAGTTGATCGTCTTTTAAGTGCTGACCTTTGTGGGAACAGAGATTTCAAAATGGAGGAGGCCAGTCTGTGTCGCACCATCAGCTTTTATTTATTTAGTCTTCTGTGTTTAAACAGACAGAAGTCCGTGTCGTAAATAAATCCTTAAAAATAAATAAACCGTGTGACCAAAGGTATCCACCGCTGACACTCACACGACCTGTAAAATGTTTTTTCACTTGATTTTGTTGTGACGTCTTCCTCGTCCACCCCCCCACCCCCCCCAGTTTGGTAAGACCCGCCTCTCTCCTCAGTGTCTCAGCGATCAGTTTGCGACCTATAGCAGTTCACCAGTTAGCCTTACAAGAAGTCACTGTGTCACCAAGAAACTGGAACCAGATATTTCTCAGATGAATTTGATGAGTTTTTTTGTTTAATTTGTGTTTTATAAAAGCCCGGTTTGTCCAATAAGATAAAGTTCAACTCTTTTCCTTCAGATTGCGTTGTTAAATCCACAGATCAAACGCTCTCATAGAGATCGACATGCAGTTTTAACAGAAACAGCAGCGTTTGTTTAAATGTGGTTTATTAAACCGACCATCAGCTGTGCAGAAGAAAATAAAAATGGAGATGAAATAATAACATTAAAAGTAGCGGCAAACAGAGTCGTCATTTAAAGGTAAAGTGTTGCAGCAGCATCTGAGACACTGACTTACTTTACATCGACATCTACATGCTGCTGTATGTCTCGTATAGAAACGCCACTGTGCAGCCCCAGAGGATGAAGGAGGGCAGAGAGTTTGTTCCCTCTTCATAACCGCAGCGGAGCAGCTGGGGATGTTTGCAAAGAAACATCCTGTTCCAAAATGTGTCTTGCTAAATTTTTCAGGAGTGCAGGTGAGGACGTTCTCTATAAATAGTTCTAGGAAGGTACAGAGGGTCCGAAAGTCTGACACCAGTTTCCCCTGCACCTGAAGTCCTTCATTTCCAGCTGTAGTTTTATGTTCCTGTGTAAATTTCATCACGGCTTCACCAGATAAAACGTACAGTTGTACGGAGGAGCTGTGACGTCACTGGAAAAGTGATAAAACATTTCCTGGATTTCATATTGTAGTCGGGTTTAAAAACAGGAATTGTAAAAAGAGTTTATAAATACAAAAACAAAAACAGCATAAAACTCTCATAAAATAAATAAACCATTTGAAAATACATGACCAGATTTTGAAAAACTATTTAAAAAAGGGAATAAATAACTGGATTAAATTTCCATTTCCTATTAGCTCATCAATTAGCTGATCTTAGTCATTTAGCCTTCCTGTGACACTCTGGCCCTTCAGTGCCGTAAAACCAGGCTAAATAATCCCAATTGACCATGGGATGTATCAGACTCTGATTGTTTGGAGAGCTCACTAATCATATGACATCCATAGAATGTACATATATAAAAAAGGTCTGTACCTGCTCCAAGCTAAATGACTAAGCTAATTGATTAGCTAACACTAGCTAGACAACACAGGAAAAGCAGCTGGTTTTATGTGTTTTTGTAAATACATTTTTAAATCTGAAGACTTTATTGATGGATTAATTGTTCATTTATAAATTCCTTTTACAGTTCCTGTTATTAATGCCAATTAAAAACAGGCATTAATAGCAGCTATAAAAAAGAGTCTTACGTCTGTATTTTCCCCGTGCACGTGCGTGAGACTGTACTTTACTACGAGCAGGTGTGTAACCCCCCCCC
>NW_019525228.1:508042-508515 GCF_002814215.2 Seriola lalandi dorsalis
CCCCCCCCCCCCGTTATTTTGATGTAGAAGCTGTAAGAGCAGCAGAATGTCCCCCCCAGGGGCCATCAAGTGGCGCCTCCCTCCGAGAGCCTGAACAACACGCACAGGGGCCCCCGCCACCGCTACTGTGTTCGCGGCGGTGGCATTTAGGAAGAGAAACAGCTGCGGCAGTTTGTGATCTCTGAAGGGCAGTAAGACATTCATGTGAAGACGTGTTTGACATAAAGACACAATGTGAGAGACGGATCAGTGTGTTGATCTGTGCTACAGACACAGCAGATCTCAAGGGAGGGGGGTGCGGCTGTGTGTGTGTGCGTGTGTGTGTGTTAGCTGTGAGTTTTTGCGTACGCTACCTTTAAGTTTTGTGTTTTCCCTGTCCTACTTTCCCTCCTCTCTCCACCATGCTGCCTTTAAATGGGTCAGTGAGGAGAGCTGTTCCCTCCCCTGGGCTACACACTGATTAACAGCACACC
>NW_019525228.1:508556-519204 GCF_002814215.2 Seriola lalandi dorsalis
ACCCCCCCCTACACACAAGAGACTCCACTGAGGCACAACGTGTGATTTTGAACAAGTTAAAACACAGAGGTGTTGGGACGATGCCGCTGAGGAGAACATGGGAATTCCCCCACCAGGCCCGAAAGAGAGAGAGAACATGAAGCTGAAGCTGCTGCCTCCAGCTGTGGAGCTGTGATGGATGATAAGGGGGGGGGGGTCAGTCGACTTCCTGTAAACCTCTTAAAGTCAGTCAAACAGGAAGTTCAGGTTCCTCTGAGCTGATGTTGCTCAATGAAGAGTTGGAACCTGATGGAGCCTCAACCAGAGGAACTGATTTATTGATTTCTCTCTATTGATCTGATCAGTTTCAGCTTGTGATCTGATCCCAGATCAGCTGTGTCTTCAGCTCCTCTGCAGTTAATGATCACTCTGTGGTTTGATGCTGCGGATCTTTACAGTCGATTATTAGTGAAATATTTCATGTCGATCGATCAGCTGTGAGCCGTGTCGTTCAGCGAGCGTCTGTTGGACGTTTATGGATCAGATTTACTTTTCAGGACGAGTTTTCTTTTCTGCTTTTCTTCTAGAAGTTTCTTCTTTTCCTTCTTTTCTTCTGACCGACTCTGAGACGACACAGGTGAGATAGTGACAGGTGTTCACCGCTATCACCAGCGCTAATGCCAGAAACTGTCTCCATGGAAACTGTAGAATTTTACAGCTGTAAAATCTCTGTCACTGCTGCAAACGCGTTAATGTTTTTCCTGTAAGAGATTCTGTGCAACGACCTTGAGTAACTCCCTCAGCTGAGGAGAAATTCAACCTTAAGTGTCAGACTTAAGGAGAACACTTAAGGTGTTTTGTGCGAGCGGCCCCTGAGTCCCATGAATCTGCCTGTGCATCCTGAGCCATAGAAGCAGAGTAGAAGAAGAAACGTGATGGTGGTAGATTTAAGACAAAAAGGAGCTGTGTGCGAGACGGAGGCCGTTCAGTTCATTTCCTCCATGCACTGACTTGTGTGTGGAAAAAATATTGTTTCAGCCATAAAATACCTAAAACCCAAAACCCCAAAAGGAAAAACTAAATGGTCCAAAACATCTGCCCCATCAGTCCAAATATCAATTTAACAGGCAAGATACACAATCAGCAATAAATGGTAGATAAAAAATAACAGCAGAAATGAATAATAACAATAGTAGCTCGGTGGAGTCACCAGTTCTTCAGACTCAGACACTTTTAAACATATTTTAGTGGCAGCTGCAGCTTTAAGTTTTAAAGAGCCGATAGAGAGAGTGATGTTTTTACAGTGTCATCTCTGCTGTGTGTGTGTGCGGGGGAAGGTCAGTAGGGATAAGGTCACAGAGTCTGCAGCCGGCACATCAGAAGCTCTGAGGAGGTGTAATGGAGAACCAGAGTGGTGTTCAGATCCTGAATCTCTCTAACAGCTTTGCCGATTGCTGGTGATGGAAAACAAGATGAGCCGTGTTTTACCAAGACGAAGCCTGAGGGCACGGAGGAGACGAAGAGAAAGAAACACACTGTTACTGGAACCGAATCCACCGCTGAGCTTTAATGAAGGATTCTCTTTGAGCAATACGCCGAGCGGAGGCTTGATCTTCTGAGTCATTATGGCTGACTGGAGTCACAGAGTCTTAAAGTGACACGGGGCTTGTTATCCCCGGAGGTCGCAGGTCGCGGTTTGAGAAACGTGTCGACTTTAAACTGTGTGTTCAGCTGTAATGGCCGACGGGAGGAGAGGCAGAGAATCGCTGCAGAGAGGCAGAGACTCACAGCTGCAGGTGGTGGCTACAACCTGAGGCCCCCCGCAGAGGAACAACAGCCTGCAAACTGTTTTACTTTGAAATCCAATTTAAGAGGCTGTAGTTTGACTCCCAATGACTGTGACTAGATCCGTACATGTCATGTATGTCATTTATCTTCTTTCTCAGCCTTGACAGGACTGTAATCCTGTGATTTATAGATTTAAATGTTAGAAATCGACCAATTCTCTGCAATAGAACGGACAGAAAGATACAGGACCCGGAGCATCAGTCAGTCCATTTTAACTAACCCTAATATAGCTGATGAGACGACGAGATATTTCTCATCTGAAAGCAACAACATCTGTGAACGCCTCCTTCCTTTAATTCTCCTTATTTTAGCTGCAGTGTGAGTTTCAGTCAGGCATTTTAATCGGTCTCGTCCAGACTAACACACATTCATGAGCATTCACCTACACAGAGCACGTGTGAGCCAGTGTAAACAGGAAGTAGATTGTCTTCGGTTTCTGTGCATCTAAACAATAAAATACGACCCCAGAGCTTTCACAACAAAACACAACGCCAGAGTTTTCAAAATAAAACACAACCCCAGCGTTCTCACAATAAAACACGACCCCAGAATTTTCACAATAAAACACTAGCCCAGAGTTTTCAAAATAAAACAGTAGCCCAGAGTTTTCAAAATAAAACACAACCCCAGAGTTTTCAAGGCCCAGGTGCAGAGGGAGGTGGGGACTGGTGAGTTACGACCTGAACCTTGTGTTATGACAGAGAACTGGACAGAAAAGCTATAAAAAAAAAAATGACAGAACAAAAGGAGAAAAATTAAAAGTTTTTGGTTTCACCTTTTTCTGTTTCGGGTTAAGAAAGAAACTTTATTCCGTCTGTCTGTTTATAAATTTCCTGCTGACACAAAGGCAGAGTTTCTGATTTCCTGGGGTCTCTGAACTCAGCAGCTCTGACAGCAGGAAACTTCAGAGTCGTAGCGGCTGCGTGGGTCTGAGGACCGAAGGAAGAAAGCTGCGTCTCTGTTCGTCACTCTGCCCCCACAGATCTCTCTGTTTCTCTGCGGCATTCACATTCTTCATATCAAAGACAAACACGTTGATTTGCTTTTCTTTTCCATGTTATCTCGCTCTCTCTCTCACACACACACACACACACACACACACACACACACACACACACAGCCACTTTAAACACACGGCAGAGTGAGTCATCGGCTGAACACTGCGTGTGTGTTCTGGTGTAATACTTTACATCATAAGAAGGGGATCTGTTCTTTACAGGAAACCCAACACAGGAAACCCAACACACACACACACACACACACACACACACACACACACACACGTGTGTGTGTGTGTGTGTGTGTTTTGGTGTGTGTGTTTTGGGGTCATGACAGACAGACAGTCGATTGATTCACGCCTATTTTCATTCACTCGCTCCATGTCTGTATCTCAGGAGGAAGCATCAGGTGAATGGTGCCTTTCTCTCCCGCTCGCTCTCTCTCTCTCTCTGCCAGTGTCCATTCACTTTTCCATTTCCATTGTTTTTTAGTTGGCAGCGTCCGCAGGAGGTGGAGTTTAAATGTTAAACGTGTTAAACCAATTCAAAGGTTGATTGTAAGACAGGCCCTGAGAAACTAAAGTCAGCTAACTCTACCAAATGCAGCTGGATTCAGGTTGCATGTGGAGAAACGTCAGATCACCTACTGTCATGATTACAAACTAAGAAAGGTGAGATGAGACCGGACTTATGTCACCACCAGGATCCAGAGGAAATCTAAAATCATTCACTTTGCTGTTCCTATTCAAATCCTGTTTCCTGTTCAGAGTTTCTTCACCGCTCCTTCATCCTCCACATCTTCCTTTCTTTCCCCGCCTGCTTTATTACACAAACTATGAAACCCCCCGCCAAGAGCAGGATGCTCAGTGAACACTTTTATATTTAATTAACTTGGCTTTTAATTAATCCTCTCATATTTTACTATTCTTACTGGTGTCTGTTTTTATTTCATCGTCTGCTTTCTTACTTTTTCTTTTTATTGTCTCTTTTCATTGTCCTTCTCTCCGCATGTGTTTTATTATACTATTTGATTTTTTTATTGTAAAGCACTTGAGCTGCGTCTCCTGTATGAAAAGTGCTCTATAAACAAAGTTTATTTGTAAGATTATTATTATGATTATTGTTTCCTAGGACACAGCTGCAGCAGACAGTGGCTGCAGCTGTTAAAGCAGGTGTCAAACAATCCTTTTACACCTTTGTATAACGAGCTAATACGCAGCGCTAGTGGAAACATGAGGACAGTTTCAAGGCTGCGACAGAAGAATTAGCACTTGTTGAACGAGTATTAAACGACCTTAAAACGCCATCAAAGCCTGTAACCACCAGCTATGGAGCCATTTGTCATAAAGTGGGTTGAGATCCAAAAGCTGCAGGAGCTAAACGATGAACTGGATCCTCTGAGAGGGAAATATCTCCCGTCATCACAGGAATCATTGTCTCCACTCTGCTGCAGTGGAGTGAGTCTGAGGGAGTGTTAGAGAAGACATGGATGTTTTACAGAGCTCAGGGTCGGTGGCTGGGAGGGATTCACTGTGTTGCTCAAAGACACTTCAGCAGGGCAGATGCTTGATGTCACTGCAGAATAAGAAAATGTGAAACTGCCGCTCAGAATCACTTATCACCATATTACTGCATCATGTTTTTCTCCTTTTAAATATACTTTCTCCCCAAATGACAATATCTCAGTATACAGCAGTATACATGTATTTATATATGTATTTATACATGTAGTATATAGCATGAAAGTTTATTCTTTACCTTGGGAATAGGAGTGTAGTTATACAATATTTCAATATTAACCTACGCACACTGAGACATAGCGAGCGTTCACAGGTGTGATAAAAACATAAACATGGTCACATGACCAATATTCATCGTCTTCATTTTGTCATTTTTCAAAGTGTTTGAACATTTTCCAAAAACATGAGAATAATTTTACACATTATCACACACACACACACACACACACACAGTCATGTAGCTTATACGTATAAAACACTGATATCTCCCTCTCGGTCGTTCAGCTGGAGGCTCAAACACAAATGTGAATCCACAGAATGACGAACCTTAATAAAGCCAGTCTTCTGTATAAAGTCCCTCTGACAGCCTGGCACTGTCCTCTGTGGTTGCCATGACGAATGTTGGTGGTCCCTCTGTCAGTCAGCTGTCATATCCTGTATGTGTGGCTGCCCGTCGCTGACACTGACAGATACTAAGATGCAGCGGCGTGCGGTGACTTTTACAGACTACTCACCCCACCCCCACCCCGCCCCCTCCCTTTTTTCAATATAATATCAGGATTTTTCTTTTGAATTGACAATAAACATAATGTGTATAAAAGATCACTTCAATGCTAATATTGACCATTAACTGACGACGCTCCAGTGATGAAGCAGAATCATGTGTTCCCTGCTTTTTAACCTTGTTAACGTCCACATGATGTTTTCATATAACACAGACATATGATGAAATAATCATCAACACCATGACTCAGTGTTTCCACCTTGACCTGCAGTGAACCAATCACAGTCTCATAAACAGATTCAGGGTTTCATACGTCACAAACCTCAGGAACCAATCCTGTCAGCTGGTGGGGACGGGGGGGTGGGGCTAAATACACCTGAAACCTTGTCAGTACAGAGAGAGAGAGAGTTAGCATTAGCATTAACACAACCGCTAACACTGTGTTGCTAACAAACAACATGAACAAATAAAAGATGCTAACTGTCCTTAACTTTCTGAAAAGATGCTAACTACACTAACCATTGTGAGAGGATGCTAGCTAGCTAACTGCTCTGGAAAGATGCTGACTACGCTAACGGTTCTGACCCGTCTGCTAGTCTCTGGTTCTGGTTCTGGTCTCAGACTCCTCCTCTGAGTCTGGGTCTGACTGAGTCTCTCTGATGTTTCCTCCTCTCACCATCTTGATGCTCTCTGCTCTTTCACCTGTCCACCTGGAGCCAGCAGGTGGTGGGCGGGGCTCAAGGCCTGATCCAGATTTCTCCATCAGGAAGCGAGAGGAGATGAGCTGTCTGTTTTTAGCTTTTACTGAGCACTGCATGTCCTGACAGCACGTCACTGCCAAGATGTGACACACACACACACACACAGATAAAAATACAGTAAACAAGCCATCACTCAGGCGTATTTGTATGTAGATACAGATAAATGTGTGTACTCTTGACTTATAAACTGTGTACACATATGCAAACACACATTTACATCCAATATACACAAACACACTCATACACACAGATTGTGTTCACAGAGAACAACTCACATTTAGACAGAAAAATACCTGCGTCGCTCTGTTCAGCAACGTGTGACATCATTTCACTTTATTTGACTTGGAAGTAAGAGAGACGCAGAAAGCAATGAAAGAGTGAAAGAAAGAAAAGGGCAAAGACTGAAGATGGAAAAAGACAAGAGGGAAAACACCAGCCACGAAGGAAGATGAGGAGGGAGAGATTGAAAGTGAAGGACTGGGAGAAGAGAGGGATCAAGGGAATGACTGAGATGATGAGCCATGAAACAGAGAGGGAATCTGACAAATGGTCAGAGGTCGAGATACTGAGAGAGAGAGAGAGCTAAACTAAAGTATTGACATTACATCGACAAACAATCTGATTCTTCGGTACAAACGAGTCTTACCTGGTGAGAGCCGTTCTTTTTTATCGCGGCGTCGCAGCTTCACTATCTTTAGTGAATATTTCAAACATAAAGTCGTGATCACCAGGTGAGCTCTTCACCTGTCTGCTTCCCTCTTCAGAGGAACAGTTTATGAAGATATGGACTCCATATCTCAACTTTTCAAACTTTACAGTGGCTTCAACACTGAGTGAGTTTTATTCTTGACTAATTATGAACCACAGCTGTTGTACCCGGTCTTCAGTTTGTCACCTGATTTTACATTTCGTGGCTTTTAGTTTTTACTTTAGTTTTATTTATGTCACCTAGCAACAAAACCTGACTGTGATGTCATAACAAGCTGCTGCACAGACGAGCTGTGGGATCGTGTCTTTACATCGTGTTCGAATGACTGTGTGAAATATGTCAGTGTGTGACAGCGTGAGATTCATTTTCAAAGAGCAAAGGCCAATGGTGTAACTTCATCAGTCAGTCAGTCAGTCAGTCAGTCAGTCAGTGTTTATAGAGCTGACACTGCTGTTGCCATCCAGTAATAGTTCCTCTCTCTGCTCCCCTGTGCTGTTTACTGAATGGATGATTCCCATGTGGGCCGTGCCATTCTGTTGGTGTTTGTGGGGGTGTTTTTATTTTTTCCTCTGCTGGCTGTCCTGCCCCCGAGACTGAAGCTTGATGTGTTTCTGCTCCATTACCTCCTCCCTCCCTCCCTCCCTCCTTCCTTCCTTCCAGCTGTTCTCCTCCTCCTCCTCCTCCTCCACTCAGACTTTCTCTCCTTCTGTCTCTTCTTTTCCTCCCTCTGTCCCTCGTCTCTGTTGCTCTGTTGACATCGGGGTTCATGGGGTGATGCGTCTTGACATGGATACTTTACTTTTGGAGGGAAAATGTGGCTCATTTCGAGCAAATGAACATCAAACTCATAATTTCCTAAATGCTGGAGAATGTTTCAAAGCTTTCGTGTTCTGGTTAAAACTTTAATCCAGTTTCATGTCTGTGAGTGAGAGAGATGAGCAGTTACTGCTACTGAAGGAAAAGCCGAGCGTTACAGGAGAAGATTGATTCCACTCTCGTACGTGTTAGCTAAATATCAAGCTACTCTTCCAGCCAGCTAACTTAGCTTAGCACAATGACTGAAAACAAAGGGAAACAACTAGCCTAGCTCCATCCGAGGAAGCTAATGAGCGTATTTTTCAAAATGTCAAACGTTTCCCTTAAAATATCAAATTATTCAAAGAACATGTTCAGAAAAATAATAAAAGCACTTCCTGCTTTTATTTCACATTAAAGATAAGATTAGAGTTACAGCAGCAAAGTGACAGTGACAAAAATCCTTAAAAAGATAAATAATATAATATGTAGATATTTAAATATAACAAAAAACAAGAAATAGCAGCAGATAAGTGATACTGCACAGATGGTGTGTTAATCAATGGTTATGTACACGATATTAGATAAAACAGGTAAAGATAGAGGAAGTGCTCAGATTACATCAACAAGCAGCAGCAGCAGTAAATTAAAACACAAGTGAATGAGAAATATGATGAAATTTATTATTTTACTTTATTTATTTTAAACAAACGTTGGCTCATCACTCCATCAACACTGTAAGGAGTCAGTTGGAAAAGAAATATTTCACTGAAACTCTCTAATGAAACTGTGAGGAAGGTTTGCAGGTTGTTGAAGGCAAGAGCCACGTTTCATTGGAGGCTTTACAGGCTGGCGCCCCTGAAGCTGTTGTGAGTAAAACCCTCCCACGCAGCGCTGTGAGAGTTTGTCCAGTTACATTCACAAATAACAATGAAAACACACTCACACACTCTGGTCGGGGAACCTGTTCGTTAATACGTTTAACCCACAGTACGACAACACGTTTCATCTTTACAGTAAGAACCCAAAGAAATTCAATATATGACATATATGTCCCTATATCAAGCTGCTATATATGGGTGATGTTGCTATATATTTCACCTATAAGGGGATTATTATTATCACATATATACATCCTCTGGATATATGAAGATATAGGTTAATAACATATGAAATACCCATATTAAATTTGTATATGTACATATATTAAGAAATATATATGATGAATTTCTACACAGGCATTCTCACCTCAATTTCATCCATTATTTCTCTAGATCAGGAGCTTGAAAACCAATTATTATATAAACTGTGTCTTTGCAAAAAATATATTTCTGCATTTGATTTTGGCAACTTACAGTAAATGACAGAGAGCAGTGCTGATGGAACAGGTTGTGTTATAGTTATAGACGAAATTAGAAATCTGTTTAAAAAGAGCTCATACTTTCACCAAGGTCAAACAGTCCTCCACACGTCTGTCACTGTGCACAGTCATAGATCAACACATACAGGTAGATATGTCTGATACGTTATTTAAACATGTTTATCTGGCAGTTTAAGGAAAGTGATGATCAGTATCAACATTTAATAGTTTCTCCTCCGGCCGGCGCTCCATCCCTTTGGTGCGACGCTGTTCAGTACTTTGTTTTTTCAGCAGGATAAAACAAAAACAAACAAACAAAGGAACAAACAAACAAACACAGGTGAAAACAGATCCTCGTTAACACCATCAGCACCTCTATACACCAAAGAGCAAAAGGCAGAAAGAAGCAACTGCAGAGATTTCAGACTCAGTTAAGTTTCAGTCACTGCTTCATATATCAAGCACCACACACACACACACACACACACACACACACACACCTACACACACACTCAGATAAATTCAGGCGTGGGCTGTTGAATTAGCTCTGTCACTAGCATGTTGTTCATCTGCTCAGCTCAGCAGGAGACATAATGACTAATGGTGCTGTAGAGAGACCTGTGTGTGTGTGTGTGTGTGTGTTTGTGTGTACACCTATGTATGCATGTAGTGTTTCATGATGGCTCGGAGCGACCAATCAGCACACAGGAAACATAAACACACACACATATCATACCTCCTCTTTCTTTTTTTGTACACGGTGACAAATCTCAGCAATAATGTCTGAGCGAGCGAGCGAGGTAGAAAGACAGAAACAGAGAGAGAGAGAGAAACCACTTAGCACACATGCAAAATACAAACGCACATCATACATGCACAAACACACACGCCTACACAGTTGTAACATCCACGGTGACAAATCTGAGCAATAATGGTCGTCACAAAAACGCCACGAGAGAATGAGCTAGAAAGAGGGGAGGGAGTGATGGATGACTGAAGGAGAGTGAGACGGGAACAAATAAAAAAGGTGAGGATTGGACTGTACCATGTTACGGGTGATGGGGGGGTAGAGAAAGTAAAAGAGAAATGGACTGAGAATTCACAATGGAGAGAATTGAATCATGTTTTTGTGTCAGTGTGTCAGATTATGAGGAACTGTGTGTGTGTGTGTGTGTCTGTGTGTTATAGAAGTCAAGGTTGGCCAATATTAAAATTAAAGCTGCGCAATGAATCGAAATATAGTCGAAATCGCAAATCTGAATTTTTTTTGATGAAGGTAAAATGTGTCACATCGTTGAGCATTGTTAGCATTAGCATTATTAGCATTGTTAGCACCATCAGTGTTGTGGTGCTACAGAGACGCCCCGACCTACAGATCATATTCTCCAGAAGTAAAGGAAAAAAAAATCACATCTTTATCATTTTTAAATCTCCCACAAAAACGACTCCAACTGATCCCACTTTGATTTTTTTTTTTTGCATATCTTGCGGCTCTAATTAAAATGAAACATTAAGATAATTTTGAAAGACTGTATCTTAATTTCAAGAGCATTTGTTTAAATGAAAACTGCTGCTAAATTAGACAAAATTCATCTTATTTCTAATTAAATTAAATTGAAGATTTCCACAACATCAGGATGGTTGTTTGTGAAATGTGTGAGGAGCGACCAGTAAAACACTGAGTGGGATAAAACCTCCAGTCGGTTCAAATAAACCACAGATATGAAAACCAGAGCAGAGGAATTGCTTCCTCTGATTGGTGCTTTCAGCCCTGGACCTCCATTGTGTGTGTGTGTGTGTGTGTGTGTGTGTGTGTGTGGAACTAGAAAAATCCAGCTGCAACCAGCAGCTCAGTGGTTTGTATTCCTCTGCTGCTCTCTCCCTCTCTACAGTATCTATCCCTCTCTTCCTCTTTCTCTCTCATTGTGATTTTGAAATTCCAATTACCCCCCCC
>NW_019525228.1:519285-589037 GCF_002814215.2 Seriola lalandi dorsalis
TAACTAGCACCACATTACCCTATGTAGTACTTTCAGTTATTCCAGACTCCAGTAGATGAGAACTGCAGCTCTGAGGTCCGTCCCCCTGCTGGTGAGCGGTGGTTACTGCGGCTGGATGTCGCCTCTGTCCGTGGTGCTGATCTCAGCTGTTTTCATGCTGCTGCCAGAGTGAACGTCTGCTGTCAAGCTCTTAATGAATCCAGTTTAATACGCTGCCTTGATTTTGAGTGATTGGGCAATTAATCCATTCAGAGTTCATCACTGGAAAGATTTTTGACACATTTTTGAATTATCACAAACAAACAGCACCTGCTCTACACTATAGATCACACTATGTTAAAATTAATAATAATAATAATAATAATACGGATCAACTTTATTGATGTAGCTCCTTTCACACAAGAAGTGCTTTACAACAAAGACATGAAATACAATAAAAACATTTAAAAAACACTGATGTTAAATGAAAAACATTAAAAACATTCATGTAAAATGAGATGGAATCATAATAAAATAATAAATGAAATAATAAAACCATTTAATAAAATGTTTACATAGAAAGAATAAAATCAGTAAGACATCATTATTTATAAAAGCATTTAAAAGAAGAGCAGAATATCAGAGCGGGTTAAACACTGAGTGAGCTGCTTCTCTAATATAAAGGCCTATCGTTAGTCAGGGAGTTTGCAGTGTAGCTCGGTCCTTGACCATCAAGGCCTTTGTTTATAAGGAGGAGGAGCTTAAAATCAATTCTAAATGTAACAACATTATAGGTTAAAAAAGGTCAAAGTCATCTTATATCTGAATTGCATCATTTTGACAGTGTCACCAGATAATGCCACAATAAATCTGACATGATCAACCCTCAGTGGACGCGTCTCGTACAGTATTTGGACCTGGAGCTGATGCGTCTCGTATATTAAGGGACTTGAGTCAGACTTCAGTCACAAAAATGAGGATTGAAGCTGTTTAGTTTGTTGTAATCATAGTTTTGGATGTGGTAAAAATCCCAGTGAAGCTGCTGAACGCAACTCTGAAGGGAAATCTTTTGACATCGATTGGACTTTAAAAGTTGACTCGGACTTTCTCCAAAACACTTTTTTTAAGCAGATTTTTAAATGACTGACATCTTTTGTCACATTCCATCCACCACCATCACAACCTCTTGTGTTTAGTTTATAACTGCAGGCCACATAAAAACCGGACGAACACAGAGTATTGAGAGTCAGTCTGTTCATCGTTTCCAAACTTTTGTTTCTCTGTGAAATAAAAGAAGTGACAGTGATGGAGAGATAAGAGGGAGAAATAAAAGAAAAGGATGGTAGATGGATGAAAACTGTCCCAGCTGGAGCTCCTGCCCCGCTCTCAGACTCCTGCCGTAATAATTCATGTTTCTTATGAATCACTATATTTAGTGATACGTCTCCTCACAGACCGTCACGCCACTTCTCTGCCTGTCCACGACTCAAATTACCATCTTCACAAATAGACTCTGCACTTTCCTCCACTTTGTTATGTTAATATTGTGAGCAGCAGCGGGACGTCTGCTGTTTCTGATGGATAATGGATGTTGAATAATTGTCCTGACTAGATTTATTTTATTTTATTTTGTTGAAAAAGTTTCCATCAGAAAAAAAACAGGTAGAATGAGACTCATCACCTCTGAATGTGACATAATATCTATGTGTGATGTCATCTGCCATTTTAGGCTAATTTATCTCTGTAACTCATTCTATTACTGTCCACTTATTATTAACAACCGATTTAGGCGTGCTGCCATTTGATTGGCTGAAAGGGCGTGGCCTATCTGAAGGCTCTGGTATATGTCACTGGTACCTGACGTCACCTGCACTTTCCACTGTGGAAAAATGTCAACTGATGTGATTTAACCGTGTTAGCTAGCAATAAATAGCAAGCTAACTGTGGCTTCTGTCTTCTGTGAGCTAGCAGTCAGGTCGCTAGCAGGAAAGAGATAATTGTGGATAATAGAAAGTGTGACTTGAATTTATGTTGAGAAATGTCGCCATGAATGAATGACAGAGCAGCTGATGAGGAAACAGTTGCATCTTCACTGTGATTAAATATATGCTATTATGGATTAATATTAAATTACTAACTTAAATGAAATGTATTCTGGTCGTAAATTCAGATCTTATATCTTAAGATCTGAATTTTTTGTCTCTTTCTGAGGGGAAATGCATAAAAATAAGTGTAA
Organism: Seriola lalandi dorsalis; assembly: GCF_002814215.2. Taxonomy (NCBI): domain Eukaryota; kingdom Metazoa; phylum Chordata; class Actinopteri; order Carangiformes; family Carangidae; genus Seriola; species Seriola lalandi. The sequence continues at coordinate 521,501 of NW_019525228.1, forward strand.
ATATATAGATGTCCTGGTGATCACGCTCAGCAATGATAATAAAATAATAACAAATAGTTACGAGCATCAGTGACATTAAATATTAAATTTAAATGGAGTTAGAGATAAAAGACGAGTGTGAGAATAAAACGGAAAGGAAAGAGAAGAGCAGGTGTACTATCTCTGAAACTCCCCCGGGAGGGGAGGGTACATTGATCTCGCCTCCCTAGCAAACACACACACACACAAACACACACGCACACACACGCACACACACGCACACACACGCGCGCGCCTGTGTACACAAGCATGAAACAATTAGAAAACACCCCCTGGAGCAGTTTGGTGAATCAAATTACAGTCCAGGCTTCTCTTGGTCCAATTGGAGCAGATTCTGCTTTGTAACTGACCAATCAACTCTCTAGGGTGCTAATCAATAAAATATCTTGCACTGAAGTGTGTGTGTGTGTGTGTGTGTGTGTGTGTGTGTGTGTGTGTGTGTGTGTGTGTGTGTGTGTGTGTGCTGAAGTGTTGAAAGGCAGTAAATTTCCCGTAGGGTTGATGGTAGCTTTAACACTAAGTTGTCCCAAGGGGCATAGAGAAATACCAGTGTAGCTTAATGCAGTGTGTGTGTGTGTGTGTGTGTGTGTGTGTGTGTGTGTGTGTGTGTGTGTGTGTGTGTGTGTGTGTGGTGGCATGTGACTGTGTGTCCTCAATAACAGTAAAACACAGGGTTTGTGAACTGCCACTTGCTGCTGGGCTATTTTTTATACACATCTACTCTTTTCTATTCTGGTCTCTTCGTCCACACGGTCGCTGCCGCTCTGCACGCCATGGAGCAACAGACCGCTGACATCTGTGTGTGTGTGTGTGTGTGTGTGTGTGTGTGTGTGTGTGTGTTGGGGTTTGTCTCCTGTGCACTAATGTTAGGCTACATTATGCTAATAGTTGTCCTCACTCAGTCACAGCACAGTGCTCCTCTGTGTGTCCATGTGTGTGTCTCTGAACATATGGTGCAGTATTTGCAGGTTGTGTTTGTTGATACATGATTACATGAGAATAAAGTCATAATTTTAGGTTTGTGTTGTTTTAATATTACGACTTTATTCTCAAAATGATGTTATAAATTGTATATTGTGCATATATATGTGTGTGTGTGTGTGTGTGTGTGTAGGATCTATCTGTAGGAAACCAGGAGAAATCACAGTCAGTCCACACGTTTGTTCCTCCTCAGTGTTTAATGCTGCTCTCCTTTATCCTCCCATCTGCCCCTCCCCATTTTCTCTCTATTGATCGCCCTGTCAGGGGTCTTCCCAGCTGTGTGTGAATTAATGGTTATTGGTTATTGATCTGTGAACAACCGCTTCCCCTGCACTTCATTTCTTTGGATCAAAGCAAAAACACAAACAGGCTAAATATAAGAGAAGACACACGTTCACACAGCCTGAGGAGTCGGTCAATAAAATCTGCATGTTAAACTTTAGATGATCTGAACTGATGGTGCGTTCACAGTCCGTCTGATTATCTGATATCAAAGTGTAACCAACAGAAACTACACAAAGAGTCTCTCTCTCCATCTTCCCTTCTTCTTCCATACTCGGTCGCCCTCGCAGCAGTGGGACAACAGCTTCTGGTTCGGCCTCTGTGTAAAATGAACAAATGATTTTTAAGGGGGGGGGGGCATCGGACACCTAATCAATTCCAATCTGAGCTGCAGCGACAGGCGTCATGTCATCGCTGCTCAGAGATGACAAATAATCACCATGTAGTGAGTGTGTTGTCCCTGCAGCTCCTGCAACAGCCAGACACACACACACACACACCAATACACGGGGGGGGGGGGACTCAAATGCTAAAATATGATGAGTTTTGACAATTTAACCGGAACCTGTTTTTTTACCTTTATTTATTTTGAGAAAACTAAACAATCAAAAGAAGCTGGATCAGAAAACACTGCTGCTGCTGCTGCTGTTGCTGCTGCTGCTGCTGCTGCTGCTGCTGCTGCTGCTGCTGCTGCTGCTGCTGCAGAGACTTTATCTTAAACATTCATTTTATATCAAAGTGAAAAGATTAAAACATTGATCTTAGGAAAACTGAATCATAAATAACATTGTACTGAGACGTAGTTTAAATAGTGAATCGACAGGATATCAACAATAAACACAGTGAAACAAAAGCTTGTTAGCGCTTACGCTATAATATGTGGCTAACTCCCAATGAGCAGTCACACATGCAGAGGGTCTCCCTGTCCTCCCACATCTACCCCCCCACCCCCCACCCCACCCCTCCTAACCAAATAGGACGAGACCTCCCCTGTTGAAGTGCCCTTGAGCAAAACACTGACTCCCACAAACGGCAGAGTGCAGACCGACCCAGATATTGTTTGGTTGCACAGTATGCAAAACAAACAAAACAAAAAGTGTGTGATTTTATAGAGGCTGACTCAGCGCGCTGTAAGTCAGGGTCGAAACACACACACACACACATACACACACACACACACACACACACACACACACACACACACACACACACAGGGAGAGAGCGGAGGTGAGTCAGACATTGAAGGACACACAACACTGACCTTTACACAATGTGTGTGTGTGTGTGTGTATGTGTGTGTGTTCATACTGTATTACAGCTGTAATCCACATGGACTTCCACAAAAGTGTCCACCTCTTGTTGTGAGGACATTTTAAATTTAAAATAGGTACATTTTTATTTTAGTCATAATGAATCGATTCTTATCTGCTTATATTTATTTATTTATTTATTTATTATATCATTATCAAACTTTTTTTTACCAAAACTACTGCAATGACAGATACAATAATACAAGCCGATATATTAATAATAATATATTTGTATAAAAACAAACGGATCATAACATCGACAGTGTTTGTAAGTTGGATTTTGGCTTCAGCTGAAGCATCACAACCTGAGTTTTGAGGAACTCGAGTCCAGGACTCAGAACTCAACTTGGACCTGAGCGCTGACTGGGACGTGGACTCTGGACTCAGAAGTTGCAGGCGAGGACTGTTGAGCTGCGTTGTGAGCGCATTAGTTTGGCTCTTGTGTCACACAGAATAGATCAACTGTAAATGGTGACAGCTGTGTTTGTGTTTAATTCAGACCTTCTTTATTTGTACGTCTTTGTGTAACGGACACTCGACTCGGACTCAGACAGTGGAGGCTCGGGATTCAACTCGGACTCGAGGTTTAGCGACTCGACTACAACTTGACTTTTTAACTTCGACTCATCATTTTTTTCTGTTTTGATTAATCGCTCGAGGTTATGTTTGTGAATCACACCAGAAATGAACCTGAGTGTCTGATTGGACGAACTCGTCTGTGTGTCTGAGGCTGAGCAGCTTTAAGAGCGAGGTGAGGATGACATGACGTGACAGGTACAGTTCATGGTTTTTTTTTTTTTATTCTCAGCAGCAACAGAACAGTCACGTCTGACCTCTGACCTCTGACCTCATCACCTCTGTGAGAGATTCCCTCTCGCTGCCGCTCTTTTAAAAGACGGAGCTTGTGTTTTTGTCTAAATGTCAAACACGGCATCAGCTCTGTTCTTGTTCTGGGGAGGCAGTGATGCTCTTTATACACACACACACACACACTCACACACACACACACACACCCACACACACATGCGCACACACGCGCACACACACACACACACACACAAACACACACAAACACACAGAAATCCTAGCCGCAAAGCATTTGTCAGCCAGAACTGCCAGTTTCATGAGGCAGAACTAATTCACTGTACATTTTTGGAATCCGCCTCCCTTTTCTCTCCTCCTCCTCTCCCCTCTCTTCCTCTCTCCCCTCGTCCTCCTCTCATCTCTCTTTCTAATTCGTTAATATCCTTATCCTCTCCCTCTGCCTCTCTCTTTCACTCTGACATTTCGCCTGCGTCTCTGCTCGCTCTCTGATTTCTTCTTCTCTCCTCCCTCCTCCTCTCCTTTCTGTTTTCTGTCCTCCTCCCTCCTTCCTCCCTCCTCTCCTCACCTTTTCTTTCAATCCTGTTTTGCGCGTTAAATCCTCTCCCTTCCTTCTGCTTCCCCAATTTCTTTCTCACTCTGTGCAAGATGATGAACAGTCAGTCACATGCAGGAGGTGTTGGAGGTGGAGGAGGTGGTGGTCTTCAACAGGAACCAAAACTTGCACAAAATCCCTCCTATGGCAGCAGAAGGGAAAAATAGATAAATGACAGACAGGAAACTGGTATTTTCTTGTTTCCTCCTCTCCTTTTCTCCCTCTCCTCTCTTGTTTCCTCCTCTCCTTTCCTCCCTCTCCTCCTCTCTCCTCTCCTCCCTCTCCTCTCTTGTTTCCTCCTCTCCTCTCTCCTCTCCTCTCCTCCCTCTCCTCTCTTGTTTCCTCCTCTCCTCTCCTCCCTCTCCTCTCTTGTTTCCTCCTCTCCTCTCCTCCCTCTCCTCCTCTCTGAGCCACTGGCTGAACTTTCCTCGACGTTTTCTTCCTCTAACTTCCTCCCTAGCATCTGTCTGATCGTGTCTTTTTCTTCGCCCTGCGGGATGAGCCAGCAATCTTCCCTACCCATAATGCTCCTGTCCAAGTGAGGACTGCCTCCTGCACTTCAAAGTACACACTTCAGCACTTCAAAGGCTGCAGTCTCTCTCATACTAAAACCAAGGCCAGATCAATTAAATCCTAATAATACCCAGCAGCCCCCCCACCGCCGAGGCTGAGGTTCAAATGTGGGTACACACAGCGAGGCGAGAACTTCCACTTGGTAAACTTTGAGTCCCCACAGAGGTAATTTGTGTTTCAGCTCTGCGGATAAAAACAAGAGGAGGAGTCGTCGTATCTTTGAGGACGAGCGGCTTCACACACGTCGCTAAAGACGCGTTAAAGAGCGGCTGCTAAACTTTGCTCAAGTAGTTTTCATTTAGCACAGACTTTATTTTTTAGGTTGTTTAACTGTGAAGAATCACGTCACTCTCGTGGTGTTTGGACCGTCCTCCTGTAAGACACAAGCCCATAGGTCGTCTGTGCAGCAGGTTGTTATGACATCATAGTTGATTTTTGTTGCTAGGCGACATCTAGTGGTCGTAGTGATGATGACAGGAGCACTAAGGGGAAAGTTTCGGTGACGTAGAATAAAGAGAGACAAGAGAGCAGTGTTCGAATCCCGTGTTGTTTCTATCATCCATGACTGTTCGCTGTTATTATTGTAACCGTGACAACAGAGATCATCTAATGCTGAGGACAGCAACAGTCGTGGCTTGGTTAGGTTAAGGAACATTTGGGTTAAAGTAAGTACTTCCTTGACATTTGACGATATTTGTTGCCATAGTTACAAGATAAACAGCTGGTTTCACACGGGAATCGAACACGCTGCTCTCCGAACACCCGTGGGCTCGTTTCTGTTGTAACCACGGCAACAAACTCCTCGATACAGTCGGCATGTTGGTTACTGTGAGTTGTTGCGTCCATCAGACACAGAAACATTTACATTCATTTCCGCCCTCTCCTGAGAGAAACATCTGGCTCTGCAGCTGCTAAATGTGCCAGAAGAATGACAAACGTTTCCATGTGCTGGACAGACAGTGGATTCAGATACTATCAGAAACATGGCCGCCGATGCACGAGACTGAACCACGCAGGGAACGCGCTGTGAAACCAAAACAATGAGCTGAAAGAGGATGAAAAGCTCCGTAGATCTGCAGTTCACATTACGCACAGTTATTTGATTTACTGTTCAATCTGACAGTAAATTGATGATACAGTGTGAAACAGCAGGTGTGTTTGTTTCCCGTAAACATGTGTCTGATGAAGCGTTTGCAGAAGTTAGCTGACTTCATGTTCCCTGTTGATCAGCGCTGAGATAGCCAGGCCGCTGTCGCTCTGCTGTGTTTTTGCCTCTGGCGAGCGTCCATCCTATTACAAACCCTCTGATCTCTGCAGCCTGCACACACACACACACACACATACACACACACACACACAAACATAAACATCACACACATGAATAAGAAATAAGAGCGACAGCAAAGTAAGTTAGAGATCATTGTTTCATTGCAACTAGAGAGATGTCTTTCTGTTGTCATGGCAATACGCTGCGGGAAACCGATTCGAAATGAACCAAACTGAAACGAGTAAATCAAGAATCAAGCATTAGTTTGAGGTGAGACGAAACTCATTCACTCTGAGAGAAAAATTTCATTTTCAAATCTATTATTTGGTTTTATAAATTACTGACCTGAAACATCTGCGCTGATAAAAGCGATTTGATTTGATACAAGAGATCGAGGGAAAGGGAAGAAATGCTGGACTCCACATGCAGACATGAAGACACACACACACACACACACACACACACACACACACACACACACATCCATGCATACATAGATTCACTGCACCTGGATTAACAGTGGAGGATTTCATCCAACGCGGTTTTCACCCTGTTGGAGGGAAGAAAAGCAGGGATAGAGAGAACAAGAGGAGAAGAAGAAGGAGCGGGAGAAGCAATAAAAGCAGAAGAGAAAGAAGCAGGAGAGGGAGTGGAGGAGAGGATAAAGAGATTTGACGCTTGAGGAGGAGAGAAAGGAGGGGATGAATTAAAGGTGGAGGAGGAGAGAAAAAAACAAGGGGAAGGAAATAGAGGAATAAATTAGAGAAGGAGGAAGTATGGAGGAGGAAGAGAGACACTAGGGGAGGAGAGATAGGAGGGGATGAATTATAGGTGTGGAAAACCAGCAAAGGAGAGAATAAACAAGATAAATTAGAGGTGGAGAGGAAGAGGAGAGAAACAAGTTGTAGAAATAGAAGTAGAGAAGAGGATTGACATGTTACCTAACAAAAGCAGGTTTTATTTTCATTTTAAAGATATTTAAAAAAAATCTTCCTCTTCCTCATTTTTCATCACAATGGAGCTTCTGTAATTATGTAACCTTGTTGTGAGAGAGGAGTGGGGGCTGTATATATCTGTGTGTTCGTGCTAATGTGTACACATTATGTTTTATTGCCCACATTACACTGTCACCTCTCTCACTTCCTACCTATTTTCTGTCTCCGACCGGACGACCAGCTATTCTTCACAGAGCAGATATAAAACCCAGACAAGGTTCGTCCGCCCACCTCTTTCCTCTGCTCAGGCTGTGTGTAGGAGGAACTCATTTGCATATGTAGTCAATTCATCGCTGCCGGGATGATGAATTCTGACATTAGCTAAAACTATGAGTGTGACCGCTGTAATCTGATTAACTCCTCAAACAAACAGGCAGTTATTGTCTATATATCCATTTGGAGTTTTTTTTAAAAGTGATCTTTAACTAGTGAGGATTTCAAGTCCCATCATATGACTTAAATAAGTTTATCACATTCTGGCTGTCTGAAGAACTTCACATCCAATGAGGGCAACAAATGGGAGGAGACTGTCCTCACAGGAAAAACAGCAGCATTTGTCATTCGCTCAAAAGCCTGAAACGACCTATGTTAACATTCCTCTGACAATGACCTTCGGTGGTTGTATGAATTATGACTGTTGTCTGCCATGAACATGGGAACGTCTTTATACTGAGGCTGGTATTAGAGCAGATATGGGTCTCTTTGGAAGGAAATTACAAATTACATCGTTTTTCATTTAGTTTGAAGGACTGGTTTGTTTACAGAATCATCCATCTGTTCTTAGAGAAATGGACAGAGACAAAAGAGGTAAATTAGTTTTAACTTTTTTCTTGTAAAATACAGATTTTCTTTTGTAAAATACTGAATATATTGATCTGTCTGGGCCGCACACACTTAGAGTGTATAAAAGAAACCATCTGATAAGCTTGAAGTTAAAGTGCTTGCAACTTAAAGACGTCGGACATGTGACAAGGTTTCCCAAGAAGCTGCTTAAATCTTAATCTAGTAACTGTAACTCAGTGTGAATTATACAATGGCAATCTGGGGGGTTAGCTATTTCTCCAGGGCGAAAGGAAACCCAACCAGGTAAAACTCCTGAGTGAAAAGGAAGAGGGTGACTACTCTAAAAACTGAAGTTAAAGGTAAAAGACTAAACCACCACATCACATGAAATAATAAACTCTATATTGATGTCAAAACATATCTCTCCAACAGCTAATCCTTCGATATTGGTAATAAAATGACAAGTCAACATTGGAAATGAAAGGGCACGCTAGCTAACATTAGTTAGCTAAACTGTAATTTAAGGCTAAAGTTAGAAGCTAGCTATCATTAGTTAGCTAACTGTAATGTAAGGTTTAAGTTAGAAGCTGGCTTTCATTAGTTAGCTAACTGTAATTTAAGGCTAAAGTTAGAAGCTAGCTTTCATTAGTTAACTAACTTTAACTTAAGGCTAAAGTTAGAAACTAGCTAACATTAGTCAGCTAACTGTAATTTAAGGCTAAAGTTATAAGCTAGCTATCATTAGTTAGCTAACTGTAATTTGAGGCTAAAGTTAGAAACTTGCTAACATTAGTTAACTAAACTGTAACTGAAGGCTCAAGTTAGAAGCTAGCTAACATTAATTAACTAAACTGTAACTTAAGGCTAAAGTTAGCTTTCATTAGTTAGCTAAACTGTAACTTAAGGCTAAAGTTAGAAGCTAGCTAACATTAATTAACTAAACTGTAATTTAAGGCTAAAGTTAGAAGCTAGCTAACATTAATTAACTAAACTGTAACTTAAGGCTAATGTTAGAAGCTAGCTTTCATTAGTTAGCTAAACTGTAATTTAAGGCTAAAGTTAGAAACTAGCTAACATTTGTTATCTGAGCTGTAACTTAAGGCTAAAGGGGGACCCCCCAAATCCCCCCCAAAATTTTAACCCTGCTGTAACTGTCAGATAGATATACAGTAGTGGGGTAGAAAGTACAACATTTCTTTCTAAAATGTTGTGGAGTAGAAATATAAAGTAGCTTTAAAAAAGTACAGCAGTTGAGTGGATGTAATTAGCTACTTTCCATTAGTTCGTGGGTAATAATAGTTTTTGTTACAGTTTAAATGGACAAAAGTAGAGAGAGGAAATAAAACTGTAATGAAGAGACGGCGCAAAGAAACAGGGTTTAAGATGGAGACATAGAACAAGAGTAAGTAGATCTGAAAACATCAGGAGGAGAGAGGATTTCTGTGGGAGGGCTCCAGTGAAATATGGTCTTTGTTGTCATATAAATGTGAGACTCCTCACGTACAGTGACAGAACTGATGCAAGCTGTGCAGCGAGCGGTGAAACCTGCCCCGAAACTCACACACTGTTGTTTGGGTTCAAGACTGTTGGTGCAAAAATAATTAGTGAGGATGGAAGACAGTGACAAGGTCACATTATGATATTTACAAAAAATGAATACATTTTATGGCACTGGAAGTTTAAATTTTTCCAGTGTAAGAAGTGAAGACAAAAAGTTTCATGTGTGTGTTTGATGACTGGCTGAGCGAGGAGACAGAGTTGAGGATGTTCAGAGTACACATCCTTTCATGTTCTGTGGTTTGACACTCTGCCATATTTCAGAGAAAGCGCACGGCTCAGCAGAAGCCGTAGCTACGTTTCAAGTGAACTGATAGGTCTAGTCAGCCATCAATCAACACCTGTCTGCGCTCTGATTGGCTCATCAGAGTGTGTGGCCCCGGGGGTCGACAAATATTGCCGCAGGGAAGTTTCATGAGGCTGTCATGATGATGGTGATGGTGATGATGCGTGGCTTCCTGTCACTTGGTGAAGGACTGCACTGTGAAGCTGAGGCTTGTTGTTCTCATATAGTGGTGAGGTGTGGAATATTAGCTTTACATCAATCAATCCATACAACTGAACTTTTCTTTGGTAGAAAGAAGCAACACTGTGAGCTCCACAAACAAAACTCTCCTGCCTCACACTGTCTCAAAACCTCATGAAATAAAAACAAATGATCTCGACTGGATATGTTTATCTGGGTGAACTGACTATGATTTTTAAAGAAATTTGTCTTTCCACTGCTTTGTTTTAAAGTGTTGGACAACTGTCACACTGCAAACAGAAAGAATGGATGCCGATCGATTTCTTACTGTTTACTTAATGAATACTTTAACATGTTCCAGCCCTGTCTGACTCGATATCTATGCCATACAAGCGTCGAACACAAAATGAAGACTGTATGTATTTTTATTGTGCTTTCTTTGGGAGAGGCCGAACACAAATTTCCGCAGAGGTGGAAGAATAAAGTCAATCAATCAATCAATCTAGATAAAGATTTTAATAACATATCTACAGAGTCACAAATGTTAATATTATGTCTTCAGAACATTGACTCGCTCTATATTTCATTTTTTTTGACAATATCTTCCCATGAAAAGCCTGATTAACTTTTTTATAGTTGCGATTATGTCGCTCAGAACCTAAAGATGGTCGTCTCTTTTTAAATACCAAACCCACAATCTTTCCTTAATGTAAACCAAAGTGTTGTAATAACCCAAACCTGAATCCCCGTTACTCCCACCATCCTCATCATCATCATCATCAGCATCATCATCATCATCAGCTCCTCTCTGTTGTCCACTTCAGCTGTCTGCCGCCACTTCACACGGTTCTTCCCCTGTCTCTGTCCATCTTCTCTCTCTCACACATTTCTAGAGGCTTAGCTGAATTACTGTGTGTGTGCACGTACTTGTGCACATGTGGTGTCGCTCACTTCCCCATTTCCCCTCTGCCCCGTAGGCTTCTCCTCTCCCCTTCCCTCCTCCTCCTCTTCCTCCTTCTGCTTGTCATCTCTCTCCTTCTGGTTAGCCTTCAGCTACACAGGCCTCCTCCATTTTGCATTGATGTGAACCGTGTGTCTACATATGTGTGTGTGTGTGTGTGTGTGTGTGTGTGTGTGTGCGTGTAAGTATGAGTGTATGTGCGCTGCAGTAGAGTGCAGCCTAAAGCGGGAGCCAGTGCTAGAGAAGGGTGCGCTCAAGCAGAACAATGGCACTCTGGGTAAAAATAGCACTGGCTCTGTTGGAGGGAGAGAAAAGGAGACGGTGGTGACAGGGAGAGAGAGAAGAGCTGAGAGGAAGAGGAAGATGTTTAGCGATCATGTGGAGAAGAGGGAAAAAGAGAGAGAGAGGAAGTGCAGGAACTAGGAACTACCAGTGAACTGAAACTGAGAGAAGCGGAGATGCTTAGAGAAACACCTTTTATCAGAGTTACCAGGGTTTCCTCCAAGGCTGAGGTGGGTTTCTGCAGATGATGTGTAGTGATCCAAACTCATGTACGTGCACATATAATGGTGGAAGAAGAAGTAAAGACAAAAGGGGAGAAAGAGAAGAAAAAGCAAGCGACACCAAACAGTCCTTACGGATGATGCAGATTTCCTCAGGGCTAGTGTGTGACAAATACAAATACATTCATTCATGAGTAATTGTACAGCCCCCCGAGTACCGTGGCTTCAGTTTGTCATACATCCAGTCCACTGGTGGAGGAGATATAATGTGCAGTAGATCCATGTAAATAAACAACAGATCCACGGCTTTTCATTTCATGAACTGCAAAAAGAGAAACGAGGTCGTTACAGAGGAAAAAATGTAAAAGAGCAATAAGGCAAACAGGAGGAAAAGAAATACACAAAGAGAGCTGGAAGGTACAGGAAAAATACAATCCCACAACAGTCAACACATCTCAAAAGGACAGACATTCAGAGAGAGAGAGAGAGAGTCTGAATACATAATAAGCTTCAGAATGAGAGCGGCAGATGAAAAGAAAACAGCAGTGCTCTTCAAAGAGAATTAGGACTGATGGAGCATTTTACTGAGCGTTATTGACAGGAGGAAAAAGGACCAGATTGTTGGTGCTATGTAGGTTAAGTGGTGCAGCGATGGGCTACTCTGCACACACACACACACACACACACACACACACACACACACACACACACAGTCGTGAATGCATGACTTTAGAGGACATTACATTGACTTATACATTCACTTCCAGGAGACTTAACCATGACTGCCTAACCCTAACCTTTACCTTAACCTTAGAGCATGTCTTCACCTTAAAGTGTAATTATTAACGTTATGGGGAATTGCTTTTTGTCACCAGTATGTGTAGAGATTTAGGTCCCAACAACATGAGTTATACCTAGACCAAACACACACACACACACACACACACACACACACACAATGTGATCTGTAAGACTGAATGTACTTGCTCTGGGAAAAGGAGGGAATGAGTTCACTTTAGGGTCTAAAAATGATTCAAGTCTCAGATGTTACTGTACAGTTAGCTGCTTCAGGAGATGCACACATGCACACACACGCGCGCGCACACACACACACACACAGACTCTTTCTTTGGAGGTAGCATGTGCACACATACACACAGTGTCAGCATCCTCCAGTACATTCTGTACTACAGGGTCTAAACATGAGCCTCAAACCCCCCTAGTAGAGAAATGTTCTCTGTATTATATATGTTAGTATTTACAATGAAGTCACAATATTCATTATATTCAGTGTTATAGCTGCTTTATGTGAAAAAGATATGATAAATATCGATATTGTGCAGGCTCTATGAAAGCTGAAACCCATTTACACGATTAATTGATTAGTTGATTAGCGGAAAAGTAATCGTCAATTATTTTGAGAATAATTTAAATCATAAAGGAAACACATCAAACTTTTCCTGGTTTCCGCTTCTCAAATGTTCCTTTTTTCTATTACGCCTTAATCCTTCATGCTCAGAGAGCCGAGCTCAGTCTAATGAATTCTGGTCTGGTGCTCAAATGTTTTGACACTTTCACTAGTCATTTGTTCCACTTTTAAAAAAACGGTGCTCTCCGTTTGGTATGCTGAATTCATTCTGGAGGGAGAAACACGGTCAAAGGAAAATGTGCTTTTAAAGAGAGCGGCAGAAAACAGTGTGTGGAGGTAATTAAACATCCTCCTGGTGGGAAGCCTTTTAGCTCTAAATCAATGTCTCATTTCATCACAGTGAAAATAACTGAAAAAAATACTACATTAATGATTTTCACCATTTGTTCAGTTTTATCTTCGATTTTTCTCCATTCTTTCCTCCTTATTTGAACGTGGACACGAAAACAGATGTGTATAAAAAAGAGAAGCACATCGTGTTTCAGGGTAAAGATATATCACATACCATTCACTTGAATGTGAAAATGTAGACATTTTGCTGTTGAAGAGATTTTCACATTTACAAAGCAACTCTGAATGACTAAGCTGTATTCCTGAGGGAGAGCTGGGCTGCAGCCAGATAGATCCATTGTCTCTGTTCAGCTTCTTTTGGCTCTGTCTCTTTATTGTTGCCCACCACATTTGTGTTTCTGCGGGAAATAAAAACTCAGAGAAGTTGTTACTTATTGGAGCTGGTGGATCCATGTTGAAGGATTTGGTTATGGATCATTAAAATGTTTGGCCCGTCTTGGAATGAAGGCTTTCTACAGGGTGATAGACGTTATTTCTTTGGGCCCTTTTTTCAGGTTCAGGAAAATATGATTATTTGGGAATTTTTCTAGTTTATCTACTTTGTTCCTTCCTGATAATTCCAAATAGCATTACGAAGGTTTTAATGGTCACAGTTAACTACTAGAGTGTCCACTTCTTGATCCTAGGCAGCGTTGGTCACTGCAGGACTCTGGCAGAGGGAGATGGAGTCTTTTCGTATGGCACCCAATCACAGATAAACACTCAAAAGGGGATTCAGATAAAGCGAGAGCAGGAGCGAGATAAAGAAGAGAGGGAGAGAAAAGACAGAATGAGGAGGAGAGGAGTGTTTGGAAGAGGTTTGGTGAGTTTGCTGGAAAGAGCAAGAGAGAGAGAGAGGCTTCGATGAGTGGGTGGAAAAGAGCAGAGATGGAAGATAAGTGTCGTGCAGGGAGGACTACATTTGTCAATTATTCATTACATGAGTAATACAGCTGCTCATCAGCCCAAAACAGCATCAGCTACTGTCCTGGATAAAGAGAGAGAGAATAATAAACAGGCTAAATAGAGATAACAGGGAGAAAAAGAATATTTAACATCATGTAAATAAGAGAAACAAATTAACAGATAATTCTCAATTCAGTCAATGCATTTTTATATTTAAATATGAATGTACACTTTCTTAAAAATAAGCTAATAACTCTTAATAACTATGTTAAAGTTAAATATAAACATCAATTACAAGCAGTGGCGGCTGCTGGTCTTATAATGAGGGGAAGCTCATTTTCGGCCTACATCATAAAATGTGTCCGTTTATTTATATGTAAATTCGCAGAGTGACAGAAGAGAGTCACCAAACACAACGCTAGTCGTTTTTAACAAAGACAAAGTCGCTGAGGATCAGTAACGTCTCCAGATCAACTCCAAACAACGGAATTAAAAACTTGAAAACTGCTCCGGTGGATGCTTATACTTCAAGATCGCTGATTCGCTCATTTTGCTCATTTCGCTGTCAATCAAAGAGGGACTCAGCCTCAGACAGATCATCCAATCATCATGCAGAAGCCGAGCGTCCGGGCCAGCCCACTGTCCCATAGACCCCCAGAGACGCTGAGCGTCCGATGGGCGGGACAAAGCCCAGCATTTATCCAATGACCGTCTAGTTTGGCTGCAGTGGAACAACCCACTCTCTGCTTCCCCATTGAAGTCAGTAGACGCTCGGTGTCTACACTGTGTAAAGCTCTGTGGCGCTGCGGGGATGAATGAGGAGGAAGTCGTGTCGGTTACCTGTGATACGTAGCTGATTCTGAACAAAAGATGAACGTGTTCTAGCGCATATTTAGTCAATGAAATGTACACACAACAGGACATATTTGACCACTTATTTTGTTGACATTTTAGGGGAAGCTGAGCTTCCCTTGCTTTCCCGCCCTTCGGTGGCGGCATATTTGCCGCTATCGTTATTTCATTAACGGTAGCCGGTGTGCTTGTCAAACTGTCTGAACGTTCTCAGATCAGTAGCATTATATACGCATGCGCAGATGTTAAGAGGCAGCAATCGTAAGTAAACGAGTAAATTACGCTGATTTATCCTCTTTGTGTGAGATCTGTTGTAAATTTGAGACAGAATATAGTTACAGGAATAGAGCAGCTGCTTTCAGGAATAGATCAGTAAGTAGGTTGTGTGCGTAGAGAAAGAGAGAGAGAGAGAGAGGTGATGCTAGCGCCCGGAGCAGAGTTAGCTAGTTAATTAGCAGTTAGCAGTGTAGCTGTGTTCTACAACTACAGCTAATACTCCTCAAGACCCAAGTTCCTGCGTCTCCCCTGTGATTCCAAACTACAGTCCAGACTCTGAGCTAGGAAGTTAAACAACACTGAGGCTGGAACATGCAAGATTCTGCTTTGTCACTGGAGAGAGTCACTGTCAGTTTATGATAAATATTTTCATAGATATTTTTCCTCTGCACTGCACAGTTGATATGTTTATCTGAAGGGGTAAAAGTCAGTGTGTGATGTGACAAACAGTTAGCAACTAGCTGGTGAGCAAAGCTAAAGAGCTCCCAAAAGTTATGAGTCAATATTGTGTCCACAGCTTGTTTCCACTGCTGCCAAGTGGCCAAAAATTCTGTTATTGCAGGTTTTTATTAAATTAAATTTCTATATATGAAGCTCTTCTCTGCCTGTTTAGCCATGGTGGCTATCAGTGCTGATGCTAGGTCAGTTCTCTTATGCTTCTTTTGTTTCCAGACTTGAAACACATTT
Organism: Seriola lalandi dorsalis; assembly: GCF_002814215.2. NCBI lineage: Eukaryota > Metazoa > Chordata > Actinopteri > Carangiformes > Carangidae > Seriola > Seriola lalandi. Next base: position 537,115 of record NW_019525228.1, read on the forward strand.
ATTCTATAGAAAGATCTCAGAGATACTGTGTCCACATCAGCAGATCTATCAGGAGTGACAACAGGCTGGAGAAGGTTTGATGTTGTGAATCTTTACAGGACATTTTATATGTTCCTGCTAAACTTTTAAAGGATTGACAAATAGTTTGTATCTCAAAGAGGGTTTCAAAGTGTTTTCACGTGTGTGTCTGTGCTTTTATGTGCTTCACATTTTTTGTCAGTCAGCCTCAGAGTGTGTGTGTGTGTGTGTGTGTGATGCTGTGAGGGGAGCTGATGCGACGACAATAGGGTGCAGCTATCAGAATGACTTGACCTTTTAGAAGTGTGCAAAAGCTCAGCTTAAACTGCTAAAGCTCTGTCTGGAAATAAGATTTACAGAGTGTATGCAGCATGTAAATGTGTGTGTAAGTGTATGTGTGTAAGTGTGTGTGTGCAGTTGTCTCTGCAGCCTGCTGTTTAAGTGGAATCGACATTTTGAATGTTAAGAATATTAATCAGTTTGTTAAACCGTCAATCTTATTTAACCTGAGAAGTTGAAGAGGAACACAGTGACTCCTGGAGGAGAAGTTGCAGACGGAAGGAGGATTAAATGTCATTTCATTCACGCACACATATGCAGACACAGAAAGAAACACACACTTACATGGAAGCTGCTGCTCAGCAGTAATAACCTACTTGTTGAGTTTTTGAAAAGGTTCATCTTTTATTCAATCCAGCAACATTTCATTGAAAAGCTCACTTTAATAGCTCTTTAAATCATATGTTTATGAGACATACACCTCTGTGTTTCGTTATAGTGCCCTATAGTCCCTTAATAGTATCTTTCCTTCTGCATAGTGTTGATTTTTTCAAATTTGATCCTTTAAAAAGCATCAAAAATAAGCTGGGACTTTCATATCTTATTCTTATCTTTCAAAAAATCAGGGTGTGTGACTTCAAATACCTTTTATTGACCATGTTATCGCAATAATCAAATATAAAAACATTGTGGAAAAAAAGGTTTGTTATCATTAACTGTTGTTGGTTTTTGTCCTCTCTCTGTTTCAGAAAAAGGAGTGGTTATGTCTCAACTGCCAGACCCAGCGGCTGATGTCCGGAGGCGGTCTTGACGAACCTCCTCTTCCCGTTCCTCATCCGTCTCCCAAACACCAGCCAATGGGCTCGCCCCGTCACCAGGCGCCAGCCAGCCAGCAAAGCCCTCTCCACAAACCCACCAGTCAGCAGGGGACCAGGCCAGCCCAGTCCCAGAAACCGCAGGCGGGAACTGGCGTTAGCGGACCATTTGCACCCACTGCTGCCAAACAACCGACTGACACCAAGACCACGATGCCAGCTACGGCACCAGTACCAACCATGGACACCCAGAAACAGCCAAAACCCACAGAGGAGAAGCCTAAGACCGAGTCTGAGAACCAAACTGCCAAAGAGACCAAACCCTCCCAGAAGAAAGGAGAGCAGATTACACCAATCAAGGAAATGAAGAAGTCAAGGCACTATGATGTAAGTCAGACATTTAACATTGCTTCAGTCGCTGAAACCTGTATGTCAAACTATGGAAAAAGACCAAAAGTTGATACTGATAGTAAAATGGGTTTTCCAGTGTCACTTGAAAAGTGAACTAAATAAATAATGCGCTAACAGACATGCATTGAAAGGAAAATAGCCTTCAAAAAATGATTTGATGCTACCTTATTTCTGCTGTTCACCATGGAAACCATAATCTAACATACAGGTTTATGGACTAAGAAATTGATGTTGTTGTGTGAATTTTTCATCAGTTACAGTCTGTATCCAGGTTAATTGAGTATGTGAGTATGCATGGCTTTGAGCGTGGCCTTGCTTCACATTCATACAGTTTTTCCATCAGTTTTATGAGCTTCACCCAGAGCTTTAATCCACGTGATACTTCTGTAATCTACACGTCAGGGAGAAAATCGGGATCTAAATGAATGGTTTCAAAGAGACAAAGTCCTGCTTCTTTTCCTAGCTAGCCTCTTTTCCGCTAACTTCTCTAACTCCAACACAGTTTCTGATGAGCTGAAACCTGTTCTTGGAGTTTTCTGTAAACATTCTCAGATAAATATATTCTAGTGTAATGGACAACACTTACAATAGGATGTAAATTAAAGAAAAATAAAATGTTTATTATGTTAGCACTCAGCAAAAGCATGCTACCATAATGCTAAGCTATTGGCACACTGTATGAGCCTCTTGCAAGTTGTAGTTGTTGAATGCAAACAAAACAATTGTTATTTGGTCTTTGCCATCCAAAGTCTTATCATCCAGTACAATAATACAAATTTGTTTATTTTAACATATGACAAATAAACACCAGCAACATGTTTTAGCTTTGCTGAGTTTTAGCTTGGAGTTTCTGAAGCTAGTGCAGGTTAGCTCACTGATTAGTCATTTTGTTTCACTGCATTTATTCAGCCTGACATCATGTTAACATTGGCCAGTTTGTTGTTGGGAGGTGGGGGTATTTTGTATTTTCTGATGACTTTTTTAGGTGACATTGGTCAGATGAAGCTGTGGTGACGGGCAAGCGATTACCTTAATGTTTTTCACATTAATCAAAGAAATGTTGATTTTAGTTGTTATTTCTGTTTCTTGACACCTGCATAAACCTCATCCACGCTTGTTCCCATATTTCTCTTGCTGTTTTTCATTAATTTAGCTAAGTAGCTTGCTTGCTATGTATGAAGATGGGGTTCCCATTCTTAATCCTGCTTCCATTGATTGATTTCTTTTCCAACCGCCATCGATGAGCACGACACAGACCTATTTGAATCACTTAAATTGTAGATTTGGCCAGTAATTCAGAGGTTTGTTACCAGGCTGAGGTTAGGTACAAGAGGAGGAGGAACTTCAGGCTACATTCATGTTCACACTGCTAAAAGAATGTGGACACATGTGGCCCAGACCACCTCCAAATGTGGTCTGAATTATCAGATCTCAGATGCGTCCTCAATGCGTCTTGGGTGTGTGCCAACCTGAACTTAGAGGTGTCCACTTGAGATCAGATCACCTGAGACGGATGTTAATACCAGGTCTGAACTGGTCTGAACAGGGCCTTAGACTCAACTACTCAAAACTAAACTAGATTTAACACTTTGTTGACTTCAGTATTTACTGGTACATTTCAGAAATTACAAAGATTGTCGTCCTCAATACTATCAGACATTGAATTTAGAAACATTTGATGCATGTGGTTTATTAACCATGTGACCCGGGGAGTTTCTGTTGTCTCACAAGAAGATATGGATGTTAACTTTTTACATCACAACAGATCCTCCTGTTGCCTCACTAGATTTCCTCCATTTCCTTCAAGGTTTTGAATGTTGTGTTTAGAGGTCATCCTTGCTACTATGATTACGGCTTATGTTACATATTTGTGATGGTTTTTGCTCACAGATAACCACTTGTAAAGTTTTGTAAAAGTTGCTTTGTACAGCTCAGTGAGATTCCAGTAGTTTGTCGTTAGTTTGACCAACCATCACTGTTTCTCACAAGACAACACACGGAGTAAAAACAACCAACTTCCATTTTTATCACAATGTCAAAGGTTTTTTGCTGAGCTCTCTTTTATTCTGGTGAAGTAAAGAAAGTAATTTCTTTTAAGTGTATGTTTTGGACGGCAACTTCCCATTATTTTCTTATGAATATTTTAGATCTCTTCCAGCATGTTTCTTCTTGCTGATATAAATTCAAAAGTAAGATCATTTTGTAACAAGGTCACTGATCTGTGAAATATTGTAACGTTGTTTTCTTCTTCAGTAAAAAAATTTAGTCAAAACATGAATTGAAATACAATGCGGCCTTGCCCGTATGCCTTTGTTTATATGTTAGTTACCCTTAACTAATTCATAATTACAGTGAGAAGAGAGATGCATCAAGGTTTATAGTGGCACTTTATTTACAGTGGATTGGGATTATTTGGGTTTGATAACATATGTAGGAAATAATTCCCAGAAGTATTGTATTTGCTTTGTCTCATTTTACTGCACTCTGTTTAAATGCTATTTGTTCCCATGATTTTGTTTCTCTTCCTCATTAAATTGCCTCTTTAGTCTCCTTCTGTCCCATAAGGAGACTAAAGAGTCCCCAATGTTTTGTGAATTATATTTGTTATTAGTTTGGTGATCACAGTCCAGATTTTCCTTTAGGACACAAAGTTGAAATGATGCAAAACACTACACCACACAGCAACTATCACAGAGAGTTGTGGTCTGAGGTGATTATTTAGAATTGTAAGTTGAACCAATTATTTTCTCCTTTAATGGTGGACATCCATGGCTGTTTGGAAAGCATGTCATTGATTCCCTCCTCACAGAGTGCTGATACTGCAAGTGGCAGCAAGGCATTCATGGATTACCTTGAGGAGGGAGAGAAAGAGTGAGCGACAAACACAGAGGGAAAACGAGTGAAATAGTGCTTCTTCTTAGTCAGCGGCAGCCATCGCTCCCGTTGAAATATGTATAAAGATTTGGCGTGCCATGAATATGCTAAACCTCCAAGGCCCTTAGCTGAAGTAATGCTGCTTCGGGCCTTTTCAAAGGCAACGCAGACCTCCCTCATTTTGGGAGCTGCTAGGAATTTTAAGTGCAGGGAGCTCAAAGTAAAGTCTCCTCTGAAGTATTGTAACCAGCGTAAGAGGTTTTCTAGAAAAGATTTACATAATTTCTATATATTTTATATTCTTTCCTCCATCCCCCCCTTTCCTTTACCAGGTCAGTCCCTTTGAGATTATGATTTGGCATGTTATTAACAGACATCTGAGACAGAGCCATTGATGAATGAGTTTATGTTCCGGTCATGTTAACATCATAATCTTACTTTGAGCTCATCTTTTTAAAAAAGCAAACAAAAAAAAGAGAAATGTTTTCACTCCTAAGAAACACAGTTTGACTAACCTCTTTCCATCAATGGCTCAAAAACTGTTAAAAACCTAAAGACTGTCAGTCACTATTTGATAACTGTATAATAATGTCATTTGTCTTAATGTTGTCATTTATTTTATTATTTGAGATTTACTTCTTGATAAAGAAGACCATACATACTGTTTTATTGTGGCATAATACTTTAATTTAGTATAACTACATTGTAATTAAACATTATTTTTATTATTATTTATTTAGGATTTTGTTCAAAGAGCAAACATAGCTGTTAGTCAGTCTGATATTTTATACAGTTTATTCAGTTTTGGAAATAGGAAGGGCAAATCTCTGCAGTTTGTAAGTTAACTACATGTAAATGTTCAGTGTTTTTCTGTGTAATTCTACATCCATGGTTGTACTCTGTGAATTCAGTCCTGACACTTTTTCTTTAACTCTTTTATGAGACAAATTGTAAGCATTCAATTTTGGCCCACATACCTAATGACCTCTTTAACAACTCAGATTTACAAAAGAAAAAACTCTCATCAAATATTTTCTGTAATGCGCTTCCTGTTCAATATTTTCAAGTTAATTCTTAACTTAGTGTCGTAATGGCAAGAAATGCTTTTTACAGATGTCTAAACTTTCAAACCTAATGAGTAGAGCGCTATTTTAATGCGCCCCTTGTTCAAAATATATGTAGCACTTCATTACTTGGTGGCTAATGTTCCAAAATTAATGGATAATTCACATTAATCATTTGTCATTAAAACCCCATTAAATCACCAAATGTACGCAAACTTCTTGAAAAGCTCTTTGAATGAGCTTAGACAAATTGTAGATGTAGAGTTCAAGAGAGCCTTTCTGTGTCATTGCTATATTTCTTCTTCAGATGCTCAGTATCAGACTGTGGTGCAATGATATATGTTCTAACTGATATCTTTATTAAAAGCAGAGGACTGCAGATTTAGCAGAATGATGACATATTTTAAAAATGGAAAACCTTGGAACCTTGTTTTTCTGACTGCACAGGCAAGGATGAGATTTATCATTTCAATCATATCTAAAAATCTGAATCTAAATTTATGTGGGCTTAAATTGTTTGCATACTGATGTGCTGAGTCAGCATCAACACATTCTCGTACTTTGCATAAACTGACTGCAATTAAAAACCCTAGCTTCCCCTAAATCTAATGCATTTCCCTTTCTTTCTTCTTCTCTCTTTAGGATACAAAAAGCAACAGCACCCATGACTTGTCACGCAGCCCTCAGAGCCTCAGCGACACCGGCTACTCCTCCGACGGCATCTCCAGCTCCCACAGTGAAATTACAGGTCTAATCCAAGAAGAGGAGATGAAGCTGAGCGAGAGGGGAATCTGTGGGCGGGGCTCCCCACCGAGCCCTTCTGAAATCACCAAGCTAGAAAGCTCCATGAGGCCTTTGCTGGAGAAGAGCCTGTCTGAAGAGAAGGCAGACAGAAGGGGGAGGAAGCACCGAGACAGAGATTTGGATGACAGAGGGAAGCAGCGTCCACGCTCCCTGTCAATCCCGCCAGATGCGTACGACTCAGATGAGGAACTAGAGGATATAATGGAGGAAGAGGAGGATGGAGGAGACTGGGAGGGTAAGCGAAAGGACGGGAAGGAGGAGAAGAAGGACAAGAAAAAGAAAGAGAAAGAGTCCGAGCCCACAGAGATGACGGATGAGGAGTTCATGAGGAGACAAATAATGGAGATGAGTGCTGATGAGGAAAATGAGGAGGAGGAGGAAGAGGAAGAGATGGAGGAAGAGGAAGATGAGGAAGACGAAGGATATGGCTACCAGAAACCTAAGAAAAGCCACCATAAACACATCATCTCTGACTCAGGGAAAGAGAAGAGGCGCCTTCAGCACCACTCCAGCAGTTTTGAGGAGGAAACGAAGAGCTCCACTGATGTTTACAAAGGCTCAGTGGAGGAGGGTGAGGAAGATGTGATGGCGTCACAAGGAGGCCTGAGGCGCTTCAAAACCATCGAACTCAATAACACTAACAGCTACAGCCGAGACATGGAGCTGGGCAATGAAAACGATCTGAGCCTTGATCGGGAACCAGAGCTGGAGATGGAGAGCCTGACAGGATCTCCTGAGGAGCGTTCTCGAGGCGACTACTCCTCCACTCTGCCACCCACTTCGTCCTCATATGGCTCTGGCCAGTCACCTACCTCCATCTCATCAATGGAGGAGGACAGCGACAGTAGCCCCAGCAGGAGGCAAAGACTCGAAGAGGCCAAGCAGCAAAGGAAAGCACGCCACCGCTCCCACGGCCCTCTCCTTCCCACCATTGAGGACTCCTCGGAAGAGGACGAACTGAGAGAGGAGGAAGAACTTCTGAGAGAGCAGGAGAAGATGAGGGAGGTAGAACAACAAAGAATAAGGAGCACGGCACGAAAGACCAAGAGGGATAAGGAAGAGCTGAGGGCTCAGAGGCGCAGAGAGAGGTCCAAGACACCACCGAGCAATCTCTCACCAATTGAAGATGCTTCTCCAACAGAAGAGCTGAGACAAGCTGCAGAGATGGAAGAGCTCCATCGCTCTTCTGCTTCTGAATATTCCCCTCAGAGTCTGGACTCGGAGGCTGAGGGATACGAGTCCAAACTTTACAAGTCAGGCAGCGAGTACAATCTGCCTACCTTCATGTCGCTCTACTCGCCGATAGAGAAATCATCAACTACAACAACCACCACAGCACCGTCTTCAACTTCCAAACCACTGAAGAGTGCAGAGGAAGTGTATGAGGAGATGATGAGGAAGGCAGAGATGCTTCAAAAACAACAGAAACAACAGCAGCAACAGCAGCAACAACATGGAAGGCATGGGCAGTACTACGACGAGGACGTTAACGGAGAAGGCTATGAAGATGAGTATGAATATGAACAAGATCAAACGGGATATGACAACGAGGCAGCAGAGACGGAGACAGATATTTACGAGGAGATCCGACAGACGTCTCAGAACATCACCAAGATGCAGCAGGCCACTGACGAGCAGGTAGAGATCGAGATTGAGACCACCTACCCAGACAAGCAGCTCCTGGACACAGGATCAGCCTTTGCTAAGCTTCTGGAGCAAAGCAATGCTCTGTTGACTCCAGGAACCAGCCCCACCCAGATCTCAGCGCCCGTCTCCTTTGCTGAGACGGGAGGACGGATCCCAGATGTACGAGTTACACAGCACTTCTCCACAAAGGATGCACACAAAGACAGGATCAAAAGCCAAGCAGGAAAGAATGGAATCACCCCAGCAGTGGCTGCCACCACTATCGCAGCTTATGGAGTTTATGCCAGAGATGCAGTAACTATTTCTCAGACTAGTTCGAGCCACACTATGACTTCCACTCAGTCTGGGATATACGGCCGACACACGGGAAGTCCTGCCACGTCCTCAGCTACAGTCTCAAGCGTATGCAGCAAGATTGCAGAGATTACCCAAGCCTACAGTCAAAGAGAAGTCATCACCAGAAGGGTCGGGGACACCAGGGGTGTCCAAGTGCGAGACAGCTCGACATCTTCTACTGAGAGAATTATTGAGCCACGTTCTCCCAAGTATACTACTTACTACCGGAGCACCAGTCCTCCTCTTTCTCCATCACCACCACCACAGAGTCCCACCCGATCGCCTTCCAGAAGGGCGACAGCTGAGTTCTCCACACAGACTTTCAGTTCAGCATTGCGAATGGAGTCAGGCGGCTCTGGACCCACGTCTCCAGTGACGGCTCAGGGAACCCAAACAGCACATCGATCAGTTTCCCCGCGACTGTATCGACAGCAGTCTTCCCAGGATGCCCCATACTCCCCACCTCCGAGCCCCGCCAGGCCAATGACAGTCAACACTGCTACTTCTCCTCTGTCCTCACCCACCAGATTTAGCCGTCAATCAACATTTGACACGTACTCCCCATGTGGCAGCCCTCCAGACACACCACCTTACCAACAGTCTCCTATGCGCAGCTTCTACCAAACGCAAAGAGTGGAGAAGGTAAATGTGGGAACAAGTATGGTCACCACAGCCAGCACTTACACCAGAGGGTCCATGTCGATGGATAACATCTCCCTCTGTCGGATATCTACAGTCCCAGGTACTTCCAGGGTCGAGCAGGGCCATATGATCCATGGTGGAAGTGTTGTGGACCTTAGAACAGCCACCAAACCCGCTCCTATTATCATGACCGACCAAGGAATGGATCTCACCTCATTGGCCACTGAAAGCAGGAAATACCATGGTGGATCAGAGGGCAGCAGACATTCAACAATTGTACAGCCACTGATCATGAACCTGAACACCCAGGAGATCACCACACCAACCACTGTGAGTGTCACTGTGGCCGCTTCGATGTTCATGACCCAGCCCAAACAGCCAACGGTCTATGGTGACCCACATCAAAACCGAGTGGACCTGGGCCAGGGCATGGGTTCGGCTGTGTGTCTGTCCCAGAGCAAGCCACAAATTTCGCCTCCGAGTGACCCGTCAATACCAAAAATTGATGCCAAACTGGAAGACCTCAGTATCCAACAGAGAGAGCTACAAAAACAACAAGAGAAGCTGCAGAAGCAACAAGAGCTCCTTGAGCATCAGCTGCAGCAGCATCATCAGATGCAACATCATCAGCAACAAGCATCTGCTCTGGCCAGGTACAACCTCACCGGACAGATCTCACCTTTACTTAAAAAAGACTTGCTGGTCAGCCAGACTAGCACTGCCTCAGCTGTGGTCAGTGCTGTATCACCAGTTATTAACCCTGAGCTGTACGGCACTGGTCCCATTGAGCTGAAAGGGAAGCCCAGTCCTCCTGGTATGATGCCAGGAGGTAAGTCACCACATAGCATGGTGGTACAGATGGATGGAGTACCAGAGCAGGCCAGGGCGGTGACTCAGCTGGTAAAGGTAGAAGAAGGGCAGGATGCTGTGGATCAGGCAGGTGGACAAATTAAACCTGAAAACCAACCGGCTTGCTGCGATGTCGTTTACCGACTTCCATTTGGCGGAAGCTGTGTTGGTGGTTCTGAGAAAGAGGGCATAAGGCCTCCATCTGCCCCACCTCTCAGCTACGAGTCTGACCAAGAGAGACAAACTGGAAGGTACCATGAGTATCCGATGGATGGACGTAAGGCCTACACGTTGCCTTTCCCTGGCAGGCTGCAGCCTTCGATGTCTGATACAAACCTAGCTGAAGCTGGGCTACAGTCCTACCAGTCTAAACTAGAACCACACCTCCAAACCTCAGGAGAACTTGCCATGGACCTAACTGCCATGAAACAGGGTTATGGAGGGTATATTGGGATGCAGTATGGCTCCTATACAGATTTACGGCATGGCGGAGACATCACAGCCCAAACACTGCCTATAAGGAGATATAATTCCTTGTCTAACATCAGCTCAGACTATGGATATTCTGCTCGCGATCTTGCTGGCTTCCAAGAAGCCAACTTGGCTCAGTACAGTGCTACAACTGCCAGGGAGATCAGCCGAATGTGTGCAGCACTCAATTCCATTGATCGGTATGGAAGCAACCCAGACTTGATGCAGTTTGCCACTTTGGGGAGAGGAACTGGGCCTGGGGCCTCCAGACTTGTAGCAGGTCTTGGCATGAGACAAAACCTCCTCTTTGGACTAGATGGGAAGCCGATCTCTCACAGTCAAGCGCTAACCAACCTCATTAACGCCAGGCAGGCCAGTCTCAGAGCCATGTACCCTGCTGCTATCAGGTCCTCTGATGGGATGATCTACTCCACCATTCAGACCCCCATCGCTTCAACTCTTCCCATCACAACCCAGCCTGCGTCTGTTCTTCGCCCGTTACTGAGGGGCGTCTACAGGCCGTACCCCTCTGTCAACATGACACCTGTGCCCCTATCCAGTCTGAGCCGACTACCAGTGAGCCCCAGAATGGCCTTAGCTGGACAAGCTCCAGTCCGTCACCCAGCACCAGGTCTTCTCCAAACAACATCAGCCACTGCCACGACTGCTGCTGTTGCAACAACTTCAGCACCACTAGGTGCTCCAGTGTCTGTTTCTATGCCAACTAAATGTACAGTCCAGGATGAACCGGTCTACCTGGGAAAAGGTGCCACATTGACATCCTCATCAGGAGAAGTCCCAGGAACAGTTCTCATACCAACTGAGCCACAGCAGCAGCCAATAAACCTGTCGCAGGCACACCTGAACAGTCAACAACAACAACAACAACAACAACAACAAGTGACAACTGCTCAGCAGCCACAACAGCCTCCTCCAGCAGCCCATGCCTATCAACCCTCAGGCCCTTCACACACCCATGGCTACGCTCAGCCTCCCGTAGGCCCCTCTGCCCCCTCCAGTGGCTTACCACTTCCAGGGGGTCTCCCTCCCTTTCCTCCACCGGGAGCCATGCACAAGGAGGGCGAAACCGAGGCAGAGAGGCTGCATCGGCAGCAGGAGCAGCTCCTGCAGATGGAGAGGGAGCGCGTGGAGCTGGAGAAACTCCGGCAGCTGCGGCTGCAGGAGGAGCTGGAGCGGGAGAGGATAGAGCTGAAGATGCACAGGGAGAAGGAGCAGATGCTGGTGCAGAGGGAGTTACAGGAGCTGCAGAACATCAAGGAACAGGTAGAGGGAGAAACAGGAGGCCAAGTGGAGAGTTTGATAGTTGATGTCTTGTTTGCTGTTTTGTGGTTGTTTTATTGTGCATTGGATATTGGCCTGTGTTTAGCTGTTTTACTGTTTTTGTGGTGGTGCTACTTGTGTTGTATCTCACTGGGTTGTTATCCTTTTATGTTATTCAGTGTTCCAGTATGTTGGATTTGCTCTGCAAGATGCATTATTACCAAAAATAATCAAAAAACTAGCACATTTTATTTCCAGTATACAGTATGTGCATGTCTTTCAGTGCATGTCTACTGTCAGTTCCTCCTGTAACAAACTGTGACAGTTTGTTTGCCAGTTTTTAACCAGTGAACACATTAAATGTCCCTTTAGAAGATGGTGTTAAAATTCTGTTATTTGAGAAAATGCTAATGCTATTGTATCGACTGATGACTCTTTGGTTAAAAGACGTGTGTGCATCCAGCCTGAGTTACATAAGTGTAATGGTACAATCTGCATGCTCTGCTGTGTATTCTATTGGACATTTCCTGTATATGAAGTGTGCATGAGCATGCCTGTGGTATATATGTGTGATAGAAACTCATGATGCTCAAATTTAGTTTGTAAAGTGGTTTCATGTTCCATTTGTTTGTTTGATTTATATGTAAAAGAAAACTGGATTACATTCTGTTGTAAACATTTAATAATCTGTAGCAAGTAAACATTTGAATTTATTGCTTCTCTCAGCTCATATTAGCCTTGTGAAGATGTTTTACCAGTTAACAGAAAGGCTAACGTGATAATTTTCTTCTTTTTTGATAGAACAAGCAGTTGAAAATCTTTCAAGTTAACTCTGTTAAACAGGTGTGGAAGCCTTCCTTAATGAGAATGAACTAGAGATGGAATGCTTAATATGCATCTCATAACCTACAGTGTAGGGAAACCCCCCCAACTCCTTATCTGCACCAGCCTGTCATTTATGCAAACACAGAAAATAAATATTTTCTCATGGGCATTATATGACTGGCAACCGCAATTACCAGCACATGCTGCACTTCATTTATGTTGCGCTTCCATTCTTGTTTTGTGCAATATATACAAGTCTGACTAACTTGGAACCATTTTCAAAACTAATCCATCAGCACAAGAACAACTTCATGTCACGTTCAGTTCCAGCAGTCTTGTGATTTGTTTTGCATTTTTGAGATTTGCTCATCTTGTTTACGAACCGACGTCCAAATGTCAACAACCTTGTCCTCTTGTGTCTTTACTGTCTCTCTCTCTGTTTCTCTCATCTTGCCTTTTTTTCCTTCCTTTATTTTTTGTTGTTTGATCATTTCTTCTCCTCTCAACTCGTCACCTCTCGCCTCTCTCTCGTGCCATGCTTCTCCATGCTCTTTCGTCATGTCTTCTCTCTCTCTTGTTTTTTGTCCATGTGTGCTTCTTCCTGTTCACCCTATCCACACGCACTTTTTTAGGTTCTGCAGCAGCAGCAACACGAACGCGAGAAGCAGCTAGTTCTCCAGAGGGAGCAGCTTGCCCAGCAGAAGTCCCAGCTAGACCAGATCCAGTCTTTACAGCATCAGCTCCAGCAGCAGCTTGAAGAGCAGAAGAGACAGAAAACAGCTGCTGCAGTTCAGGGCATCCAGGTGAGGGGAGTAAAGGACTCTGGGAAATGGATTATAAGTGGTGTGACATCCTCTAGCATTGATGTTGGAGCCTTCAGCTCTCAGACAGCAGAGGCGGAAAATTTTAGGGCACAGAGAGTGAAAATACAGACGAAGCCTGACACCTTCCTACACATGCCTTAGTCCTCGCCTTGACTTACCATCAGAGAAAGTCTTGGCCTGTAAAACACATGCACACCTCTCCTCTACAGTACTTTGTGCTTGATGTATGAAATTCAGTGCACCGAACAACTGTTAACCAAATTGACTTTTTACTACATTACATTTTGTATTTGTATGTCTGTCTTCAGCTGGTTCTTAGGTGGGCATCTATGACTGTACCTACCAAAGCTTTGGCAGCCTCAACTGAATCAATGATGATGTGTAAAAACTTTTAACAACCTTAAATAACCTTAAAAGCAAAACAACTTTTCTTCAACAGCTGGATGCGAATGGACAGCCCCTGCACCCCTACGCCGACTCTCAGATTGGCTCCCGTTCCCTCCCCAACTCCTCGTCAGAGATGTGCCTGAGGAGCCAGGAGGAGCACATGGAGACCAGGAGTAACATGAGGAAACACAGCTCCATGACCAGGCTGAGCAGGGACAGCTTGGATGGCGATGGCGTGGTGTTCTACGGCTCCCCCCGCAGGATCGTGGACAGCTGTGTGCAGACCGACGACGAAGACGGCGAGGAGAGGTAAAGATGTGTGTGTATGTGAGTTTGTTTGTGTTCATTTTGTTTATATATATATATATATATTTTACCTTTATACCTTCATAGTTTTTGAATATTTTTCTCCAATTAAAACAAGACACAAGCTGAGATGTATGTGCAGCCTTTATGAATAATGTATAAACAATTTCACACAGAGTAAAGATGTCACATTTCAGAGAGTTTCAAAAGCAAACAACATTGTTCAACACAATAATATGACATTGCATCCTGTGTTGGTAAATGCTCAAACATTTCTGTGTTTCTACATCAACACTTTATAATTCAGTTTTCCTAAACAGACCCGTATGAACGAAGGGGAATAAGTATAAAAAAAGCAAATATAAAAACGAAGATGCACGTGTGTTAAAGGGGTAAACCTGTGGATGTGAGAGTTATCATTGTGTAGTTCACTTGGTAAATATGATATGATCACTATCATCTTTTTTATTTACTTTTTTCTTATTATCTCTCTTTTGGTCTCTGTATGTACGACACACTTGAACTCCCAATCTATTCATGTTCAGTTTTTATTCATCAATAGAAAAGTGTGTAATCTAAAAAAGTGTATTTATTGTGTATAAATATTAATAAGAATAAAAAAAAAAATGGCACTGAACTGAATTATTGTGCCTCGCAATTACTCACTGATAAAAAAAACAACTACAATGTTTTTGTAAGAACAAATTGGTTCCAGCAAAAACAATTCTACTGTTATTCTGTGTGTGTGCAAAAAAACAGAAATGTAGTAATGCAGTAATATAAAACATTACTTCTTATCTTCTCCAGGTACATGATGCGTCACCGCACCAGGAGGCGTGGTCGCAGCGTCGACTGCTCTGTCCAGACAGACGACGATGAAGACAAGGCTGAGACGGAGCACCCGGTCCGCCGAAGACGTTCCCGTTTCTCCCGGCACTCGGAGTCCAACGCCGCTGGCAGCAGCACTGCCACCACAGCCAACGCAGCTTCGGACACAAAAACCGACACGCCCAAGATGGTCTCTTCCAGCATCGCCGTCCAGACCATCAGGGAAATGTCTTGCCAGACAGAGGTGGAGCACCTAGGAAGAGTCTCCCCAGCAATCCACGTGACAGTACCTGACCCAAATAAAGTAGAGATTGTGCACTACATCTCCGGACCTGAGCGGACCCAAAAAGGACAGTCTCTAGCATGCCAGACCGACCCAGAAGCCCAGTCACAGGGTGTTGTAGCTCCACAGCTCAGTGTGCCAACCACTATCAGTCCATATTCCTCTACCAGTACCGGAACACAACAGCCCAGTTCTGCCGACCTTCTGAACCAACAGCGCCAGCAGCAGCACATTGCCGCCAACGCAGCCAAGTTTGAGCGACGTCGCCCCGACCCACTCGACATCAACTACCAGCCTCACAACCACCTGCACAACGAGTCCATCTCCAGCATCATCCGGCAGCAGCAGACCGCCCCCAAATCCCCACAAGTCCTCTACTCTCCCGTCTCCCCGGTGTCCCCTCACCGCCTGCTGGAGACCTCTCTGTCCAGCGAGCGACTGAACAAGGCCCACGTCACACCTCAGCAGAAGTCCTACACGGCTGAGTCCCCCCAGAGACACCCGTCCGTGCCCCGACCCATCAAGAGCACCCAGAGGTCGATGTCAGACCCTAAGCCCCTCAGCCCCACCACAGACGAGCACACCAAGGCCCGGCTGTCCCTGTATCAACAACAAGCGCTCCAGAGCCAGGTAAGGTCGCCCAACCATAGCTGATACTATAGAGAAGCAATTCAAATATATTAAATACCAAATCTTGATAAGATGGCCAAACATTGGAGATATATATAAAGCAAAAGTCTATATATCTGTTGTCTTGCTGTTTGCTGCTAATGAACACAAAGTGAGGTGTAACTAGCTAAAGCAGCATCCAGGTAGTCCAGTGGTTATCGGGCTTCACAGGCCACAACGCCTATCCGATTACTTTACCGTGACTGGGATTTACACCATCATCAACTAAAACTAATTTCCAAAAGAAAGTGTTCAGTAACAGTAAAATAAAGTCATCATCGTTAAAGTTTTGAGGGAACTGAGGCATCTCCCCCAAAATACTGGTTTTGCTTTTCTCTATCCGGGGAGGTAAATCATCTTCGTACAGCAGAATAACACTGTTTATTGGACAGGGCCCCAGCATGAATTCACACACTCGTTATCTTTGCTTTACACAACAGTGTGATAGTTTCTTATTACTTTTATTGTTGTTCAGTGGAATCAACACTTAAATACTGAATGGCCTCCGTGTCACTTTGATTGAAGTAATTCCTTTCATTCCACGTCGACCCCGTTTTTATTTTGTGAGATCCATGAATGTTTGATGTGAATGCTATGATGACTGATTCCCTTTGTTGTGGATTTTTCAGATGTTACAATTGTTTTGTTTTCTACGTGGTTCAACGCGTTACACACTTGATGAAGTCTAACCCCCCCCACCCCCATCCCCAATTTCAGACAAGTGGCATCCACTCTTATGAAGCAATAGCTCCCATGAAAGTGAAATACAAAGTGGAATCCACTGCTGAGCTTTACTGTAGAACCCTGTGGTGAGGAAATGTGCTCAACATATAAACTTGGTAGATGGTAGTGAATGTTTCTGCCTGTTAATTTTACTTCCTGTAGATTTACGATTGTACAGTCTGACCTTCTCTCAGGGGGGTTCACTTGCAAAATTTATGTTGCTGTTTAACCATGATGTGTGCATCTATATAATATTTATATTGGATTATGGTAAAAGGACAAAACCTAAGTAATTTTGTGATATTAAGAATGACTTCAGTGTCATTATTGGCTCCTTTAGACATGCTTTACCCTTATTACAGGGGGCATGGCGAGGGGCGAGCTCTCACAGTGAAGATGTAAATGGCTTCATTCTTAAGACCAGTTAATAAAGATCATATTAATAGAGAAATGAATGTATAATCATAATAATCATGATAATAATAAGGTAATGATAGTGATAGGTACATAAGAGGGTTAGAAAGTGTCTCACACAAGGCAGCAAATTATTACGTTATGATATTGTAAAATTAGATATAACATCTTTTAGGTACAACATTAACTTGACTGGAATTATTACATAAAACTAAGTAATATGAGAAATCTGTAAAAGAAATAAAGAGACACTTCAAGTAACATCAAGTTTTAAATTGTCTTTCCAATAAAAGTATGTTTTAAGAACAGATTTATTCTTAAAACCTGACTCTGCAGTCAGCTCTGCCAAAAAAGGCTTTCTCTAATTAATCAGATTTTTCAAGGACTCTGTTTTACCAGAGCTGATGTATTGTAGGTGCATTGGATTTGAGTCAATCGATTGATAAGTCGCCTCCAATTATTCAGGAGTAAACCGTGTCATTAGCTGCTGCGTTGTCAAATGGAGTCTGCAGCTTAGACAAGATACACGAAACGATGCAGAGTGTTTTGAAACGTGACTGTGACATGACTAAAAAGGATTTGCTCAAACGTATTTTCCTCAAAATGACCCACCTTTCCTCATCAATATTGAGTTTATGTGAATGCTGTGATGAATGACGCCGTTGTTAGTATAGATTTTTCACACTGTACAGTATTTCCTCTTCTGATGCTGTGAAGTGTGTGCTGTGCAGTATGTTTTCACTGCCCACATACTAGGATTATATGATTAATAAGTTCCTATGGGGATATTTTTTTTATTATTTTCATGTCACTGCCCACACACACTGACTGACATGATAAACACAACGTGACACACTGCAATCTATTTACAAGTTCCAAATGCTTTTATAACATGTTTGCTAAGGGAATGGAAGATACAGTGTTTACACAGGTTTAAAAGAACAAGGAAAAACTCACATTTATTCTGACATTCATGTCATTCATGATATTGATTAGCCCCAGAAAAACATTGACGCATCATATTTTGACAGTAGAACAGACAGCCCACACATAGTCAGTGTCGTATTAGCTCCATATTGTGGAGTAAAAAAAATACAGCTTAAATAATAGCCAGTCTTCTTTATGTTTTCCTTGGGGCTCACACACACATGGTGCAGCATGTTTGGATTTAAAGTTTAAAAGCTCACAGTAACCCTTGGGAATGAGCTGGAGGCTATCACAAGTAATCATTTGCAAAGATAAGAAAAATAATAATGAAAATGCCTGCGTGAATAGTCAGACCCCCATTTTGTCTCCAGAACAGCATAAATTCAACAAGACGTGGACTCAACAAGGTCTTCATATCATTCTTTATGTGTTTAGGTCCATACAGACTCAACAGCATGTGCTACGTATGGGCCATAAGTGCATGCTGCCAACCTCCTAATCCTGACTAACTAACCCTCACTGAGAAGAAATTATTCAGCTAAATGTCACAAATGACAAATCTTTTGTTCCCTGACAAAGTAAATGCACCAGAGTTCAACAATTTAACATTTTAATTGGTTGGGTCAGTCCTTTGCATCCCTGTAATTATAAGATATTATTTTACTCAAACTCTAAAATTGCATTGAAATGGTTAAAGTTGTATGTGTGTAAAAAAAAAAGTAAATATATATATATATATATATATATATATATATATATATATATATATATATATATATATATACTGACTATTTCATACAATGGAGCTGAGAATTGTTCTGACACCAATACTAGTATCAGAAATATCCCCGATACTGCTTGAAATATGATATCAGATCTCGCCTGATAGTCTGTGCACTGATCCGATACCACGTCATTTATTAATAAACTTTATAGTTTCACACCCAGATAAAACTGTAGTTTTCCCAGAAATCAATTCTTCTTTCTTCGCTGCTCTAAAACAGTAGTTTACACAAGAAGTTGTGCTGCGCAGCCACTGGCTACTAGCCATTAGCAAAATGTCAGCTTGTTACACTGGGAAGTACCACCAGTAAAAAGGCAACGTTGCACAGTTTGAAAGGCTTTAATTTCAAAGAGTGGCATTATTATTATAGTGTTAGGACAACTAATGTAGGAAATGTTTTTATTTAAAGATAATTTTTTTATGATTGACAGTAAAATTATATAATAACATAGATTATATGCCATTGTGTATCTGTACATGTTGCACAAAGCAATCATATCACATCCACACAGGGTCAGTAGCTGTTAGATGGTACCGGATCAGTACTATCTACTACTATCAGCTAATACAAAAGTTCAGGTGTCTGAACATCTCTGTTTAAAATGTCAACAACTGAATCACAAAATCCTTAAAGCAACAACTCTACGAAAAATTGTCAAAATGGTTAAAGTTGTTTGCTTTAGATTCACTCGATTGGTTAATGAAATACAGAACACAACACAACTAATTTGAATGTTCTTGTACGTCTTCTAACACAAATTCCACCCTTGTTTCCTGTCGTCCTTGTCTCTGTGTCTACATGTGTCTCCTTTGTCTCCCGTGTATATCCCTGTCGTTGCGTCCTCTCCCTGTTTCTTCTGTCCCTTGACCTTTTTCTCTTTTTGAGTTTTCCCCTCCCCTCTTTCTCCTGTTCTGTTCATCTCATCCTCCCACTGTAATCCCTCTCCATCAATATCCCATGACCACATTTCCTTTTTCTTTACCCGTTTCTCTTTTCCTCATTTTATTTCCTTTCACCTTACCTACATCATCTCCCTTTCTGTTCCCCCGTCTTTGTCCACGTTTAATCTCTTCATCCTTCCTTCTCATCAATCCTATCTCCTCACTTACTCATCTGCATCTTTTGTCTCTTGCCCTCCCATGATCCCTGCCGATCTCTCGTTTTCATTTGGTTTCCTCAAATATCTTATCACACCTCCACACCTCTGCTCGCCCAACCTCTACCACTTTCCAATATCTCATCCCTTATTCATTTATTTGCTCATTTTCTTCACTCCTCTGTTCTTCTCTTTTACCTCTCCAATCCCTTTCTTTCCATGCTTCTTTTGTCTTCTCTCCCATCCCTCCCTCCCTGTCTCTCTCTCTCCAGCTGGCAGCCCTACAGCAGAGCTCACTGCTCCGTAAGGTCAAGCGAACCCTGCCCAGCCCTCCTCCGGAGGAGACTACTGCATCAGCTCATCTGCCCATGATGACGCCCGCCCTTCAACAGGTCTACCTGCCCTCCGTGCCCAGCCTCAAGCCCAGCTCCCGGTCTGGCTTGGCCGCTAAAGCCAGCCTCCTCAAAGACCTCACCCACGAGCTGAAGGCCGTGGAGCAAGAGTCGACCAAGCTGAGAAAGCAGCAAGCTGAACTGGAGGAGGAAGAGAAAGAGATTGATGCTAAACTGAGATACCTAGAGCTGGGGATCCACCAAAGGAAAGAGACACTGGTCAAGGAGCGGGAAAGGAGGGATATCGCCTACCTGAGGTGTATGGGGGACACAAGGGACTATATGTCTGATAGTGAGTTGAATAATCTACGTTTAGCAGCTGCAGCTGCATCACATGAGACCAACGGGCTACTGACAACGAGGCCGAGCACCGCCCCTCTCAGCCAGTTCACCAGTGACCTCAACACAGCAGCCCAGTACCCACCCACCTCGTCTTTCATCTCCTGTCAGTACCCCCAGAGCCAACCGGCGGCGCCCACTCAACAGTCAAGTGTGCCGTACCAGACTTCAACATTCAACCAGCCTCCCTATCCAACAGTGTCTCAGTCCCAGGCACTGCCACAGCCCACGCCCCTCCAGAGCCACATCCCCCCTCCAGGACCTTCTTATCAGTCTCAAACCTCCTATCCTTCCCACACTTACCCCCAAACCCAGCCCCCATACCCCCAGACAGACATGGGGTTACCAGCTGCACCTCAGCCTCAGCCCCAGCCGGGGCACACAGGTTTCGGGCCAGCACCACCCGGTCAGCCCCCATACCCCACCCACAGCTCACCTTATCCCAGCGCTGTGTCCTCCTACCCCAGCCAGACCACCCCATACCCTGGGCAGCCCCAAGCCGATATCCTGACAGTCCATCCCGGGAGACCCAGGCAGACTTCGCTCGCCGATCTGGAGCACAAGATGCCCACCAATTACGAGACGATCAGCAACCCCACGGTCGTGGTCACCACCACGGCCCAGGATGCGATCTATTCCAGTGGAGCCCCCTCTTATGGTCAGTACACTGGAACAACAACCATGGCCAGCTCCTATGGGCCCTATGGCTCAGCTCCAGTGTCCAGCAGCTACGGTGGGTACTCTACCATACCACCCAGCACTTACGGGCAGTATACTTCAACATCAGCTAGTTCATATGGTCAGTATACTACAACCACTGCTAATACTTATGGCTACACCACCACCACAGCCAGCTCTTACGGACAGTACACTTCTACAGTTTCCAATGCCTATGGTCACTCTGTAGACAGTCCCTCCACCTACAGCACAGCTGATGGGATGTACGGGGCTCCTGGCTTAGAGCAAAACATCCCAAGGAACTACATGATGATCGACGACGTTAGTGAGCTGACGGCAAAAGACGGGCTGGGCACGACGACAGTGGACATGATGCATCATGGCGGCAGTGGGCGTTACCCGGGCGACATCCACGGCCACAGCAGCACCATTGGCAGCACGACGCGTGGGGGAAGTGGCAACTCCTCGTACGGCAGGGCACCCGAGGAGGAAGCAGCGATGCAGGAAGAGCTGTACGACCACCACGGCAGGGGTAAGAGCAGCTACAGGCACGGACCTCTAGGGGGCAGCAGCAGCAGCGTGAGCGCTAGCATGGGTGGGGGATCCTCCTGTTACTATGACTACGACTACAAACATGGCAGCATCCGCTCCGGGGTACAGAAACCTTCGCCGTCCTCCAGAAGCCTTCTGGCTCCTGCTGTCATGTCCTCCAAGCGCAGCAAGCACAGGAAACTGGGGAGCATGGAGCAAAAAATCTCCAAGTTTTCCCCCATCGAGGAGGCGCGGGACGTGGAGGCAGACCTGGCCTCTTATTCTTCAGCGACAGGCGGGGCTTACCCCTCCTCCCACATCCGAGGGCGCCAGCTGATCGAGGATTACGGCTTCAAGAGGAATACCTACAACGGCGGCAGCAGCTCCGCTCATGGTAGTCGATACTATGGTTCTACTTCGATGGTGGAGGAGGACGATCGGATTTACTACACCTCCACCGGCCGTTCCCGTTCCACCGGCTACGGCATGGACAAGATCTCATCCAGGGACTACCCTGGGTACCGCAGCCGATCCTATGAGAGGGACGACCGCTCCTACCGGTCTGGCTACAGCCAGGGGCGCCACCCGACCCGGCAGTACTCTGAAGAGGAGAGTCCGCTCAGTCCCCTGGGAAGGTTCATGGGTTCTGGCCGATCATCGAGCTTAGGTCCCGACCCGTATGACAGTCGCAGCAGTAGATATCATTACTATTACGGCCAATATGGTTCCAGCCACTCGCTGCCAGACGTACAAGACCACATACGGGACCTTCCTCGGACACACGTCTACAAATCGGATGATACGTACATTATAGACGATTATCATTGCGCTGTGTCAGACAGCGAAGGTAATTGTGGGAGCTGAATGCCCACACAGTCTCACTACCTACTACTGCCCCCACCGTTTATCTAAACGTCCCCCACCCACCCAGAGGCTAGGCTTAGCAGAGAGAAAGAGAAAGAAACAGAGAGGCAGAGATAGCCTTTGCATGCTGATGTTTTCTACCTCCTGAGTCACTTGGAGCTCTCTTATCAGTGGACTGCTGTCTATCTGTCTGCCTGCCTGTCCGTCCTTCCGCCTGTCCGTCCAGTCGTCTGTCTGTCCAATATTCGCATGGTTCTTCGGCGTGGTCGTTTTCTCCGTTCGCTACACTCTGATTCACTTGAAAGGTGTTCTCTGCACGACACAGATGCATTGTGTTTTCTTTACAGGGTTTCATCTTTAATTATGTCTATGGCATTGATGTTTTGTTTAAATGTGTTTTTGATTTATGAATTTTTTTTGTCCACACTGCAAAACAGTCCCTCACAATCAGTTTAATATTTAATTTTCTTCTTCAAAGAGGAGCAGTATCATTGTTTCACTGCAATAATTAAACCATACTCATAGCACTGAGAATATAAAAGGAAGAAGTTTGCTCTTTGCAGGGCGGCTGTTTAAAGTATGTTTTAATCTTCCCGGTCATTTGAAGCTGGAAAGTTTTGAGCGCAGAAACAGCTGCCACAATGGGCCGTTTTGCAGTGTTTGTTTTATCCTGTTTATAACGTCTTGTAATGTGTGAAGGTGACGTGAAGTGTATTCTGCATGGATGTAAAACTTTTATTTTTATTTTCTGCCCTTCTTTCTGTGTCTTCTCCCTCCTTTTCTTTTCTTTTGCATGCGGTCGGTCTTCTTCTTCCTGCCTCCTTCCTTCTCTCAGCCTGCATGCCGCTGTCTCCAAACGACATGGAGATTGACTGTGATCTGCTCTCGGTTTCCAAAGCCTACCATCTGGGCCAGGAAGAAACCGACTGGTTTGAGAAGCCACGCTCCAGTTCACGACACTACGGCAGCCACTCGTCTGGGAGAAGCCGGCACGGTGTCAAACACACCTACCATGATTACGATGAGCCTCCTGAGGAGGACCTGTGGCCCCAGGATGAGTATGGCCACGGAGGGCGACACTCTTTGTCCCGTGACCACCGACACCACGCCAGTTCTAGTCGCCACTCGTCCTCCTCACGTCACTCAGATGAGCCCAGGTCCACGAGGTCATCCAAGGGGCACCCCAAAGACCCGACAATGAGACACGACCCTTCAGGACGATCTTCGTCTTCAGGAAGGCGCGGAGAGTCAAGGTCTGGGGGGTACCACTCTTCGGACTACTCACGGGATCCATCTGGGCACCACCACGGCCAACGCTCCTCCAGACAGGGGGACCCACACCGGTCATCCCGCAGCAAGTCCCAGCAGCCAGTGGACATGCAGGGCCAACCACCAGGTAAATACAGGACACCTCCACACCTGACATGGTGCACTTTCATTTTTCAGTTTAGACCCAGTCCTTCATCTCAAGTCAATATTAGAGCATCCCACAGTTCAGAAAAAACATGTTATCCAGCAGCTGTTTGTTTGATTATTCCTCTGATCGATTAACTGACTGATGCATCTCTTACACAGCATAAAGATGAAGGTATAATATAATATAATATATATATATATATATATATGTAGGAGCAGTTTTAGTTAGTGTTGGCAGATTATATTATTTTTATTAATTTTTATTTTGGCTTTAGATTTCATTATTGATTTGGACACACGGTGGCAGTAATGGGAGACACACACAGGATATATGTTGGGTATAGGTGGGAGGAAGTAGGTAGGCACAGGAAGTGGGAGGGCACACAAGTTTTCACCAGACCTGAGGCAGAAAGGACAAAGGAACAACACCTGTGAAGAAAGTGGTATGTTTGAAACCTTCGGCATTATGTCAATAAACGACAATTAAACCTGCAAGGATTGAATGGACATTGATTCTGTCTTTTGGGTCTGCGTAAAGACAACTGCTGCCCCTCCTGTGCAAGTAATGGCAATATTGGAAATTGGATGAACAAATGAAAATTGCTATTACAATATATATATATATATATATATATATATATATACACATCACAATGTCATCTGGGCCTTTGGAAAACATTGAAGAAGAAGTTAAAGACACATCATCCAAAAATCATTTGCTCCTTCAACTCTATGACTACAACAATATTCGACCTCTTTCAGATTCTGCCCAGTGTAGGCGGACTGGCGCCTCTCCAGACTGTGGAGTGGAGCCAAAATCTCCTCATTTAAAACAAATTATATGTCTGTGACCTGACAAGTAACGGGCATATTTCTAATTTACATTTTTGTCCCTTTGATTCAGAACTTTCTCTTCTAATGTTGCTCATTTATTCAAGTACTTTTATCCCAGAGAAGTTTCTTTTTATTTCATTATGATCCAGTGTCACCACAAGTCACCATGAACATATTGAATGACTGAAGTGACAGTTCTATCCCACAGATGTAAACTAAGTCTCCGAATCTAAACTATGTTAGACCCTCAGTTTATTACTGGAGCAATAATAAGTTGTGATCTGTGGATAAGGTCCCTGTGCATTTCTTCTTTATGTCTGAGGCAGAAATATTTCATATCCCTTGTTGTTCAAACTGAGTTTGATGCTCTTTTACTATCAACTGTCCCCTCAGGGATCAGCAGTTTTTAATTAACTATATCAAGAGTAATTTTTAGAGGGAAATGTTTTCTCCCAGGGCAACGCTGTGGCTGTGAACTCATTAAGTCACTGGTTTGATCTTTGCTCACGACATTTGTTGCGTGTTATTCTCTCTTTCATTCTTGCTTCTCCTGTCAATTGCTATTGTATAGAATCTAATAAGAACCGAAATTATACTAATGTCTAATAATAATAAGAAAATCTTACCCTACAATAAAAACCACAGTTCCCTAATCAGTGGATTGGAGTTTTAATTTTACAGAAGCAGAACCTTCTCAGAGGCAGACGTACTCAGGCGGCAGAAATAATCTGATTGGATAAATTAGACCTCATTGACTGGATCTTATCAGTCAGGGTTCTGCTGATATTCTATTTAGTTTTATAGTATCTGCGTTAAAATATGATGGTTGAATTTTTGTCCTTTCTTTTACCTTTTTCTAGATAAGATGAGACAATTTTGAAATAATGAGTGCAAACGTTTCATTAAATAAAAAAAAAACTCTGCCTTCTTTTCCTCCATTAAGGCTCCTCCAGGTCTGGCAGCAGCTCTGCCCGGGCTCAGGGTCCAGCTGGTGGGCCTACAGGCTCGGGGCGACAGGGCGGTCCAGGTTCCCAGACAGATGGGGGTCCAGGACAGAGGGCGCAGCTCCAACAACAAGCCCAGACGTCAGCGGCCAGGCCAGGGCAGCCCGGTGCCGCGGCGACCACCGGCCCTCAGCAGCAGACCCCAACCCAGGGTCAAGGCATGGGCATGGGCATGGGGCAGGGCCAGGCCAAGCCGGGGCAGCTGGGACCAGCAGGGGGACCCATGGGGCAGGCCAGGCAGACAGGTCCAGCAGGAACCACACCAGTCACCATGGTGAGTACAGAGATGGAGGGTGGGCTGTGTAAAGAAACAGAACATCTGGATGTTGACAGAATTAACAGCTGTTGTATCTTTTTGACGTAATAAAGACTTCTGGCGGCGTGCTGAGTAGTCGCGGTTGCTACTGCTCTGTTGCTAATCCTGAAATTAATAGTATTTAAACAATTCAAATCTACGTGAGAGTGTTGCAGTTTAAAAGTACAGCTGTACTACAAGTGAATATGCCGAGAAAAGGAGTCAAGGACAAAGTTAATACGACTTAATGAAGAACTTGTTAATGAAGAAAATGTGTCGGGATCTGACTTCGAGGACACAGGTGCTGCAGGCCCAGCAGAAGTGGGTCACATCACCCCTGAAAACATGGAAAACACCTCCAGCATGGACATCATGACAGCTAAAGTCATTCAAACAAGACTTCCATACTGAAATGGATGGCGTACTTGCAGCAATTAACAACATTCAATCTGACATTTGAGGTGATAAAACGACATATGATCATGATACAAAGGATGAGGTTATATTTTAAGTTTGGATGACAATAAAAACACACAGCTGCCAGCACAGTTATCCATATCCACATCTATATCCTCCCCTGTTACTGATGTTGACCTGAAGACCTGATGTGCCACAGATGATGTAGATGTAGTTGTAGTTTCCTCTCTACGGAGGCCCAGAGAAGCTTTTTCATTTCAGTTATTGTTGTGAAAACATGACTTTCTAGTCTTGACAGCAGAAGCTTGTTTACTTCTCTTTTACTATCATGTGATCTTGATGTACCAAACCTAGTTTTCAGCCAGTTTCCACCCTCATCCTCTCGTGCCCCTCCACGCTCACAGACATAAGAGCCGGCCCATCTCCTCCCAGTTCATTTGGTTTGTTGAAATTCTGCCGTGCCTCTGTTGGCAGGCCTTATCTAACACTGTGATTAGCACAGAGGCAGCTGATAGCTCAACAGAGCTGATTCACTGTCTGCTAGACACTCAGAGAAATTGGCACTCAAAATGTCTCCCTGCGAAAATCTATTCCACCCTGCATTTACTCCATAATCATAAATCCATGTAAATCCATTTGCTATTGAAGTCTAAAAATCTGGTTATAACATTTAACCTGAAAATTCATATAGTTCAGTGATTCCCTTCCTGGATTCATTCTGTCTCTGTTGCCAATGAAGTTCACAAAGCCACTGTCACCACGTCAATTATGAATGTCCCACAATTATTCACAATAACATGCTTTCACTGCTGAAAGGCATTCATGATTTTCATACTGCTGCATTGTCGTGCTATCAGTGGGAAAGCAAATTGAAATAATTCATATGGTCTGATATCAAATTATGCAGAAATTTGTCTTTCTAAAAGCTCTGCTGTGGAATGGCTCTGACAGGAAGCTATAAACAGTAAATAGAATTTGTCACATGATTATTATTCAGGCTGCAAACTCATTCACTTACACCACTGTGTTAGGTCCATTGTGTAATTAAAAGCATTGATTAAGTTGCTGTAAATAATGAAATGCTGCGCGACGCATTGTAATGCATCGGCCCTGTTTTCTGCAGCTGAACTACAGTCAGTGGGAAGCAAACACAGAACATTATACATGGCATCAGTCCAGCGTCTGTCAAGTCAAGTTTATTTAGAGCAGGAGTGACACAAAGAGTTCTACAGGAAACAGAAAACACAAAGTAAGAAAAGGGTCGTATTTCCTGTGTGCAGATGCTTCTGACTGATGGCTATCAGGACAGGCCTGGTCTGCATCTGTCCTGAAGCTGCAGCAGCAGCAGACGCTGTAGTTTAGACTTTAGATGTTGAGAGAAAGAAACACAGCAACACAAGAAAACAGCTCACAATGACTCAGCACACACAACATTTCCAAACCAGTCCGCTCAGACAGAGAGATGAGGTGAGGCAGTAAACGTTTGCTGGGTTAAAACAGAACATGAAATCACCTCTTCTAATGGCGAGTAAGTGTTTGCAGATAAAAAAACTATTGAATAATACAAGCATTTGTACATGAAAGTTCAAAATTACCTTAAAATCAACTGAACTTAACTGAGGCTCCACCCACTAGCTTTTTATTCCTTCACGCCGGCGACAGTCATTTTCAGGTCGTCCGTCCGTCTCATTGTCATGGATACAATATCTCAGCAACGTCTTGACGGAACGTCTTCAAATATTGTCACAAACATTCACTTGGACTTAAAGATGAACTGATTAGATTTTGGTGGTCAAAGGTCAAGGTCAGTGTGACCTCACTCAGGAATTATGACAGAATTTTACAGAAATGGTTGATATTTTATCTGACTCTGGATAAACAGGGATGTGACCTGGATCTATTCTGAGTAGAGGAGGGATACCACTGCGAGGAGGTGATTCTAGTTTCCCGAGCTTTTAACTAAATCTGATGGTCTTCATCAGAGGATCGTTTGTTCAGTCGTCATTGAAAGGCAGCAGTTAAGGCTAGTGCACACAAATGAAGTTAATGCATGTTTTCACACAGATGTCAGGCTGAAATGTTGGCTTATATGTTTTGTCCTTACATTTAAATATATATTTAAACAGATGTTCAGCTCCTCGTGTCGTGAGTTTGAATCCTGTTTTTTTTTTGACAAATCAGTTCATCGTGAACGTCACAGTCTTTTGATTAACTGGCTATATTTAGCTCTGTTAAAATGGTCACCAACTATTCTCGGCCTACACACACTAAACAAAAAAATCAAATTTGATCGACCGTTTCTTTATTGTAAATCGTGTTGGGACCTCCAGCAGCCGCTCCTCGAGGCTGATCGTCCTCAAATTGACAGTCGACTTTGTTGACGTTGCTGAAACTCGTCATTCAGTCAGTCGTCATTTATATCATCCGGTGCGCTGTCACAACACAACACAAAAGACGAGCGTCTTTCTGTCGTCCTCCGTCTGTCTCTCCATCTCTTATCTCTGTTTTCTTTCTCTTCCTCTGTCTTTATCTCTCGTGAAGCCACAGCTCTCTCGCTCCCGTCCGTCACCGGCTCTGTGAATGTATGAGAGCCATTTCTCCCCCAGTGTCTTCAACTGCCACTGTTTTACAGCGAGGGGAGGGTAAATGCTGAGATGTTTGTGTTTCGAAATGATGAGCTTTATAAGACTTTTTACACTCCTGCTGTTTCCTCTCTCTTTCTCTTCAGGCCAAGATCGACACGCCTCCGGCAACAGCTATTGGAGCAAAGGCGGCGCCCGTCATGGCCTCAAAAGCCGCCCAGCCCCCACTCACAGGCATAGGTACAGTATTCACACACACACACACACACACACACACAGTCTCCCACCACTCCCACGTCGCAGCGCATTGTGTCTGTGTTATGTAACCAATGTGTGCTGTCTCATCTAATCTGAGATTAATCTGCAGATAATCCCACAGTGGAAAACACAGGAGGAGGTTTCACTTAATGGCACCCGATCAGCTGAGTGTGCCAAGTCTCTACGTAGAGAGTTGGTCAGTTCGTTAATGTGGTATTTAGTCATTTAGTTAATCTGTAGAGCAGGTGGGCAGGCGGCTGGTCTGTAGGTAGGTTGGTAAGTGTGAATTCATTTTAACTGGTTGCAGCTGCTCAGCAGTGTTCTCACTTCACGAGAGCCACAGCTCAAAGTTCACTTCACAAAGGTTAAAATGAACTGCAGCGACTGAATCCATCCATCCATCCATCCTCAGCCTCAAATCACTGCCACTTCTCAAACTACATGAACTACTGTCTCTACTATAGAGAGATGACTTTAAAACGATAATAAAAACCAGAGTTTCTGTTTCATGTGTCTGCTGTGAGTTTGTCTCAGGTGGAGGAACTGTGTGGCTGCTGGTTCGTGGTCTGACTCTTTCTTAATTATTTTCTTGTGATCATCATTCACTCACAGACATTTCTAAAACCTGGTCGAAAGCTTCAGCTGGATGTTTCTGTTTATTCAGATTTTTTCCTGTTGGAATCTGTAATGATTTGATCATAAAACTCCCTGAAATGTTCATCAGCTGTTTGTACTGCCAGCACTGGACGCCGCACCAGACACTCACCTGGTGCTGTAAACCCTTGCGTGCAACTATCAAACCAAAACACAGTTGTTCTTCTTCTTCTGGCGTTTTTTTGGGCAGTTGGCAAACAGCTTTTTGGTTCACTTCCGCCACCTTCTGGTATGTGAGTATAATTAGTTGCAAACATCCGCTCAGTTCATCGTTCACCAAAAAATGAGCGTGTGCAATGAACGGCACCACATGCACAACACTGCCACTCAGATATTTGTGTTGATATTTGCTGGATTCTTGCTTGATACTAAACTAAATCCCTCTCAGCCTCGGAGCATTTGGAGCCGTTTGAATATGGCAATTAAGGAGATTGTGTTTGGCAACATTTTGTCAACCGAACAATTAACTGAGAAAGTAATTGTTAGATGATTTGATAATGAAAATAATCGTTAGTCTCCATGACCTTTAACAAAGTGCTTTTTGTTTTAGTTGCTTTGCTGTTCTGTATTCACCATGAGGTGTGTTGTTGGAGCTTCAGCTGGAGGAGCCCAAAACATTTTGAAATGAATGTTTCTGCACTAAAACTTATATTTAATAAGAAGTCATGAGTGCTGACAGCGTGCGGAATACTTTTTATAGGTACTTTTCATTGAGTTTGAACAAACAACAACATATAATACCCCCACCCCAGACAGCCATATAGCACACACACAACAAAAGAGAGAGAGAAAATAAAATGAAGAAATTGATTAATTAAAATGTATTAATAAAAAATAAAATAATAAATAAAATAAAATATTTAATAAATACTGACAATACTTGAGATTGAATAACGGTAATAAGGCAAAAATAATTTATGAAAGAGAAAAAAATGTACATGAAAATATGCGTGCTGAATTTTAGTTTTTATAATTTTATTAATAATTTTTTTTAAACATTGACATTGAATTGCAGTATTGTCCAATTTCAATTATGTTTTTGGCCAGTGAGATGCACATGACTGAAGGTTACAGCAGCACATCTGTGCAGACAATCTAAACACAGGAAGTCTACGTGGATCTAAACAGAGACGTAGTGAGTAAACAGGGGAACCGGCCAGAGGGAAGAGGCTGAATCTGTAGCTGCACAGGGATGGAAAAATCCAACGGGGGAAACTATTGCAGCTGAAGGATGAGACATTTTAGTGCTGCCTACACTGTTTCATTTAGAAGTGCTTTTTGGAACCTGCAATGAAAACACACAACAGCACTTAACACGAACAACGTCATGATAGAAAAAGAAAAAAATATGTCCATTGTCAGATGCCATTTACTGAGTCCTCATCTCCTCTGGATCCTTCTGTTTTTTCCTCCCTCCTTTTTCCTGTCCAGGCTCCAAGGCTGCTCCTAGGCCAGGAGGTATTGGCAGTGCAGCAGCAGGTCAGCCTGGCATGGAGGGAGACAGCATCATGTCCAAGATCCTGCCTGGAGCAGCTGCTGAGCAGGCCGGCAAACTGGGAGAAGGTACAACAAACAAATCACAAACAGCGCACTTTAAACTGGCCGTAAAGACGGACGTCAGCAACTATTACTGTTAATCATCACCATGTTACTGCTGTAGTAATTGTTGGAGAGAGACACTTCTTGAATTGGATGCTTACTATTACTTGCCCTGAATAATAACCCATTGACAAATTACCAGAGAGACAAGTCAACTACACATCAACTCAACTGAAAAATGATAAGCCTTCATCCTGTATTGTATTGCATGTAGCAGCGAGTAAAAATGAAACAACCTCATGTTATCTTGATGAAGCATTCACCTTCCTGTTAACGTCTCTTTAACCTCTTTTTGTTCTTTTCTTTCCTCCAGCCATCACCGGTTTCGGCAAGAAGTTCACCTCCTTCTTCTGAGGTGCTTAGATTAAGGTATGTGTTCCTCCTCTGTTCCTTTCTCCAGTTCATCTCAAGACGTCATGTTTAAAGAGTCCGCAGTGAAAACAGAGTGAGGAACTGGAAGGTGATTTATTGTACAGGAAAGGTCGTAGCTGAGGTTCTCGCACCTAAAACCGCTGTGCTCCTCAGAGGAAACAAAGCAATCAGGAATATTTTTGGTCAATTGCGAAGAGAAGCTGGAAACATTTGGTCTTTATTCCAGTGAACGAGAGCATCTCAAACATTATGTATAAAAATAAATCTGAGATGCTGCTGGTTGAAAGTCTACCGGGATGTTGACAGATAGCTGCAGTGTGGCGTGTGTTGACTCTTGTTGGCAGCAGAGAGTGGGCGCTGAGAGTGGTTTACTCAGAGCAGGCAGCGTGTTCATAAAGCTGTGTGTCTGTGTGTTTTCTTCTCTGTCTCTGTTTCTTTTTGTTTCTCCGGCTGCTTTGCATGTGCAGGGTAAAAATTCGACACTGACAAGTCTAGCGTACTCCTACTACTACGGCACACAGTCTGCCTCGAACAGGAAGTGTGTTCACACAGTTATCACAGCGGTGGCTGACGAGGGCAAAATGCTTCCATTAGGAGAAACGATGCAGATTCAAAAACACATACGAAAATACAAAACAAATACAAGATCGGAAACAAGCTGCAGGAAGACGAAACAAAAACATGAACAACAAACACGCTGCAAATACAGAAACGATGCAACAACGAAAACACACAAACCTCCAAAACAAATGGATCAGAAAAAACGCTGCAGATCCAGACAACACCACGTCAGAGCTGCAGGCCTCTAGGGGGAGCTCTAAGTGGAACTCCCATAGACTGTATATAAACTAACGCTAACGCTTGCTACGTTATCTATTGCAATTTTACAATATTGTACAAACTACGACCAAATACAAAGAAGAATACGAACCTTTTTATGTCGCCTATTCTTTCTTTCCTCATACTCTGTCGTTTGGTCAAAGGTCAAAGGTCAGGTCGTAGGTCTGGCCTCTCAGGTCGAAAACTCATGCTCAAGGTGTTCCACTTAGAGCTCCCCTTAGAGGCCTGGAGCACTTCAAGCATTTGTTTATTATTTTTCGTATTTTCTGCATCTGCATCGTTTCTGAATGTGCAGCTCGTTTCTCCTGATGAAAGTGTTTTGGGCCGTTGCAGCACATTTGACCTTGTCAGCCACCGTACATTACAACTGTGTAAGGGTGTCAAGCTGAGGGAACATACAATTTAATGTACACACCGCCACAGCCTGAACATCCTGAAATTTTGTGGTAATCCATTCAATAGTTGTTGAGACATTTGAGTATCAACCTGATGGTGAAGAAAAGTCTTAGGATTCATTATTTAAACACTATAATATCTGGAACAAATGTCATGTCAGTGAATCCAATAGTTGTCAAGTTATCTGTGTAAAAACCAAACCTGCTGGTGGCGCTAGAGGGCGAGTCTCAGCTGTTAGGATTCACCTCTTCTCTCGGGATCTCGAGTGTCTGCACAAACTTTCATGGCAGTCCATCTAAAAGTTGTTGAGGACCAAAGCAGTGGACCGTCCGACAGAGAGACATCGCCGTCCCTGGAGCGACGCCGCTAGCACGGCTAAAAATAAACACAGACAGGGACAGACGGGCGCTGCACAGCCACACACCTTGAATATTTCATTACTGGACCTCTGCATCGAAAGAAATCGCTCGACAATATGAGAAAATATTCATTAACACAGCTCTGAAAATGTTCAAGTGCCATACTATTGTAATGGCCTCAGGAATAATGTGCTCAACGATAAATGTGTCTAATCATGTCATGATGATGTTATATTTCACTATAAATGGGCCTGAGTCTGTCCTCTTTAATGTGACATAAAATAAAGAAATATATTAACCGGCTGAATGTGTCCATGCTTTTTCAGGACTATGTAAATGTCACCTGATGAAGTCATGAGGCCTCGTACCAGAAAAACCTGTGAAGTTCCCCCAGCTTTTGTTTTACTAAGAGAGAGAGAGAGGAAGGAGAGAGGGGAGGGGGGGACTGAGAGGAGAGCTGAGCATACTGGTGAGTTTCTGAATCATCAATGAACCGGAAAACTGTCGATCTATATTTAATCTAATTTATTCAGATTTCTATTCTCATTTATTTTGTATTTGTGTTTGTTTACTGTCTGTTGCTGTTTTATTTCTTTTACTGTGTTTTGTAAGGTGTCATTGAGTGCATTGAAAGAAACCTATAAATAAAATGTTATTATTATTATTATTATTATTATCATTATTATCATTATTATTATTATCGTCAATCTTAGTAGATGATTTCATCTTCTCCTAGTTTCAGTGCAGTATCTGTGGAAGGTCAACAGTCTGTAGTTTTTCATCCAGCAGCTTTGTTGTTATAATAATTATAGTTATCATATTGATGATAAATCAAATGTATCATCATTATTATTATTATTATAAGTAGTAAAATCAGCTGCTGCAGTGGTTAAACTGCAAGTTTGGTTGCAACAGAAACTTTTGACTTATATGAGAGTTGCATTGTCAATATGATACTACATCCACTAAATCTGGGTCTAATTAGCTTGAACGACGGACCTCAGCTGACATCAGGCCTCCGTGTTTGTTTAGTTTCTGTATCATTAAGCTTCAAGTCAGATGAATCAGAGCTTTTAGAAAAATCCATTTGTCCAATTTCCTAGTTGTGATTTCTTAGAAACTCTGATCTTTACATGAGTGCAGCAGAAGATCCCAGAGACTAAACTAACGGTGTGTTGTACTGACCTTCATCAACTCGTTAATTTAAACATTCTGCAAATTGTCTAACAAAATAATAGTGAGGATATCCATATAACTTTATGCAGTGCTCTGCGACTGAAAACACTCAGAGGAGTCTGTGTCTGGGCCAGTAATGTCCAGCCGTGTCTCAGAGGCTGGATGTTTTCATTGTCTAAAATGCTGCTGCTTCTCTTGCAGCCGACAAGGACTGGGATCCTCCAGATACTTCATGTCTCAGGCCTGAGCACACACTGACAGAGAGAACACGCTGCTCTCTCTGACAGGCCAGACAGTAAGTTACCTTTAAATCTGCCTAATTGATCCCATCGCGATCTCTTTCACCTACTTACAAAACCACGCTGTGAAGCTTTCCCATCCAGATCATATGGTACAAATCTGGTTTGTGGATCGCGTTCGTCTGCCGTGATTTTATTCGACACGTATGTCTGTGTGTCAGTGTCCAGTTTAACAGTTTCACCATTAATGTCAGAAATGTTCAAATTCATCACAAACAAACTTTTAGAAAAATTCAACTTTTAATAAGATAATAAATGTTTTATTGAATTGAGTTTTATCATGCTAATGCACAACTTGCCACCAGAATCAGGTCAAGTGGTTAAATTGATTAACATAGTACATTCCACAAAACATCATGTTAAATTCTGACATCTCTTACATCACAGCATTTTGACAAAACAACAGAAGAGAGCAAAGAGAATGAAAAAGTTCATGAACTGAACTTCTCTGTGAATTCGAGGCCAAACAAACACAAATTACAGGTGAAAGTTTGGAACATTTTGAGAACAGACACTTCTGTCAATGCCTGGGATTGAAAAGCACATACAATGTAGGATTTTGAATTTACTGTATTGGATTTAATCAGGAAACAAACCTGCCGCATGTTTCTAGATGATTTCAAATTTTTACATTCCTATAGGTTCA
Organism: Seriola lalandi dorsalis; assembly: GCF_002814215.2. Classification (NCBI taxonomy): domain Eukaryota; kingdom Metazoa; phylum Chordata; class Actinopteri; order Carangiformes; family Carangidae; genus Seriola; species Seriola lalandi. The sequence goes on from NW_019525228.1 coordinate 572,624, forward strand.
AGAAATGTGGATTATAGGATTATTTTATAGGATTAGATGCATTTTTATCGGGGTAATCATATGACAGTCCTTTTGGTTCTTATTGTCCCATGGGATATATTCAGATCCTATAGGAGTTAGTCCTGTATAAATATTATAGGACATATCCTATAGGATTATATATTGTTTTTTATCCTAAAATCAAATTGATTTTTTTTATTGGAATTTTCTTTTGGCTGCTGCATCATTAGAGCCTCTCTGCGATTTAGAGGATTTATTTATTGTTGTAGCAAAAGTATCAGTGTTTCACATGATTGGTTTTAAATTTTATTTATCTGTAATTAAAGAATTGATCGGCAGGCCGGATGTACAATATTGACTACTGGTGACTTCATATAATACTTAGTCTGGGTGACTAGGAGAAGTTAAGCCCACAGTCTGGTGTATCTTCAGATCATGTGATATTTAGCAGCAGCTGGACTTGCAGGATGACTCAGTATATTTTATCTTTAAATGAAGAACTCAACTCTAAAAACCTAAAAAGAAAAAGAAAATAACTTCATACATCATAGAATTAATCTTACCTCGCCCTGTGAGCACTACAGCGCAATTTTAATTTACTCATCACTCGGGGACATGAGTACATCTGTAATTCTCCATCTCCATATCTCCATTTGTGTCATGTGGAGACGAGCTGCCTGAGGCCAGAGTCAGCGCTGCCTCTGTGTTTTTGCAGCTGTCGTTTTGTGGCCTGCTCCTGAAAATCACTGGCATCTGGGCTGTGTGAGTTTAAAAGCCCGCAGTCAGCTGGTCCACAAACTAATCACCAAAAGTCTGTTTTGTTCCAAGAGCAACAGCAGCAGTTTATAAACCGCAGCCTGATTTTTAACTTGTTAGAGTAAATTGACAATGAAGCATCGAACTCCAAATAGGATCAGATTCAGGCTTGTGGCTCATTTTGTCTCTTGAAAATAAAGCGCTGCTCAGAAATGAAACTAAACGGACTTCAGTGCTCGTCTTTATTCATCATTCAGTGTGAGTCTAACAGAGGGAGATGTTCACAGCGCCTGATTTGCTTCCTTTTTTTTTGCACATGACATGATGACATTTAAAATCTAAAAATGTTCACTGTGTATTTTTTTGTTTCATCTCTCCTCACGTTGATAACAACATCACAGGAAGTCAGAGGATTATTTCTGAGATGTGACAAAGACCTTAAGACTTTGAAACCTAAATATAAAGCAGTGAGAGAAACAATTCAAAGTGTAAATGTAGAAAAAGCTGTTTTGTGATTATATAACACAAAACAGAAAATGCAGGAGCAGGAGGAGTGTGTTTGTTTGAAGCTATTAATAAAAACTCTGAAATACAAACTGCCAAAGTTTAGTTAGCATCACAGTTTTATCTTTAGCAAATCACTTTTCTTTTATTATACTGAAGATGTTTAACACGTCAGGAGGGAGTTCTTTGCATTTTGCTGGAGACCAGAGTTCACATCCTGCGTCCCACATGTCACATGTTAAATCACAAAAAGCACTCGGCTCATATTAGTGACATGCTGCTGGTTAAAGACTGAAAAGTTCAAATCAAGACCCTGAACTTTCCCTGATATTAAAAACCCTCTGATGAAAACCCACTGTTTCACCTCGTTAACGTCCACATGATATTTTTATATAACACAGACACATGATGATGAAATAATCATCAACACCATGACTCAGTGTTTCCACCTTGACCTGCAGTGAACCAATCACAGTCTCATAAACAGATTCAGGGTTTCATACGTCACAAACCTCAGGAACCAATCCTGTCAGCCTATGGGGACGGGGGGCGGGGCTAAATACACCTGAAACCTCATCAGTACAGAGAGAGAGAGAGTTAGCATTAGCACAACTGCTAACACTGTGTCATACACTGTCAGTTACAAGCTAACAAACAACATAAACAAATAAAAGATGCTAACTAGCTTACGGTTCTGACGAGATGCTAGCTAGCTAACTTTTCTGAAAAGATGCTAACTAGCTAACGGTTCTGACCCGTCTGCTAGTCTCTGGTTCTGGTCTCAGACTCCTCCTCTGAGTCTGGATCTGACTGAGTCTCTCTGATGTTTCCTCCTCTCACCATCTTGATGCTCTCTGCTCTTTCACCTGTCCACCTGGAGCCAGCAGGTGGTGGGCGGGGCTCAAGGCCTGATCCAGATTTCTCAACCAGGAAGTGAGAGGAGATGAAAACCATGTTAAACTAAATGTGAATCACAGCAGAGGATTTTTACAGAGTTTAAAACACGTCTGGAGGAATTTTAATCTTAAAGAAGCTTTGTATAATTGTCATTTTAAGGACTGAACCGTGATATCAGGCTCTGAAACGGGGGAGATGTGTGTTTTCTGAGCTGGGGCTGTAGAAATAGAAGCAAAAAACACCAGGAAAATCTGTTACATGCCTTTTTCTTTCCTCATTTGATGTCCGGTCTTTAGCCTTGGTGCAGTGGCTTTTGAAGCTTTTCAGCACCATGTGGGGGGATGAGCAGACGTAGATGCTGCAGCTGTACTTTAGAGTGTGCAGAGTGTTGCATATGTGCCATAAAAGACAATGTACTGAGCCTGAACTGTGTGTGTGTGTGTGTGTGTGTGTGTGTGTGTGTGTGTGTATGTGTGTGTGTGCGTGTGTGTGTGTGTGTGCATGTGTGTGTGTCTGCGCCTGTGTGCGTGTGTGTGTGCGCATGTAGGTGTGTGTGTGCTGTGCAACCATGCGCTGACAAACTGCCTCATGTGACTGCTGCAGAGAGAACGCTCTTTCTCTCCTCCCACACTCTCCTCCTGCTGTCAGACATCACTGATTTCTCTTTTCTTCTTCTTCTTCTTCTTCTTCTTCTCTCGCTTTCTCACGTTCGTTCTGTCTTTCCTCGCATCAAACATCTCGCCGAGACTCCTCTTTTTTCCCTCTATAACTTGAACCACCTCCCCCTTTCTCTGTCATTTCTACCTTCACTCCCCTGAAACAAATGTCTTTCTCTCTCAACTTCAAACAACACAAACCCATATGTGACAGTTAAACATCTCATTCCAAAGCCAGGAATTAGTAAGTAGACGCAGAAAACTACATTAAAACTGGAACTGTAAACCGTGAGAAACAAACCCAAAGTACACAAGTGTCCATATACCTTTCACCATATTGTGTTTTTCCCACTTCCTCCCTCCTTACCCACCTCTCCTTTCTCTGTCCAGTGAGTCAGCTGGTGTGTGTGCATGTGTCCGAGCTAATATTCATACATCTCATCTCTTGTGTGTGTGTGTGTGTGTGTGTGTGTGTGTGTGTGTGTGTGTGTGTGTGTGTGCGTACTCGCCGCTTTGTGGAGGCCAGTGTTCACTGGAACAGATGAAGTCTGGTGCTGGGTGACATGTAAATATGCAGCATGTTTAGAGCAGATAATGTGGGTCAGGCGCAGCGGGGAAAGAAAACCAGAAGGCAGTGATTCTAAAAAGATGCATATATCCATCTGGGAAACAGACTCCCAAAGCTTCAAAAGTCTGATATGTTATTTGGCACACAATGAATAAACAGTGTATTTGATCATCTCCCAGGCAACAATTCATCATTAAAAATGATCAAATAGGTCATGTATGTGTGTTTAGCAAGAGTTTTTACAGGTATCAAGTCCAGCCACTTCCCCATGTATTCCAGTACTTTATTCCAGTTTACTCTCTAGTAGAGAAACCCTGTCTTCGAAAGCGGAACAGTCAACACAAGCCATCGTTACAACAAGCGAGGTAGCGTTAGCTGTGTGGGATGAAAGGCTAGTGCGATAGGCTAAGCTAGGCTAAGGTAAGAAAAACAAGCAACCAACTAAACAGAGAGAATGCTTTTTGAAATCCTGTTTAAAATCCCAGGTGAGCTGAATCTAACTCCCAGTGAAGTTAGCAGACAGTGACAATTAATCAATCAATAGTAGAATCAGAGATTTCGAAAATAAAGAGTACGGAGAGTCAGGAAATATAGAGCAGAGAGCTTTTATCGATCTCACAGAAATGTTTTTGCGACACAGGAAGCAGCCGAGCAGGAGATTTCCTCAATTGTTGGGTCTCTGTAAATAATATTATAAAGAGAAGGTCTAGACTTGCTCTATTTGGAAAGTGCCTTGAGATAACTTAAGTTGTGAATTGGCGTCATGCAAATAAACATCGACTTGACTCGTATGTAAAAAATGTTTCCATTTCTGTCTGACATCAACTAAATCATTGTTGAACAAATACTAAGGCAAAGAGGAGTGAACACTACTAGTTGGCCTCTCAAAGTGCAACATCATACTATACTTCACCAGTATTATTTAACATGCGTCCTTCCCATTATGTTGAAAGATGCTGCGTCAGCACATGGCGACATGGTGACGATGTTAGAAATATCTGGAGTCTCGTTCTCCTGCTGTCTGGTTCCAGCTGGTTGATGCTGGAAATAAAAAAATTGAAGAAAAAAAGAAAGAAAACAAACATTTGCTGAAGCACTGTTTATTTTTGGATCCATTTTGTTAATTGAATTTTATACATTGACCAGATGCTGACTCACAAAGACATGCTTGATGGAAGACAGATACCAGCATGCTGTGGGCGTTCAGACGCAAACCAGTGACTCTGACGCTGATTTTATTTAGAAACAGAAAAAACATTTAGATTTAACAAGGTTTTTATACAGGATATAATTCAGTTATGTAATTATTTTAGAACAAATGTTACAAATACTGGTACAAACTAAATTAATTAAAACAGATCAGTGCAGATACAAGGTGTTGTCATCCCCATTTCTAACTCAGGGAATATTAAAGGACAGCATTGTTTTCTTTTGCCAGTACCTGATTTAAATGTGTTCCACCTTTATTGCATGGAGCAGAAGTCCAATGCCTTTGACTTACTAATGGAAAATATCTATGAGCTGGAGGACTGAGAGTCTTCATATTTACTGTATAGCAGCTTTGCATTTCTTAGGCTTACACTCCATCTAGTGGCCAGATTTATATAGCAAGCCCACTCATGTGAGTTAGAGAGGCTCTAAAAACACAAGGCAGCTCTATTCTACTTTATCCTCTTATCTACCCTACCTACGATGTCTTCAGTAGTTTATTAATCAAATAGGTTTAGACACAATGCATAATCAGCTGTGAATGATTAGTGCACACAAACTGTTAAGTTCAAGCTGTTGAGCTCCTTTGTTACAATAGAGATCTTCTGTCCTACTCTATAAATTGTTGTCCTTCCATGTTGGTCGCTGTGTGCTAAACAATGTTCACTGAATTTCTCATATGTCGACCGCACAGTGAACATTGGTGCTAAACAATGTTCACTGTGGGGTCGATATATGAGAAATTCTCAAGTGTTATGACGAGATATTACAAACAAGGCGGACAACAGTTGTATAGCTGATAATAATAGATCTGGTGACATGACAACTGAATAAACTTTTCATGCAGAGATCATAGCGACAGAAACAAACTCGCAAATGTTTTTTTATCCCGTTATCTCAAGATAACAAAGCTCATTGTCCCGAGAACAAGATATTAACAGGAGAAAACTATTTTGTCTGAACCTCATACACTCAGCCGCAGTAACACTCCTCCCTAGCAACCAACCTTAGTAACTACTTAGCTGACGAGGACTCATCTGAAAATGATCTTGTATGAAAAGACACAGTGTTAGTTAGCTATTAGTTAATTATTGATTGAAATGTTCTCTGATGCTTTGATCAATGCGTCGTCCCGACATTAACAATTTACAGCACTAGAAGTTGTCTTTATTTATTTATTTAAACTCAAAGATCATTGAGGGTAAAGCCCTCAATTATAGATGAAAATATTATTCATAGATAAAAATGCAAGTTAAAAAAGGACATCAAATTAAAACAAACATATACAATTGATAATGTAATGACAAGAATCGATTAAAACAGGTACAAACAGAAGTTAAAAGGTCAGAGATTAATCTTGAACGACCAAGAGGAACCAACGAATTAATTTTTAAAGTGTTTTGTACTTTGCAGTTGCCATCTGCAAACTGGCACATCTGATCTCTGATTAACAAAATAATTATAATGAGAAAACAACAAACAAATATTTGAGATTATGACCTTTCTCTGCTTCCGTTCATATTAAATGTGTTGTGTTCAATATTTTTTACTAAATCACCTTTTTTTGTTTTTGTTTTTTTCACAGATCATTCGCAGCCAACATCTGTCTTCAGAAGGACGATCCTTGCTCATCCATCTTCTGCAGCCAAAGACTCCAAACCGAACTGCTGCGGAGCCTCTGGAACCAGCCTGTAGCAGTTCGACACATCTCCGCCGCTTAGTTATGAAAGAGCAACCGGCGGCCAAAGACTGGCTGCAGAAGTCACAGATGCTGGTTTTTATTTCCGCTGCTCTTTCTCCACGCAAGCAGAGGGATCTGTACCTACGTCACCGGAGACCTGCACAGATGCTGAGGACAAGTAGAACCAGTGGAGTCCATGTACCAACTAAGATCTCCATGTGGATTACACACCGCAGCTTCAGTGACGGGAAGCAGAGGGGTGATGCTATTCTACGCCCATACGCTGACGCCTCCACCGTTTATTTGAGAGCTGCTTTTTCCCGCTAGAGGCAAAAAGAAAAGAAGCTTTACCACAGGCATGGTGACATGCTAGGATCCTTGGTTTCACAGTCCTGTGCTCAAACTAGGAATAACAGCAACAAACCAGCCTCTCTCCTCCTTTCTATCTCTTCTCGAAATAAATAAAATAAAATTTAAAAAAAATAAAAAGAGTGGGGAAAATGGAATAAAACTCGCTCAAGTCCTGCAGGTTTTTCTGGTACTAAAGACCTCTTGTTACATCACCTGTCGAGAAGGAAACCGAGTAATGGAAATGTCACAACGAACGAATAGGACCACGACAACGATGTAGCCGCCACGGGGAACGAGCGCGTCGGCGTCCGTCTCTCTCTCCACGGTTTGCTCTGTTTCTATCTACATTCCAGATTGGAACTGTTAAAACCTTTTGCTCCCCCACTTCCTCACCTCTCTGCGTTTCTTGAATGCTTCTTTCTTTCTAAACCCCCCTCCTCCCAACAATCCTCAACTTGCCATGTCTTTAAAGAAGTGTATAGTGGATTTAAAAAAAAAAAAAAAAAAAAGTAGGAATTTGGAATGCATGGAACTTTATATCCAAGACCTTACACTGTTCATCATTACTTAACAGAGGCCATAAAGACACTGGGAAACAAATCTAAGCTAGACGACGTGAATAATAACAAAGGAGAGAGATTACTGAAACAACACAGGAATATGGCCATGGGAATAAGAGGAGCCTTTTGTTTTTCTTTGTTTGGGTTTTTTTTGTTTTTTGCTTTCTTTTGTTGTTTTTTCGGATTGGTGTTGGGAGTGAAGCCGTATGTGGTCGGCTTGTTTTTCAGCCATTACAAAGCCATTAAAACAACATTTACCTGCAGTGCTCGTGGCGGTGGGGTTTCTCCCAACTGCATTTGGCCCTCAGATATTTCTCATGTTGTAGGTGATTTTCATTTGTTGTCTTCTCTTTATTCTTTTGAATTCAATTTTGTTATTCGCCTGTTGTTTATGTTGCGGGTTGCCAATATCGCCTTAATCATTCTTAAATGTTTTATTTTGAAGTAAAAGTGGCATATTTTTTATGACATCCTGTACACACATATTTTCATCACACCCTTTTTTTATGTAGTGATATCGGCTGGAACACTGGCCACAGTGAGATTAATTTGTATTTTTTAAATTTGTTTTTTTATAATTGTTTGTGATATTATTTTTCATTTATTTCTCTTTGGTTTAGTTTAGTTACTTCCATCCAGCCCCCTGTTGATTTTCTGACTCTTATTTATTATCAATGATTATAAAAGCAATAGAGTAAGAGGTGAGAAAGTAAAGAGCACAATCTTGTGTCATTTTAAAAGTTGGTGGAATAGAAACGTGTTGCCTCCGTCTGTCTAACTTACCACTGATGTACCGTTCAAGTCTGACTTCAACATACCACACAACGTAAAATACTGCTGTACTAGTACATCAGAGAGCAGGAGCTCACCTGTAAACCACGAGTTGGGTACCGCCCAGATCTTCTCCACCAACCAACAGTGAGACTTTGGTGTCGTCAATCAGCCGGTGGGTGGACCAGAGTGATCGGACGCTTGTTATCAGTCAGCTGGAGCCTAATGTGAAAGCACTGCAGGGCAGCAGAGAGGCACTGAAAAGCAGACCAGTCACACATCGCGGCAGAACTGGACTCGACGTCGTCACCTGAAGGGGGTTTGGGTTTCGATGTGATTCTTCTGACCCTCCAAGATGGACATTTAATGTGGAGCCTGCAAAAAAAAGCCCCGCCAGCTCCTTTACACATCAGTGTGTATCAGCATGTGTGTTCACTCTGTCAAATGTGCACAGCGCACGTGAAAGCACACTCGATAATGGTGTCAAAAAAAAACAACAACAACAAAAAAACAAACAGATCATGTGACTGAGGAACCAAAAATAACACACTTGGTTGTGTCACAAAGTCACTCGCCTTTTTTTAACTTTTCATTTTCTATCGTGGTGGCGTCCAGACCTGTAACCCAACCCCTGAAAACCTCTCTCTCAGACTGTCAGTTGTCATGGAAACTTCTCAGGTCAGTGTTCTCCCTGCTGATGCTCCTGCAGTGCATTGTGGGATTTGCGGTTCAGTACTCAAAACGTACTCTGTCGGGCCAAACATTGCGAGGCCTTCAAGCAAAACCAACGAACCAACCAACTTCTGCTGTATATTGTCTGTGTGAACGCTCGCTGGGAACCTTCGCATGCCGCCCGGCGCAGAAAACCTCAAAGTCACCTCTATATTGTTCAGTTCCTAATGTTTGTATGTATGTGTGTGGGGGTTCTGTATGCGTGTATTTAACGACCATCATTCAATGTGGAAAAAGAAAAAGGAAAAAAAAGACAAAACACGAGTTCGAACACAACAAATATGGTGGGCAGAAGAGGCGACCTCTCATCTCCAGTCGTTCTATGCAATCAATCATATTTGGAAAAACAGAAGCACGAGGAGGAAAAAGGGAAGTGAAACACAAACAGGGAAAAAGTCACACAAATCACTGTTTATTATCACAGCTGAGTTACTCAGATGTCGGGAGTGCTTCGTTTTGTTTCCTCGTAGATCAACATAAGGAGATTCTGTGAATTTGTTTGTGTGTAATATAGGTCACCTGTAAGTTAGGAAATAATAGGAGAGGTTAACTTGGCATGTTCAGCGTCCCCTCTCCTTTTAAAGTGGGTGTGCCTGCAGCCAAATGATCTCTGACTAGAGGTGTGTTCATGACAGCTGGGAAATCAGAGCTTTGGAGCCTCAGAGCTGAATTGACGAATGAGGAGACGATGCTGCGTCACTTTGTTTTCAACTGGAATGAAGCAGAAATTCTTCACGATGCAAACATTAGAAAAAAAATTTATAAATTACGATAAAATAGTTTCACTCACCTTGAAAATGATCCGTTTGAATAGAAACTTTCACAAAAGATGTGACACAAAGTGCAACAGCACTGTCTGCTGTTCTTAACACCTGTGTTTGAGAGGTCTCGACAAGATCCCAGTCGTCATGAACACATCCAAACAGCTGTCAGCCATCTTGTTTTGTTTGCTTCAGCTGCACTCACGGAAAAGTTGTTCAAAGAATTATATAGAGAAAAATATAGATATATGAATATAGAATATATATTAAAAACTCATTTTAATATATTATATAACCCTAACATGGTTGGTGTCTGCTCAGGGGTGAAGAAGGAAAGCTCCCCATTTTTTTCTTTTTTCTTGTTGTTTTTGTTTGTTTTTGATGACCACAGCTCAAAACTGATGCTAATTAGCTCCATGAATGTGTACTTGTTGTTTTTTTGCATAGAAAGAAGCGAATACAAATATACACATACACATATATAAAACAATACACAACTTATAGATTATACTGCTGCTAGTGAAGCTCTATTCAAGGCATTCCTAAAGTGAATTAACTGGAGTGAGTTTGAGTTTAAAGGTGCACTGCCACGACACGCTAACAGATATTAAGAGATTCATAAGCTAATTACACTGTGGAAAGTCAAATTTCTGTACCTCATAAAAACAAAAACACTTTTCTTCAAACTCACCATCTGTCCTTTTTGCCTTTGGTAGCAGCAGCACGTTACGACAAAGGAATTATAAAGAAGCTATTTATGAAATTCAGATTTAAAAAGTGGTTTATGCAGAATGGAAAATCCTGTACAACTCCTACACTTTATCAGAGCGCAGCCTATCATGTCACTGGAAATGTGTAAGAGGTTCGTATATATTTTTTTGTGAAACATGTATCAGATGATTTTATCTATGTAAGAATTTATTTTTATCATACTGAGAGGGGATAAGAAAAAGATGGCTGGGTTTTAAGAAGAAAGATTTAAGTTTGAAATCTATAGTATGAAGTGAGAAATTATGTTTATACAGATGTTATCTATTACTGGGTTTATTCACAGCCCCAATTATCAGATTGTTAAAAATCAGAATTTGAAAAACTTTTTTCATTGAAGTTATGTTTTTAAGTCAGAGGAAATATGTCATCATGTTTATTTTAGCTCAAAAACTCAAATCGACAGATGTTCTAACTGTGTGACGGAGGAAAGGCTAATGTACTATCGAGTGATTGGTTGCTTCTAAAATCCCCAAACTTTTAAAAATCTACTTCCATCATTTTCCCGCAATCTTATTTATGTAGACGACTTCAGGTCATTAGAGTGTTTGACCTTTTCATTTAGAGTAAGAGTCTGATTGTTTGGATCTGGTCGTTCCTCTTCAGTCTGTTCAGCTGCACGTCAACAAACATCACCTCCCAGGTTCACTGCCACCAGATCACCGACTTCAAAATTAAGACGTCGTCAAAGTGGAACAAAAGATATGAGAGAGTTTAAAGTTACCCAAATAAAGACCAACTTCCTCTACTGTAAGTCGTATGTTCCGGGGAGTTTGTAACAAATATAATGTTTAATAAAAAAAATGTTCCTCAATCACTTTTGCCTCAGGAAAGCACACACTAACTGCAGCATCCCAACGGAGATGTTCAAAAGACAATAGAAAATAATGGCTGGATTCACGCAGGCGCAATGAATCAGGTTTTCAACACTTTCCATCACAGGTGAGACCTTCCCATGGCTGCTGTTAATGACACAGCCAGGAACATAAATAACAAGATCTGTGTCACAACGTGTTAAAAATGTCACATTTGTCGCTCCAGTGTGAATCCAACCGCCGAAGGTGACTTAAATATGCATAGCAGCAAGGGCTTTTATTCTACAATACTGGTCACTGAAGAAAGCCATCTTGTTAACTGCCCTCTAGCCAGTTGTGGTCTCTGTCTATACTCTGCATGGTGTCTGTCTATATCCAGGAACGCAATGGACTTCAGGTCAGACCACAGCAATCACCAGTGGGCACAATCACCAAGCCGCAGTCTGGATTCTCTGAGGTGTTTGACGTTCGCAATGTGGACGAGAATAAAAGATCAAACTTCCAAATCAAGATATTAACAAAAAGTTTTCTTTAAGCCCCCACCCCCCACACAACAAAAAACTGAGTGAAAAAGATCAGGACCTGAAATTCACACACGTTCTTTAAAAGGACTTTTGTTTATTAGTTTGCAATAAAACACAAAGGGTCAAATTTACAGACATGAAGCCGACGGACGAGCTTCCACCAGATCGCTGTCTTTGAATCTGACATCAAGACTCTCAGCAATAAGGATGCATTCATGCACAGTCAGACAATCCGCTATTTGACCCTTTGTGGCTCTGATCTGGAAACAGAATTAGGTATTTGACTCACAGCTGTGAGGACTCTCGTCTGACTGTTCAGCCATCAAAAGGACAATTGACAAACTCTTTTGGCGCTAATTTGTCGACTTTATTTAAACGCAGCTTAGAATGCTTTTGGGAAACCCAGACTGTGAGTGTGTGTGTGAGTGTGTGTGAGTGTGTGTTTGTTCGTTCGTTCTCAACCAAAAGATAGCATCCAGTGCTTGTACAGTACATAGTGTAATAACTGTCACCACTGCTCTTGCTGTCTGTCGTACAGACAGTCGACGTGTAGCAGGACCGGAGAGAGATTTTCAAACTGAAGAAGATATATATACAGATATACATATATAAATATATAAAAAGTGAGTGTTTCATAGGTGAGAGGTTGTAAAAAGAGCAAGAAACTAAAACCATGAGAGAAAAGCTACCAAGGCCATCTTTCACTGTAAAACCATCAGGGAGCGTTTATTCATCTTACGCCTGTAATGAATCATAAAAGTAGAATTACAAGTGCATGACCTGGACACCTCCCCCCCAGCCATCCCTGAACCGTCTGAACCTCTTCGACCTCCCTCCTCACAGGCTGCCATCTTTTTTCCAGTGTAAATACCAGACAAGAACCGACCAGAGGCTGCTTTGAACAAACAAACAAACAACAACAACAACAACTACATGTAAATGCCATGAGGGTCACATGTTCTGTGCGACATGTGAACCTCGAACATGCTAACATACCACAACCAACACTCACAGACAAACACACACACATGCACACGGGCATGAGAGAGGCCTTTGCACACTACACGCCGACACGAGCTGGAGCGTATGCAAGCCTGACCCTCCCTGCCCATACCTGTGCTCTTTGTGTATTAAAAACAATAAAAACCTACATAACAAACAAAAGCAGTTGTTGATTTGAATAATAAATTACAAAAATTGCATTGTGTACGTATGTGGCTGGCTCGTGCAGACTGTTTAAAACTCATTAAAAAAAAAGTGGTATTCGGATATAAAAAAAAAAAAATAAAAAAAACAAAAACATATCGGTCTGTGTAGAGTTTCTATACATGTTGTGTTTGTAAAATGAGATGACATCAAAAACAAAAAAGGGAAAAATATTCTGGCTTCCATGTAATTTTTGGGGTGGACAGATCATTTTACGGGGAGATGAAGAGAGAGAGAGAGGGGGGGAGAGAATAAATTGGGCAATAGTGATGTGTAAAAAAATAAAAAAAATAAATAGATAAAATAACCCAACTGTATGATGAAAAGAAGGTGAAAATAAAACAGAGAAAAAGGTCGAGAGCCTAAAAACGACTACAAAGTGTTCCATTCACTGTTGTAAGTGCAATGAGCTAAATTTCCTGTTTCCCCATTGTAAAACCTTGTGTATGTTTCCGTGTGTTTCTCCTGTAAATGGGTGTAGTAGACCTGGTGCATCATGCCATGTAATGTGATGAATGACAAATTATGACCTTACAATACATTTCAATCAGGAAAAATAAATAAAAGACAAATACATAAAAACAAACCTGATGTGTGTGTGCTCTTATTTTGGGGATCCCCTGACTTTTCCTCCAATGCCAACATGAGTTTTACATCATGAGAGGAAGTGATATATCTCCTTACATCTGATCTCATTTGATCCATATCTCCTGGTTCATTCATCATATAATTTACTGCCCTCTTGTGGCGGCAGCAGGTTATTGTCTCTGAAAGCTGGCTTGACTTCCAGATATTGTTTAGTGTGAGGTCAGTCTTAATTGAGCTCATAGATGACTGCCTAATTTTAAGACAAAAAAATTAGACACCTTACCCCCAGGCTATAACAGGCCTAACAACAATGTTTCCATGGTAACAATCAATGATACCTGCGCTGACCAGCACAACAGGAAAACATGGCTCATATATGTGGTTTGGGGTTTGTCTTTCATGCATTTTCCAAGTGAAACGTCCTATGTAAATGGGGAATTCTTCCAAATAACATTCTTCAAACATTTTCTGCTGGAGTGAATGGAGCTAAGCGGTTGGACACTGTTCCTCAGTCGGCCATTTTTTTAATAAAAAAAATATATATTTTCTCAGAATTCATTGTACCAAAGTCTGAACTGCTTTGTGCAATGGATGAATACAGTCGTCTGACCATTTGTTATATCTAAGCCACTCTTTGCAAAATTCTAAAAGCAGGTTTCCCACCGTCAGTTTTGATGTTAGTTAATTACTTTTATTGGTTTTCGGTCCAACGTAATTATGGCTCGTTCTTCAGTACTATCACACTGGAAAGATCCTGATATCCAGTTTTTTCCGGAAAATAAATTTTTATATTTTCAGTTTAATGTGTAAGATGCCTTACTATACAATGAAGTTTTTATGCCTTCGTATACAATGACTTTTTTGACATTTTAAGCCATGCTACCCTATAACGTTTTTATCCATATTATAGTATGACGTTTTGGAAAATTTTATGCCTTAATATAATATGACTTTTTAAATAACTTTTTATGCCTTATTGTACAATGACTTTTTATGACTTACTGTACAATGACTTTTTATGACTTACTGTTCTTTGTATTAATAGAAACAGACAACAAAAACACACAAAAACAGACACAGACCATAGATTATATAAAAATGGACGTCGACTCCGGGTCTGGAATATGAAGCCTTAAACTTGCATCTATCGAATGACCATCATGGTGACTCCACCGGTTGCAAAAAGAAGTCCGATTGTTATGAAGTCTGTGGGAAAATGACCGTACTTGTCACTTGATTTATAACCTCAATAAACGTTTTCGTGTTTATGGTCTGTTTGTCGCTAGTTTGAGGTTTTTTCTCCAATACAACATAATATTCATTTTTTAAATTATGGTCCTATTTAAAAGAAAATAGACGTTAAAGCAGAGTGGCTTTAGGGCGTGGCTACCGCATCATTGACACACAGGGGGACCTGCCTGTTGATCCGGATATGACGTCAGAGCGATTGGTCAGACATTTGACTTATTGTGTTTTCAGTTCATCAGCTCCAACATGTTGTTTACCGGTAAATGTCTTGTTCTGCGTTCAGTTGTTCTCAAAGACTCAGAGGAGTCGGCGGTTCAATTATTTCCGGTAAGTACATTTTGTTTTAAGCCTGTTTCTTTGCGAGCCAAGATTAGCATCCCTGTTAATATCACAGTTCAGGTGAAGATGCACCTTGCTAACCAAGCTAGCCAGCTAGTGCTAGCGTTAGCTGATAACTAAGCGATTGCTATGCTAACGGTACCTGGCCCCGCTGGGCTGATAACCTGTGTCCACCTGGGTTAACCTGTGTTAACCTGGGTTAACCTGGGTTAGCCCGTGGAGGTGTTCAGTCAAAGCCCAATAAAAAGGTGAATTTAATCAACGTTAATCTAACGACGTTTGGTTTGTGTTTCTCCACGTGACCCAGTTTAATTGATCTGCGTTAGTGTAATGCGCAGCGTTAATGTCAGTTAATACATTGTCCATCAAGACGTCGTGATAGTTCAAGTTAAGATAATGTGACATATACAAAATGTGTAGACAGATATTTGTCATATAGAAGATTGTTCATTTAATACTCAAACCAGTCCTCAACTGAAGCAGACATTCATGCACCTATCCTGACAGCTGATCGATATTTGTGATTAACTGTGATCAGCCGCATCTTAACTCAAGTGTTTGTGTTTTATTGTCATTTGAAAGGTTTCACTGTGAAAACTGAGTGATCTGTGCCAACAGAAGGAGGAGCTCATGTACATAGCAGCCCATTAGTTTCCATTCATCTGGTTGAAGGGAGACTGCATGGACATCCTTAGTTCTCTAATGTGCTGTGATGATGATGGTGATGATGATGATGATGATGGTAGAAAACCTCCCAGTTCATCTTCCTCTGATGAAATGACAGAACAACTGCTGATGAGTTAGTTTATTATTCTGTCTTCAGGATTCACAGGTTCAGTTTCTTACCTGCAGCTTCACTTCTGCTGTTGTTGACAGGTGATGGTAGCAACACTTTTAAGATCAGAATTTATAAATATTAAACTGTGATTAAGTGTTGGATCATCTCTGGCACTGTCACCACCTCCACAGGTGAAAGTATTTACCAGTTAACATCAGCATGTTTTTTGATCCTTCATTGTCAGTGTTGTCAGACAACATTTAAACATTTCTAGTATTTATGTTGTTTATTAAAGCTAACATAGAAATAGTCACACAATGCTGTACGTGTTACTGTTGTGAAAATTCATACCAGATGTGTTCTATAAAAACCATCAACAAAGTTAAAGCAAGAGCTTCATAAATAACTTTATTGGACATTATAAACTACATTCATTTAAACAATTTACAACACTGGAAACATGGATTTTATAAACATATAAAAGAATAATAAATGGATTAATTAAATACTGTAGTGTACAATTTACAATCAACTAACTATTTAAAATCAAAAAATAGTTGTGGATGAAGTTAAAGCTGAATTTCACTGTCATATGTGTGATCCTTTAGTGACCGTGACTTACCGACATTAACCCGCTGTCTCTGTTAACACTAAGTTCGGTGACGTCACCTTCGCTTTGCAGAACTCATTTTAAAACACGTT
>NW_019525228.1:589405-599579 GCF_002814215.2 Seriola lalandi dorsalis
AGTTTGGAGTCATTGTGCAGGTTCACATGTCATGATGGTTCTCAGCTCTCAGTCATGTTCTTTATTCTGACAGAGACAGAATCATTCCAACATGTTTTGACTCCTGTCATCAATAATGAAATGAACTAGAGCTGAAAACTATCCGACTAACACTGAACCAAACTTAATATGAACAAACACGACACACACGTCCGCTGCTCTGCTCTTTACCAGCTCGTCCAGACACGACAGTTCACTGTAATAACGGGATCGTTTGTGACCGTGACTTACCGACATTAACCCGCTGTCTCTGTTAACACTAAGGTCGGTGACGTCACCTTCACTTTGCAGAACTAATTGTAAAACACGTTATAACATGTTTTCCCTCGGTCTATGGTTTTAATACAAGCGGTTACACCACACAGTTATCTTACACACAGTAACTTCAGCTAATGTTACAAGCTTTCTCCTCATATATGTGATATTTACCAAATGTGGACATGTATGCAATTAGCTACTAATTTTATTTTAACACTAATATATAAAGTTTACATCCGATTATGAATGCTAACTGTGTTGACAGCGACTTTGTATTGCGTATCCAGAAGCCTGCTGCGGTCAGGTAGCCGGTGTAGGCGGCCGTGCAGAGCAAAGACTCTTTCTACAGTTGTTCTAGTTATTACAGCCTGTTTCTGCACAAAGCTCGGGCATTTTAACACTAACTGATGGATTACTTGTCCCTGTCGGAGCAGAGAGGAGGAGCCTCCGACTCCACGGCTTCTCCTATTGGTGCAGCAATGATCCTGTCAGCCTTCACCACAGCTGCTGCCGTTTCAGCATCAGAGGAATAGAGCTTAAGAGCCCAGTCCACACATCATTAGTGGCAGCTGACATGATAGGCAGCTCGCCTCTGTACCGCCTTTGTGAACATTTGTGTGTAATTTGGTTTGAGATGCTGGTAATGATTGTTGGGAACTAGGCTAGTGTAGCAGGTGCGCTGTTGTTTTTGTCCCACTGATTGCTGGGCGGTGCCACACCTTTTATAAGGGTCTGGTTCTATCCGCCTCTCCCTCTCTCTTCTCTTCCGGGGCCATTGGTCCACTGTCGTGGTGTGGTTTGGTGTGACCGATGTAGGTGTGGAGGAGCCATTGTGGTGTGGCTGTGCGCACACTGGAGCTCTGTTTGGCGTGTTGGCCATCGTGACGCACGCTCGTTCTGCAGTGTACAGGTATGCACACCGCCGTTCTCCCTCCTGCTTAGCGTGCCATATTGCGCAGCAGTGACAGTCCATTCTCTGCTGCAGGTGTCGGATTACTGTCGCCGTGGGGACCGGGCTGCCCCGCTGGAAGCCCCTTGCGTGGGTTTGTGCATCCTCATGGTGAGTTGGCGTTGTCCGTCCTCCTCCTTCCTTTTTGTTTGTCCCTGGCTAATTATTAATGTGTGCCACAGTTTGGATCAGGCAGAAGTCGGGGAGTAACTCCGCTGCTTGGCCTGCTGTGACGCTGCGCCGGTGAGGTCGATTTGGAAACTGATTCAACGCCACGGCTCGGCGTTGCTGTTTTGGCTCTATTGGTCTACATGGTTTTACTATTTGTTTTATTGTTTGTTTGTTTGTTCGATTTTATTAGTATTTGGTTCTGCATTCTACTTACCGTTGTGTCGATGCAGCTGTTGTAGCAGTCTTTGCCGCTGTTTTTGTTTATTGGTTTGTACAAGTATTTAGTTATTTTGAACATTGATTTAATTTAATTTGATTTCTTTTGTATTGTTGTTTGTGTTCTATTTGAGATTTAATTTTTTTGTTTTGTTAAGATGATTATTCAATTGAGTACCGTTTTATTGAGTTTGATTTCTTTCGTAAATTGTTAATTGCTGTTATATTATATTTGAGAAGTTAGATTATTTTGTTATTTACTTTATTACTTATTATTGTTTTGTGTGTGTGTAGTGGTAAAGTGTGGCCATTTTATTGTTCTTTCTCTCCCTGTGGACAGGTGCTGTGGGCTCCTGGCGGCGACCCAATCCCTGGTGGCGGTTCTTCATGTTTTCAGTTTGTGTGTGTGCAGTGTCACGGGTGTTTTAGTTCCCCCCTTCCTCATTGGTTTCGGGCCGCCGAGGTAACCCAGCACTGTCCATTCCCCCTTCTCCTATGGCCCCGTGTCTAACATTATGTGCTTAGACAGCATCCATGGAACATTCTTTTAGTAGTCATTGTGAATAAAATTTGTATTATGAACATCGTCTTTGCCCCGTGGTGATTACGAACTTGCGTAGCTTTTGTTTATAAATATTGTTATTTCCTGGGGTGCAATTCCCCAGGTGGTGTTGTTAGGCAACAAAACTCACCCTATGACCGCCACTCTTGCCACACTAGGTTTATAATTCTGATTGTGCATCACACCCTTAGCAAAAGGGACACATTAGGAACAGGGGTGCTGCTTCTTGTGTTTTTGGGTTGGTTAGAATCGTGTAGTTAGGCTCTTTGTTGGCTCCTGTTCCCTTACTTCAGTTATCCTCTTGCCTTGTTTGTATTTTTGTTGATTTATTTACCCTCCTGGTTACACAATAAATTAAATCAGTATATTTGATTTACCAATAACACCTGGTTTTATGTTGCTTCCCTTTTCCCCTAGCTGGGTCGCAACATAAAGACTGCCAACATGCGGTGACTGGTGAGACAGGCCCATGTCGTCATATATAGAACCTAGAAACCAACATGGCAGCAGGGAACTGAAACCTGGCTCTGTGAGCAGTCCACAGTCAGTAAGTGAAATACTCAGTCAGTAAAATTTTCCACTGGTACTGGATGTGAGTCCCACAGCATTTGAGGTTTTACTTTCTCAGCAAAGTGGTTCCACAAAGGGTTTATATCTTGATGCTTCATGTGAACAGTGCAACATCTACTGGCCTAAAAGCAAAATGGTCAAATACAAACGTTTGTACATCACAAAGTAAATGTAAGTATAAGGGAAAGCATGATTGTATTTAATATTCCAAGCAATTAGATTTATATGCTGTAAAAGTAAATCAAAATGTTTTGTATGCATCAAATATGTCAATATCAGTCAAGTTAAGCTCAATGTCTTTGTTTTAACTAATGTCAAAACTGTAAGTTGGTTCGCAATGTGGACAAAGAACACGTAGCTTAACTTTTAAATGTCAGCTTCGGTGGTTGTGTTGTAAAGGTGCAATATAAGATGTGGCCAGAACTTTAGTTTAATATGTTTAAAAAATGAATTAACACAATCAACAGTGTGTGAATCAGCTACAGTGATGATGTCATGATCAAGACCTCCATCTGTTGTATTTCAGTCATCTACTGAAATGTGCATGCGCACCAGCCAGCACCGACCTATCCTGTGTTGTAATACCACTTTGTGACGCTAGACGCTGTGTGAGTCAGTGGCGCGTGAAGTCTGCCCTCAGTCCCACGAAGAAGAACAACAACTTCCGGCTCCTAAAAGACGATAGTCATCTGCATCCCGAAGGACCGCTCCCGACAAGAAACCACGTTCGACGGCAAAGAAAAGAAGCGACAGGAGTAAATCTGGATGTGTCTTCCCGCCGCTGGAAAAGCTCCTGAGAGGAAAGAGATGCGGTTTGATGCCGAGCTCGCAACTTTCCTGTTAGCCTGGTGAGTAGCTTCAATGTTAGCTCTTTAGCTAACAGTATAATCAGCGCAACGACCGACAAACATTTCAGGTGGTGATATTGACGTTGTGGACAGACGTTTTAGCGGTTACTATGATTGTGTCTGTTGCTCTTGGCTGTTGTACAGCTAGTGACGTCAGTAACTTTAGGCTCATCTTGTAACTGACTGTAACGTGAGATTGTATGGACCCAGTAGACCGAGTGAATACACGTTGATCGGTTCACCATGTTGTAACCACTTTACATTACTGTTAGGAGATCAGCCATGACTGAAAGTGAACTAGGTCTTTACATTTCTCAGGAGATTTCAGCATCCCTCTGTCTTCATCAGGACCTGAGCCAGTACAGGTGCAATACCGCCTCCACCTGTCTCACCAACGGCAGAGAGTCCAGACAGTGAGGAGGGTCCAGGTGAGTAACACGCTGTCATTCACTTTTAAAAGTGAGGCTTGTCTATACCACTGATTAAATCAGACCCACAGTATATACAGTATACATGTTCATACTGCTGATTCTTAACAATGAATATACCACTACCTATATTGGTTATGTGTTTTACAGTATATCCATATTTGTATTTCTCAATTTGTTGGTTATATAGTGTGTGCATTGAATTCTTATCACACCTCCAGTTGTTTACCCTTCATTTCCTTTCATTTACATTTCATAACATTCATACTGTATTTATTTTTGCATATTCATATCTATCCTCATAATTTATTATACAAACACAACAGACCTAACATGTTTGAATATAAAGAATTTGTATGATCGAAAGTAATTTTCCTATCACATGTCTGTCTGTATCAGGACCAGAAGTCCAGTCTAATCACCAGTGATGAACCAGCACCTGCCTTTTCTTCTGCATCTGGCCTCATCAACCACATGACATCAACACCTTGAGGTATGATCCCTGCACACGACAGATATTGTCTGTACTGTGATCTTTTGCACATCCCCTAATCAATACCTTTTGCACATCTAGCCCAGCGGGAGTTTTGTCATTCTAAAACACTTTTGTACATGCTTGCGTAGTATCATTTTCATTGTTTGTTTTTTTTTTAATATATATATATGTGTATGTATGTGTGTATATATATATATATATATATATATATATATATATATATATGTGTATATGTGTGTGTATCTATGTATATTTCTATTTAAGTGTTGCAATATTTCACTTTTTTAAAATTTATTTCCTATGAATACGTTTAATTGGATACTACACCAAGCCGATACTACACACGGCCGATGACAGAAGCTCTTCCTCTTCCAGTGTCTTTGTGTTGCCTCACCACTGTAGTGTACATACGTGGTCTGGCATCAGTCACAAGCCATTAAGGAAGTTCATTATAAGGACATGCAGAGTTACGGACCCACAATTGACACTTTGCGACTCTTCCCACCATCAAACTATCAGATTGATAGGAAACAGAGACAAAGGACCCCTCTTCCACAAACAGACCATGCTGTTAGCATGTCTGAACGACACAGAACCAGACCAAAGGTCAATAGGCCAGCTCCAGAGGATTAACCAATGGACACCAGACAACTGGAGAATATAGGCAAAATCTCCAGTTTGTAACCATAAGACTTTGTCTATTGATATTTGATTGTTTCTTGTATAGGACAAGTAACAACAAAAAGGACTGATTAACACTAAGGTGTGAATCCTGGCCTGTCTGTGCCATGCATGAACACACACACACACACACACACACACACACACGCACACTTCCCTTTTCCCTTTCTAGATAAGTCATAAACTACAACCCACATTCCAATCCTGGGTAGTGACCAGCAGAACTCTCTCCACAGACACAGATCTAAGGAAGAATGTAAAATTAAATATCTAACTGTTCTCTAACTCATGGGATGTTCCTATGCAATAGTTTAATCCCGAACTTCTATCCCATAGAATGTTTGAAAGGTAGCATGTAGATTTTAAGACAAGGTCCTTCATGTGACCATACTGTCAGCATCCTTCACACGAGGTAACACACACAACATGACATCCAGAATGTCCATATTATTATAATTATTATTATTATTACAGTCAAAGAACTGCTGTGTAATCCACATTTATAAACTATTAGCTTTAGGAAATGTTTATATTGTTGTTCGATCAATTAACCACTTGTATCATGACTAATTCCAGGTTTGAATGATGTAATACGAAATCAACACTCCTATTACTCCTCTCTGCCATTATTATTGCAAGTAGTTTATATGTTATTTCACTTAATGTTTTGTGGTCATGGTGGAAGATGGATGTGCAAGTTTATAAGTAAACTCTAGATTTAAATTATCCCAAAGTTCAGTGGAAAATTACTCTATTCTCCAAGTGGAAACACAGGAGAAGACGGGTGACGCCCCTGAAACATGTGCCACCCCCCAGGGGATAAAACAGTCGTGAACAATTCACACATTGCCTAAGTCAGGTCAGAAGCCAATTCCAGGTCAGAAGCCCCGAAAATCAGTTCAGAGTTCACAGTCCAGAAGAGAAAGAAAAGTCAGAGAAACCCAGATGATGAAGATGCGAGAAGCAAGAAACGATGCAGAAACTAGAAGCTGAGATCTTTGCTCAAAGCTCAGAGTCCCGGCTCAAAGCCTGGCTCTGTAGCCATGTAAACTCTTAGCTCTAAGCTGCTCGCCACAAACTCATGGCTCTTAGTCATTTTTGCACTTTTCGCGTCTTTTAATTTTCTTTGTCACAAGCTACAAGTAACATGATTTTTCTCTACATGCGCGATCTTTTATTTTTATAAGCCAAGTCAAGACCAACTGAACCAAAACAACAGAAGTGCCTCAGAGTAATTTTGTAACTTTTAATCATCAAGTTTTCCTTTTTGAAGATTTTTGACAACTTTAGAGTCATCTGGTCAACGCCAGCCTCCTCTAAAGTTATCCAACCAAAGTGAGGAGCATTAGAGTTTATTTCGCATCAACCCGCAAGAGACAAATTCAGAGACACCTCTGCACGACCTCCTGCAGAGAAGCCGAGCAGAAATCAAGAGTGGCCAAGACAGAAAGTCTCCTGGCAAACTCCACCAGAGCTGAACCGCTGAGACACCGGCAGAATCCGTCATTGTGATAACGGGACACGGCCTCCAGGAGAATCCACCTAGATCCCGCGTCTCCAGGGTTACCACGGCAACCACAGCCGCCTGGGTTCCAGCCGAGGGTCTTCAGCTACAGCGCAACTCACAGTAGTAACACTCTGCACGTGACTGGGTTGATGTCGAAATATAGCAATATTTAATCATCAAACCTAATTCGTAGATGTAGTGTCATTAGCTGTATAGCCATAGTGTATAGCCATAACATATTCTCTCCCACCATTGCCAACTCATCACACTACTCATTTCCTTATTATTTCATCTTTATGATTATTACACCTTGCATTTACTCTGTAGATAGTAGTTTAGTTAAACTCTTTTATTTACACCCAGTTGTTGTCCTGTTGTATTCTTTTGACGTAGAGACTGGAGATCCATTGAATCGAGAAGTCATGGCTTCCGATATGAGATTGATAAATTTGGCAATGAAGTAATTCATTGTTGTCCTCCTAGAGGACTGGTGCGCCATTTCAACAAGAGTAAATCCTAAAATATGGCGTTAACGCTACACCACTGTGTATTTATTTATATATGAATCTCTTTTACAAATTCTTCACATGTACATGTATCATTTGTTCAGATTTATTCAGTCTTCTTTTTTGTTACAGTATATGCTAAATGAGGTTTAGGTGGATGATTATATTTTATGTTTTGAAGTCTTAGACTGCCTCAAACATTTCATGGTCAAAAGAGGAGCTGTTTGACAAGCTCTTATTTTTCCTTTTGTGTTTTCATAGGGATGGCAGACTCCACCTCAGGCCAGAGACCAGCAAGAAATGGGAAGTCATGCACATGACTCCACCCCATACATGTATATAGGCTCAAATTAGGGTCAAAAATGAATGAGCTTGTAAAGTGACCATAACAAATAATTCCAATGTTTGTAGTTGTAAATCAACATTTGTTAACCTGTAAAATAAATCTGCATGACAAATTCAAGGTTAAAAGCAGTTTGTGTAATTACATTTCCACACAGATCATAGTCTAACGTTTAAGATGAGTTAAAATGATATTCTGTTTATTACATTTAAGTTGTCATCATATCGAATGCATCAGAAAACAACGTGGATGTGTTTATTAGTATATTTGGCTTGAATATTACAATTAAAATACTAGTTTGGAAACTTGCTGTCTGATTTGTTGTTAAGGAATTTATTGTGATAAAGTGATGGAGTAATGAGGAACTACTCAGTAACAACTGTTTATCAATTCACTGACCAAAGCTCTACAAATAGTAAACTACCAGTTAAACCCTAACCAGGTAAGGTGTAACATAGCCTGCTTTATGCTGAGAGATGTGTATTAGTGAGCAGATGTTTTTTAAAAACCTGTTGTTGGCTATAGCTATGTGTGTGTGTCCGGGCTCAAATTAGGGTCAAAATGATTTTGAGCTTGTAAAGTGATGTTCACAAATAATTCCAATGTTTGTAGTTGTAAATCAACCTTTGTAAACCTGTAAAATAAATCACCATGAGAAATTCAAGTTTGCGTATGTGAAACAATTGTGCTTGTGTCCAAGAGATTTTTATTTGTTGAAAGTCTGAATCAAAACTCAATAAATGATCAGTGTTGAGGTTGATCAAAGACACTGTAAAAGAAGAAATGGATTTGTCAACATCTGTGTTGCGATACAGAGCAGAAAACTAAAACTTTCATCAAAAGTTCCCACAGTGACACTGAAAGTTTTACTTGTCAGTGTCTCACACTGGGAATGTTGCACACTGAGTTTTCCAGTTTTCTGCTCTTTATCTCTGTACACAGATGTACACAGACGGGCGGGCTAAGTCGGGGGCTAAGTCGTTTAGAAAAGGCCTGCACTGGGGCTGAGAGCTAGCTGCCGTTTCTATTAGCATTTTTTTTTCTTTTTTTTTTTTTCTTTATTTGTTTATCTAGACAAACAGAAGGTGATAAGCAAAATAGCAAGTGGGGGGACTAGCTTGCTATGATTAGCATTAGCATTGGTGGAAAAAAAACAGGGACAAACACGGGGGGGCAGTTTATTAGCATTAGCAGCTAGCTTGGTGACATTGTTCATTGATGAATGAATCTAACAATTTCATAAGAATGCATAATAAGTGGGGGGGGTAGCCAGCATCTTCATTGGTGACAAACAGAAGGTGACACAGAACATTTTAACCATGAAGCACGATAGACAAGTGACAAAGTGTATATAAAGTGACATTTTGTTTGTGATTGTATATAATAATAATGACAATAATAGTAAAAATAATAATTATCATTGTCAAAATCATAAAGATAATGAGTATTGATAACAATTATAATGCTAACAATAATATATTACAATTTCAATAAATGATAAGGTTGATAATGGCAACAATGAACGTGTGCACGCACAGTAAATACAGCTGCCCCCAGTTTTCATTAGTGTATGAATCTAACGATTCATAAGATTATTCAAAATAATACAATGTAAAAAAGTGAGAACTTTCTAAATGCACTGTATGTCTAACTGATTGATCTGTCCAACAGCCATCTCAAGTATTCTTTCCCAACAGGGAGTTTCTCTAGGATGAGGTTTAATTCAGGCAGAGTTTATATTCTTACAGCTGCTTTCACACCACTGCTGTGTGTGTACTAAATTCACACAGAAATATTAACATTAACATGTGAAACCTTTCTCTGTCTCTCTCTCTCTCTCCAGGTGACAAAGAAGCTGCTGCTGCTTCTGAAACGGTTGCCTGGGTTACCAATGTTGGTGTGTTGGCTCTCCAGGATGGCGGCCGGACTGATGATGGCACATATTCAAGGTGGACCCCCGGAGGTTCCTGTTTTCACATTGAGGCACAGTGGTCCTCGCTGGAGGGGAAGCACGGGATGTTCGGCCTGACTGTTGCCAAGGTGATCCAGAGGATCTCCTGGGAGGAGTGGAGTCTCCACTGTTGGAGGAGGACACATGGGGCGGAGGAGACGGCTCTCCTCATCCAGGATCTCCACGTCACCCTGGACGTCTCTTTGCTGGATTCTCTCTGCATCCAGGACACATGGAGACACAGAGGAGCCTCAGCTGCATTCAGGACCCAGCAGGTGCAGCTGTACAGAGACTGGTAGACTGACAGAGGGCGGGGTCAGCCTTCAGGTTTCCACCTTCACCACTTCATCCCAGGTACATGTGTGTGTCTCAGAGCTTGTGATTAAGTATAATGTGTATTATCATTTCATGCAAACATAAAATTCATTTTTGATCCAGTACCTTTTTCCTCAAGCCAGTGCCAAGTACTTCCAAGCTCCTGACAACACCTGCCTGACAGAGCAGGAGGAAGAGCGAGTTGTCTTCCCTCCCAGAGACCAGGAGAGGCAGCGACAGGGAAGAACACCTCCTGTCCTTGGAAGGAGAGTCTCCAGAGGTGAGATTCACTTCAGATATCACTGTTTCCTCTCATGAATATCAGATCTATATT
>NW_019525228.1:599629-600031 GCF_002814215.2 Seriola lalandi dorsalis
ACAGAAATATTAACATTAACATGTGAAACCTTTCTCTGTCTCTCTCTCTCTCTCCAGGTGACAAAGAAGCTGCTGCTGCTTCTGAAACGGTTGCCTGGGTTACCAATGTTGGTGTGTTGGCTCTCCAGGATGGCGGCCGGACTGATGATGGCACATATTCAAGGTGGACCCCCGGAGGTTCCTGTTTTCACATTGAGGCATAGTGGTCCTCGCTGGAGGGGAAGCACGGGATGTTCGGGCTGACTGTTGCCAAGGTGATCCAGAGGATCTCCTGGGAGGAGTGGAGTCTCCACTGTTGGAGGAGGACACATGGGGCGGAGGAGACGGCTCTCCTCATCCAGGATCTCCACGTCACCCTGGACGTCTCTTTGCTGGATTCTCTCTGCATCCAGGACACATGGA
>NW_019525228.1:600516-605317 GCF_002814215.2 Seriola lalandi dorsalis
TCAGTCTCAAGGATCATGTGGCATCAGAGAGGCAGTGCTGGCCAGCCCCAGGTTGATGGCTCAGATCAACATCCAGCTCTTTGAATTGAATTGAGGACTCAGTGGTCAGAGTTTGTCATAAAGCTTTTGGTGTGTTGTAATCTGTTCTGTGATTTATCTTTTAATGAAAGCTGAAAATCCTAAAACAGTCTGTGTTTGTCTGTGTGTTCCAGGTGCTGGCCAGACTCTCCCTTCAGCAAAGGGTCTGTCCTTGGTACAGGTGGGACAAGGACAGCCTTTTAACTTAAATGTCCCAGATGAGCAGCCTGGGCCCTCCAGCAGGGGTCTGCCTACTCCTTCTCCTCCTCCTCCTCCAGAGAATGAACAGCATGGCCCCTCATCCAGTGCTGTTGGTCCTCCCCTCACTCCAGCACCACTCTCCTCTTCTGTTCATCCACCTCCTCTGCCTGGACTACCTGTACCCAGGACCAGAGCCTACAGGAAGAGGAAGGTGACCTGAAGCTGCTGTGGCAGAGCGTGGGCCGCTGCCTGGAGGAAAAACCCCTCCGGCTGCCAACGTCATACATCTGCAGCAAGTGTGGCCAACCCAGAAGAGAACTGGATGAATCTTATTTAGTAACAAGTATAAATTATAGTAGAAATGTAAAAATAATGACTGAGGTCAGTGTCAGGATGAGTCTCTACGACATGAATGAAACCAAAAGTGACGTCCTTTGTGTAGATTGAAACGAGAGGAGTGAAGTTCACGCACCAAGCAGCAGGAACATTCAAAATTTCTCCAGGAATTTTCTAGTTGTTTATTATTCTCTGTCCTCAGTGTTCACAGATTCAGTTTCTTGCCTTTTACTTCATTTCTACTGTTGTTGATAGATGACAGTAACAACATTTGAAGAGCAGAATGTGTTCAGCTCTAGCTCAGTCACCACCTTCACAGGTGAAAGTATTGACCAGTTTAAAATGAAAACAGTGTTCAGTAGGAAACAGATGGAACTGACCCACCAGAACTGCAACCTGGAGCAGAACCAGACTCTTCATAGATGTGATGCTGTGACCTCAGAGACGGATGTGTTCACCTTACACACTCTTTAGTGTGAACTGCACATTGAGTTCAGATTGTGAAGCAGTTGTCAGTGTAGTACAGCTCATGTAGCTCATCTAGCTCATGTGTTTGCGGACCGACCGAAGATCTAGTTTATTGAAAAAGGTTCCCTGAGCTGATGGAATCTAATGGCCACAACAAATAAATTGGTCATTGTGAAGTTTGTACTGTTTTCTTTTATGGTATATGGTGCACAGCCTAGTAAAGTCTAGAAAGGAAGACAACAGCAAGAAGCACCTGAGTTCAGCTTCAACCCTGGTTCTTTCTTGCAGTGTTGCATGTTCTCCTTGTGTTTCCTTCAGGGACTCTGATTACTAGAAACAAAGACATGCACATTTAATTAATTGAGGACTCTAACTTGTCTGTGTGTGGTGGTGGTGGAAACCATTTTCCTGCTTTCCTCCCAGTGCATGCTGGGATACATTCCAGTACTTCAGACTTTTTGATCAGACTTGTGCTACATTTGCATTCAGAATCACAAAGTTTGAATGTAGAAGTCACATAAATGTAAAACAAAAAAGATTTTCCCTAAAATTACAGAAGAAAAACTTTAAATTGTTAGTATGGACGTTAACTTTTATAATAACAAGCTGCATTTTTAATTACAGATAATTCCTGTAATTTAAGAAAGCAGAACAAATACTGTATGAATAATACAGTAATTTGTCTTTACAGAAATGGGAAATAAATGTAATGCATGATTATTGGCATAATGCTTAAAATAGAAGTTTCGCTGTTAATTCAGTCATTTTACGGACTTTTGTTAACAATTTTAAAGAACATGAAATTATTATTATTATTTATTTTTATTTTTTTTTCTTTCCTGTATGATAAGGCAAAAAAAAAAAAATCCTAATTTTGACGTTTTTTAAAATTTTTATATCTTACTAAACCATGATGTTTCTTGACAATTTCATGCCTTATTATACTGTAACATTCTTAATAAGATTTTGGTGCCATACTTTATTATGACGTTAATATTGTATGACATCTTGTAACGTTTTTATGCCTTACTATAGTATGACAAATTATGACATTTTATGCCTTACTATACTATCACATTGTATGCCTTACTATACGTAAGGCATACAATGTGATAGTATAGATGTGATAGGGTAAGATGTTATTATGCCTTATTATACTATAACATTTGTTTATTTTTTTTGCCTTAGTATAGTTTGATATTTTTATAACATTTGAACAGCTAACTATTTTATGACACTTTTTTTTAATTATTACTATTTATATGTTTATATTATTGTATTGTTATATTAAGTAATAATACTTTCCCTGTAGATTAATTGAATTATTGTAGACTGTTTCATCTCATTTTCTTTACTGAACCTCATTGTCATTATTCTCTCCTGCAAATGATGTAAAGCCTTTAAACTTGTTGTTTATTATAATTCATGTTTTAGTGTTTGTCCCAAATTTTGTCTTGTCTTGTGGAGGCACTTTGTCACTGTGTTTTGAAAAGTGCTGTATAAATAAAACTCATTGTTGTTGTTATTTGATATATTTTTGACATTTTTCTGCCATACTATACTAAGATCTTTTTTGGCATTTTTATGGCTAATTATATTATTTCGTCTCATGCCTGACCATACTATGACGATTTTATGACCTTTTATGCCTTCATATACTATGATGTATTTTTGACATTTTATGCCATAATATATTATGACATTTTTTGACATTTTATGCCATAATATATTATGACGTTTTTTCACATTTGTATGCCTAATTATATTATTTCGGATCATGCCTGACCATACTATGACGTTTTTATGACATTTTATGGCTTATTATACTATGATGTATTTTTGACATTTCCTGCCATACTATACTAAGATCTTCTTTGGCATTTTTATGGCTAATTATATTATTTCGTCTCTTGCCTGACCATAATATGACAATTTTATGAACTTTTATGCCTTAATATACTATGATGTATTTTTGACATTTTCTGCCATAATATATTATGACGTTTTTTGAAATTTTTATGCCTCATTATATTATTTTGGATCATGGGTTAGGGTTAGGGGTTAGGGTTAGGTAAAGGTAAGTATTTGTCTTGTTTTCCCAGGTTGGGTTAGGGGTGCGCTGGCCTGGGGGTGTGTCGAAGGTCGGATGCTCCCCCACCATCTCCAGGTTGTGGCTTGAGGTAAGTTGTAGTTTTTTTCTTTTTTTGCAGGTTCTGTTGTATGTTGTTGCTGTTTTGAAAAGAAGGAAAAAAGAGGAAAAATGAATTTTACAAAGATGATGGTACACTGAGGAGGATGATATTCAAATGAAAAAATGATATGGAAAATAAAAAATAAAATATATATTGTTATTATTTTCCAGATGAGGGCTACCGTCCGCCTCTCCCAATGCCGAGCAGGTGAGTATTTAGCAGATGAAATAATTATTTCCTGTTAAGTTCAAGGTAAGTATTATTATTTATGGTTATATTGTTTTTACAAAGGTTGATTACAGTTGTGGTATTTGTAGTTCAAGTTGTTCACACCAGTCCAGGATGATTTTTTTTGCTGTGTTGGATGTCCAGTGAATGTGGTCCTCAGTGGTGACAAATTGATCCTGTGGGAGAGGGAGTAAGTATGAGAAATTAGTTTTTAAGTGTAGATTTATTATTTGCAGGTTTTGCTGTTGTCCAGTGGATAAGCGGTGAGAGAAGTTGATTATGGGAATCCTTATGTCGGCATTGGGAAAGGCGGATCTCGCTTTACTATGTAATGTCCGGAGTTGTTTTATGGAGGTTTTGTGTGGATCTTGATCCCTGTTGTTGATACCCACCGAGAGAATCACAATTTCTGTGTCCTGGTGGATCATGGTTTTTTCCATAAGTTTGGAAAAATGGTGAAAAGTTGCTCCCGGGTAGCTGTCAACCTGTATGTCCGGGTCACTGTAGGGGGGGATGTTGTTCAAGTTGGAGTCCCCTAGAATGAGAACCGGTTTATGGCCTTTAATGTTCCAGTTTTGAATTTTTCTGGTTGAACTGGCTTGATGATAAATGGGAGCTATTATTGCTGTTGGATTCTGGTTTTCCATTTCCACAGAGGCACCATTTTCCTTCTCACCACTTTCAACTCCACTCTGCACCTTGCTGTTGGTAGTGGGTGGGTCAGAATTGTTGTCAGAATCTGTCATATTGACTTTCTGATGTGGGGCATTCATCATGCCTCTACCCACCATGTTGGCGCTGTTGACCCCTGAATGAGGTTGTAGGTGAGTGGAGAGATATGGTGGGGATGGACCATGTGTGTCCTCCGTGGACAATGGAGTTCCAGTATTCCTGTTCTTGTTATCCTGTGTTTCAACCCTTTGGTTCATCAGAGTGGAATTTTGAAGGTAAGTACACGAAGGTTAGGGTTAGGGTGGGTGAACTGAACCCATCTCCCGTAGGAGACAGGAGGAGCACGGTCCTTCCACCCCTGGAACCCCCTACCCCCCTGGCCCCAAGCTGGTTGGCGGATGCGTTGGCGTCTCCGCCCATAACGCACCACCGTCCAATCATCCATGTTATATTTTTGTATTTTTTGTTTTGTGTTGTTTTTTGTATTTTTTGTATTTTTTTGGGTTAGGATTAGGGTTAGGACGTGGGTAAGGACCCCGACTCCCATAGGAGAACGGAGGTGCACGGTCCTTCCCCCAGTTCACCCCATCACCCTGATCCCAGGTACGCTGACGGCGGCCCTCTCG
>NW_019525229.1:0-11467 GCF_002814215.2 Seriola lalandi dorsalis
TGACATTTTATGCCATACTATACTATGACGTTTTTTGACATTTTAATAACATACTAAACTACGACGTTTTTTGGCATTTTTATGCAACGCTACACTATGACATTTTTTGACATTTTTATGCCTTACTATACTATGTCATGTCATGCCTTACCATACTATGATGTTTTTATGACCTTTTATGCCTTAATATACTATGATGTTATTTTGACATTCAACGCTACACTATGACATTTTTTGACATTTTTATGCCTTACTATACTATGTCATGCATGCCTTACCATACTATGATGTTTTTATGACCTTTTATGCCTTAATATACTATGATGTTATTTTGACATTTTATGCCATACTATACTATGACGTTTTTTGACATTTTAATGACATACTAAACTACAACGTTTTTTGGCATTTTTATGCCTTATTATACTACATCATTTTGTGCCTTACCATACTATGACGTTTTTATGACCTTTTGTGCCTTATGTAATATGAGTTTTTTTTTACAATTTATGCCATACTATACTATGACGTTTTTTTTTACATTTTTATGCGACACTACACTATGACATTTTTTGACATTTTTTCGCCTTACTATACTATGTCATTTTATGCCTTACCATACTATGACGTTTTTATGCCTTAATATACTATGATGTTATTTTGACATTTTATGCCATACTATACTATGACGTTTTTTGACATTTTTATGCCTTACTTTACTATGTCGTTGTATCCCTTACCATACTATGACGTTTTTATGACCTTTTATGCCTTAATATACTATGATGTTTTTTGACATTTTTATGCCTTACAGTATTATGTGAGTTGATGCTTTACCATACTATGACATTTTTATGACCTTTTGTGCCTTAATATACTATGATGTTATTTTGACATTTTATGCCATACTATACTATGATTTTTTTTTTACATTTTTATGCGACACTACACTATGACATTTTTATGCCTTACTATACTATGTCATGTCATGCCTTACCATACTATGACATTTTTATGACCTTTTGTGCCTAAATATACTATGATGTTATTTTGACATTTTATGCAACACTACACTATGACATTTTTTGACATTTTTATGCCTTACTATACTATGTCATGCCTTACCATACTGTGCCTTTTTATGACCTTTTATGCCTTAATATACTATGATGTTTTTTTTACATTTTTATGCGACACTACACTATGACATTTTTATGCCTTACTATACTATGTCATGTCATGCCTTACCATACTATGACATTTTTATGACCTTTTGTGCCTAAATATACTATGATGTTTTTTTTACATTTTTATGCAACACTACACTATGACATTTTTTGACATTTTTATGCCTTACTATACTATGTCATGCCTTACCATACTATGACATTTTTATGACCTTTTGTGCCTTAATGTACTATGATGTTTTTTTGACATTTTTATGCGACACTACACTATGACATTTTTGGACATTTTTATTCCTTACTATACTATGACGTTTTTAATACCTTTTGTGCCTTAATATACTATGACGTTTTTTGACATTTTAATGACATATTAAACAACGACATTTTTTGGCATTTTTTTGCCTTAATATACTATGACGTTTATTGACATTTTTATGCCTTACTACACTATGTCATGTCATGCCTTATCATACTTTGACATTTTTATGACCTTTTGTGCCTTAATATACTATGATGTTATTTTGACATTTTATGCCATACTATACTATGACGTTGATTGACATTTTTATGCCTTACTACACTATGTCGTTGTATCCCTTATCATACTATGACTTTTTATGACCTTTTATGCCTTAATATACTATGACGTTTTTGACATTTTATGCCCTAATATACTATGATGTTTTTGACATTTTATGCCTTAATATAATATGATGTTTTTTTGGGGAAATTTTATGCCTTACGATACTATGTGAGTTGATGCTTTACCATACTATAACATTTTTACGCCATAATATACTATGTCGTTTTATGCCTTACTATACTATGACGTTTTTTGACATTTTTATGCCTCAATATAACATTTGGTACCTTACTATACTGTGACATTTCTTGACATTTTTATGCCTTACTATTCTATTATGTTTTTCTCACATTTTATGCCATACTGTACTATGACGTTTTTTGGTATTTTTAGACCTTACTTTACTATGTCGTTGTATCCCTTACCATACTATGACGTTTTTATGACCTTTTATGCCTTAATATACTATGATGTTTTTTGACATTTTTATGCCTTACAGTATTATGTGAGTTGATGCTTTACCATACTATAACATTTTTATGCTATATTATACTATGTCGTTTTATGCCTTACTATACTGTGACGTTTTTGACATTTTTTCTGCCTCACTATAACATTTAGAACCTTACTATACTATGACGTTTTTTGGCATTTTTATGCCTTACAATATTATGTGAGTTGATGCTTTACCATACTATAACATTTTTATGCTATATTATACTATGTCGTTTTATGCCTTACTATACTATGTCATTTTATGCCTTACTATACTGTGACGTTTTTTGACATTTTTATGCCATATTATACTATGTCTTTTTATGCCTTACTTTACTATTTCGTTGTATCCCTTACCATACTATGACATTTTTATGACCTTTTATGCCATACTATACTATGACGTTTTTTTTCCATTTTTATGCCTCACAATAGTATTTCAGCTGATGCCTTGCCATAGTATGACGTTTTTATGACCTTTTATGCCTTAATATACTATGATGTTTATTTGATGTTTTATGCCATACTATACTATGACATTTTTATTCCTTACTATGACATTTAGTGCCTTACTATGCCATGATGTTTTTTGCCATTTTTATGCCTAATATATATATATATAAATACTACATATTTATACAATGACGTTCTTTAGTTTGACATAGTGAGACATATTTATGACTCACTATATACTACGATGTTTTTATACCTTCAGAATCAGTATCTTACAGTGTAGTTTTCTTAGGCTGCAGTCTGCTGGGGCAGCAGCATGTCCACCATGAAAAAAAGGACACTGGACAAGCCCGTCAAAAAGAGTCTGGACATACTCAGGACTGAGATAGAGGCCATCTTGGACAATACCAACCACCCTCTACACAACATTCTGGCAGGTCAAAGAAACAGCTACACTGGACATTAAGTGTCTCATCTCGCTGCGTTACAGAATAGAAAGGTTCAGGAGATCCTTTGTTTCCACTGCCATCAGGCTGTATGACACCTGAGTCAAAGGACGTGGCTCATGAACTGGACTAATTTAATTATAATTGTTTAATATTAATCATTATTACTTATGAGCTGCTGGACACCTGAATTTCCGCTAGGGGAGAAATAATCTTTCTATCTATCTGTCTATCTATCTATCTATCTATCTATCTGTCTATCTATCTATCTATCTATCTATCTATCTATCTAATAAAGCTTATCATTATTATTATTTATTATCTTTTTAAATTATTGCTCTAGCTTTGCTCTGTTCTTAATAATATCTGTATTTAAAAGTTGGAGTAAGCAACTCTAATCTAATACACAGTAGGAGCAAGAGACAGTGAATCTGGCAGGGATGTTGAGAGAACTAATACTTTGGTATCAAATGAATGCCACAATTCTGAAAATGTGACTGTACTTGTTCTTCTACAGTACCGTATATATTTTAGGTACTAGGCAATTTGAAGAGAAGAAAAATAATAAAAAAAACATGTGGAATGACAACAGTAAAAAAAAAAAACCAAAACAACAAAAAACAGCAATGTACTCTACATATACTAAAGTATCCTTGGTCTCTTTCAGATTTCTTTACAGCATACAACAGGACGAGGGTGCTGTTCTTCCAAAACATTGTTCAAAGTTTCTTGATGATGGTGGAGTTAAAGGCCACTGATGCAAGTGGGGGAAAAAAATCACTCTTACTCTAATAACATGTATACAGAGCAATGCCTGTATGAAATGAAACACTTGCCTAACAAGAATGACCTTAAATAGAACCTACAATCTTGCATTACATCACCGAAAAACAGTAGTAAAATGTAGCCAAGATAAAGAAAAATTCCACTGCAGTGTTTAAAAAAAGTCCTTTAGTGAAGAAAAAATCAGCAATGATCAATCAATTTTGTCACAGTGCATTTTGAGTCATCTGCCTTAAATAGCTGAGCTGAACTCTAATTCACCTAATTCATTGTTTGAAGATTGCTGCAGTAACCAATCCTGCTCCACTCAACACTTAAACTAAAGCAACATTTGAATGAAACTACTCATGATGGATCTTGGATTGATAGATATTTGGAGGCTTGCCAACCCGAGAGAGAAGAAATATACATTAAAGTTTAATAAAAATCATCTCCAGGACAGATTATTTTTTGATAAGCAAGGATTTGGTGGTGAGTGTTTCTGATTGCATGATAGAGACAGATCATGCTGCTGTGTGTGGGTACAGAAATAGGTGGAGGCTGTGGACCCAGAATTCAGTGACTTAGTAGAAGAGGAGTTGGAGAATTTTTTCCAATTAAACAATGGGTCGACAAATAAGGCTGAGACAGTCTGGGAAGCATTTTAAGATGATATAAGAGGAAAAGTCACAGCCTAATCCAGTAGGAAAAAAGGGAGGAAAAAACGGTAAAGGATCTTGAATCTCAGACATTAGACCGACAATTAAAACAAATGTGCCACTGTTTGCTAGACAGTTACACCAAAATGAGGCCAGTTATACCATCTCCGCTGCTGACAGGAAAAGGCTCAACAAACTGATCAAGACCACCAGCTCTGTACTGGGATGCCCCCTGGACACAGTCGAGGTAGTGGGCGACAGGAAGATGATGGTTAAGTTATCCTCCCTGTTGGACAACATCTTCCACCCTATGCATGACACTCTGACAGCACTGAGCAGCTTCTTCAGTAACAGGCTGCTGCACCCACGGTGTGTGAAGGAGAGATACCGCAGGTCTTTCCTTCCTGCTGCTGTCAGACTTTACAACAAACACTGCACTCAGTGACCTTAAACACCAAAGACTGACAATCCACCGAGTCATCTGCTGCTACTTTTTGTATTTTTTATCTTGTATATCGTCACCTTCCTAAAATAATTGTACATATTATAATTTATTTTATTATATTCTATTATTTATCTTCTTTAAGTATGGTTCTTGTCATTTGGCAATCTGTTTTTCTTTCTTGTACTGTCCACTTTGCTGCTGTGATGCGGGAAATTTCACCACTGTGGGACTAATAAAGGAATATCTTATCTTAAACAAATTTGCCTCTATTCTAACAACTGTTTATGAAGAATCACTTTCACCGGGGTAACTAACAGAAACATTTAATGACGCTTTGATTTCTCGATTGCAAACAAAAGAAGGATCCCACAGACCCAGGAAGTTTTAGACCTGTTAGTTTGATCAATGTAGATTAAAAGATCCTGACAATAGTTCTATCCATGAGGCTGGAAAGATTCTAACACACCTCCTACACTCAGATCAAGCTGCTTTTATAAAGGGAAGGTCATCTTCGGACAATATGAGAAGTCTTCTACACCTTATGTTGCTTAATCATGATGAAAGCATGCCAGTTGCTCCCCTCTACTTGGATGCCCAAAAGGTGTTTGATAGGGTGGAGTGGGGCTTTCTACAGTATATACTTAAAATGTTGTTGTTGTAAAAGGAAGAACAGAATATGGTTCAAGACTTTTTTAAAATTCTTTAAGTATATTACACTTTGTTTTTATACATAAAAATCCCTTCAAATTCTAAAACTAAAACTAAAACTTGCAAAAGCCAGAGACCCATAGGGCAAAGGGATGCTAATAGTGAGATTAGAAATGATTTATTGCAGGATGTGAGCTCAAATGTATAAACAGAAGAACAAAAACAGGGGATGCAAGTTCATCCATTATAGAATTGGACATAGATATTATGTTACACCCCTGAAATTGTTTAAAATTGGCTTAACCCAAGATAATAAATGTTGGAAATGTAAGAAGGAAGTGGGCACATTCCTACATGTTCTGTGGGAGTGTTCCTCTACTAGAACCCCCAAAAATGTGTCTGTTATGGGATAAATCTTTCACGCCAACACGGCATTATCAACGCAGAGTTTGGGTTAGCAGTAACAGTTTTTATTGTAGCATCCAGGGTTATTTTATGTAAGTGGAAGAGCCCACAAGGCCAGCACCATATTTACAGTGGATTGAATTTATGACAGACTACTTCTTTCAAAAAATTGACTGCCTGGGTAACTGATATACAGAGTAAAATTAGCCAAGTCTGGTATAATTTTCTGACATACAGTATATTCAAAAGTGCAACATCTTAAGCCCCTTTCAGCTGGACAAAAAAACAACTAACAGCCACTAACACCTGGTTTTAGTTTGAGAGGATACAATTGGCAAACAGGTGACTATTTGATTTTTATTTAGCTATGCCATGTTTATACTAATTGCCTTTTTGTATAATGTCAAACTATTAAAACAAATTAAATCTTAAATGCAAAAAAGGCAGCTCTTTTGGACATTTATTCAACAAATAGACAACCTGAAAAGTAGAGCCAATGTGTTCAGCACCATGGTATCTCTTCTCTACTACTCTTAACACACAAACTCTGTCTCTGCTGCCCTCCCCCCTCATTTTCTGCTCTCCTGAACCTCAACTTATCAGGCAAGCCCCCTCACTCTGACCCCCAACACACAACACCCAGCCCCCACTGCAACAAGGGCAGGGCAAAGGGGGGTATAACATGTCTTGGATACGAGTGTGGAAATACATGTGCTGAGAGGAGTTGTTGTAGAAAGGCAGGAGGGCGGATAAGCCTGGTGGGTGGAGAGAAAGTGGGATGGATGAAGGGAGCACGGGAGGAGGGAGGGAAAGAGAGACAACACTGTGAACTCAGATGGATGGGAGTAAAAATAGGAGGGTAGACCAATAGAAGTTTGACATACTTAAGACAATGACTACAGCAATTGTTAGTTGAACTGCTTTCAGCAGCCGAGGAAGCAGCACCTCTACACTACGACTTCATCACAGCAGAACAGGAATTTGATGTTGCATATGGAAAAGAAAACAGACACTATCAGCTCCACTGACAACTCTGGATAGTGGAGAGAAAAAGCAGCGGGAGAGCAGAGCTGCAGGAAGCCAACATACCAGCATACCACTACTAAATAGATAACACACCGAAAGCTCTTTCAAACCTCACACGAGGAAGGGGGGGAAACGTAACCCTGTTCCTAGACAGAGGAGTCGAGAGTTGAAGGGACAAAAGGGGAAACTAAGAAAGCTTTATTGAAGTGTGAGGGGAAAACGTGTGTTTGGTGGACTGACCGGGCAGAAGTGGTCTTGAGACGAGGTGAGAAAAGCAGCAACAATCTGGAGGAGGAACAGCAAGAGGTCCACCGGGCCCCACAGCACAATGTGAGTACGAGAGCAGCTCAGAAACATTTAAATCATATTATGATTGACCCACTCCTTGACATCTTCACACAACTGATTACGGTTAAAAAGACTTACAAGAGCTTATGTACTTCTGATGTTCAACATAAACAACTTAAAGAGGTCTGAGAAACATAGAATTAATTACTGTAGCTGCTTTGTTCCAGACAATAGAGTAATAGATAGACTAGACAATAGGAAATCTCCCTGCATAATCCAAGCATGATAACACTGTAAAAACTAGCTCAGCACGCACATAATGGTATACACACTGTGACAGGAGTTTGAAAATTAATCAAGACGACGTATTGGGTGGCTACATACCACTATGTTGCAACTACATTTACTTCATTGCACAATATTCTCAGAATTAAAATTCCTTAATTTGGGTCAAACAATAACATGACGTGTTATTCAAAAAAATGCTATTCAAACAATAACAGTGAGTAAAATGGGTGGAGCACCTAAATGTATTTTCAGTAAGGGGCACTGTGAGTCATCTCACACACACATGCATCTACACATACACTTTCCTGCCAGTCCTTCCTGTGTGACCTTCTGCCTTACAACAACACTTGGGACAACAATGGGAGACAGAAATGGAAAATAAACAAGGTTAAAGCACCCAGGACAGCATCATAAATAATGTCTTCCTCTATCACTGCCAATATCCAGCGAGTGTGAAATAGAAGCGCAACTTGATTTTTTTATGTTTAAACTTAAAGTAATTCCATTTCAGCTTATATAAATACCAGACACAACATTTAACAATTAACAACTGAAAATAAAAACTCTCAACCCTTTCAGCAACAGCAGCAACTTCTGTTGTTCACACAAGTTACACATTATTTTTATTTTGTTAAAAATATGACTAATCATGCACCACCACAAGTGTAGTCCTCTGTTGGTCCTTACACTACAGCAACAGATTATTGCACATCAGAGCATCGTGGTGTTGTACACTTACTACACGTCTGTTCACAGTTAGGAAATAAGATGCTTCAGTAGTAATGAGAATGTCTTCAGCAATCAAATTATGAGAGATTTGCCGCCTTTGCAATATCAGATACTTATTCATGCATCATCCTTTAAAAGCAAAATATCTTCAAATCAACAATTAACGATTGCATATACAAAAGCACCTGTTTCTGTCTATTGTGTTGGCTAAAAGTAAAGACTGACAGGTTGACTAGATAATCCACACTGGGATTTTTCCATTGCTGTAGTTTTTCTGGCGGCTGACCTGGCCCTGTTAGTCAGAGTTGTCCCGTCTGGCTTAGGCAACTCCGTCTCCTGACCTTTGAGAAGTGAGGATATCCTGTACCAGACACAGCTGTGCACCACATAAAATCTGTCCTTACACAGAGCGAATACAAATTACCTTGGATCAGAGCAGACCTTACATGGAGGACCTCAGATTCTAAATTATGAATTTTGACAAAACTTTTTCTTGATGCATACTGAACTTGAAAGACAAAAGGTAAATTAAGCAACCAGTGTTGTGCCACAATCACATCTTATATTAAACTCTTTGCTTATGATGCCGTTGCTTATTGATGAATTAACTATCAAGTGTTTCTATGACATACTTGTCTTTAAATTATAGAGATACTAGATTCTTTAGACTAATGCCATTATTTGAGAGAAAAAATAAAAATGATAACAGACTGATGCCAGTTAGCCTTCATCTCTCTACTACATAAACTACATATAGCAATTATTGTCCCCTTTCGTTTTGGCCAATCAGCTCTGATAATCCTCGCCCCACACACAACATCACACAGGGCAAGCTTCCTGGCAGATAAAACCCCTTAGTGAACCCAAGGTCTCTAAGCCTTTGAGGAGTGAAAATTGGTTGGGTTCAGAAGTGCTGTGTAACTATCACAATCAGACAACTGTACTAATCAATTCTCTTCAAATATAGTCAACAACCACGTAAATAAGGGCTGATCCAACAGTTTCAAAACATCTACAATGGCAATTCTGTTGACCGTGTCATTCCTATTTCCATCTCCTAACTACTAATGCCTTAAATTTTCTGCCCACAGTTCACTATGAGTATGACTGGTACTCTAGAGAAGGGGGCCCACCACCAGGTCTTGGACCTGTCTGAGGAACTGCCGCCTCATCACCACCATCATCATCACACCAACCACCACCAGCATCTCCACCACTCCAACTCTCTGGCCTCCACCATGGCTGTGGGTGGAGGGAGAGAGACACCTTCACGTGTGGTCGTACCTCCTCCTTATTCTGCAGCTGAGAGTGGTGGTGGGGGCAGTGAAGCTCCTCTGGAGCTGAGGGGGTCCCTGGACTGCTGGGCCTGCTCCGTACTGGTGACGGCTCAGAACCTGGTGATCGCCACGATCAACGCCTGCCTTGCTGGACTGGTGTTTGGTACCATCCTGACGCCAGCAACTGTCATGGTGGTGTTTGGCTTCCTCTGCCACTCTACAGTAAGAAAGGGGGAGGCAGGGGAGGGGGTGGATTAGGGAGTGTAAGCACTGTATGCATGTTGAAGGATTCTGATTTCATTTCAGTGTGGATGCTCTTTTTCTGCTAGGCTCTGTCTCATACTCATCCACAAATGGCCAGTGAGCTTTCACACTCGAGCTGGTTAAGGCTACGTCCACACTGCTACACTAAAGTGGTGTTTTAAAACAAAAATGATCTTCGTCCAGATGACTGTTTTAGCTCCATATCAGAAATAATCTCTGTCCATACTATCACACCTGAAAACGCATATCACATTATCGTTTACGTACACTGGCCATGCGCGAGCCGGAGGCTTCCCATCTGTCCTGTGTCATACTGTACTAAATGAGAGCATAGAAATGTTTGTGCAGGAATTTGTTATTCTACAGCACTTTTGCAATGAGACACAATTTACCCACTGACATTACGTATTTGCTCTCAGAAAATATTACCAAGCCTTCATTTTATTAGCAGCAAAGGGAATATATATGACTATCTCACAGACATTTAAAACCAGAGTAGTGCTCTTTAATGTGAGAGAAAAAAGTGCTTACATGTTATTAAGAATAAATATTTACACACACATTTGCTACATCTAAACAAATGATGAGCAGAACAGGGAGATAGCTACAGCCATGTTTTTATGAAAGGCCTGAAAGTCCTAATCTCATAACTTTGATCCAAAAGTTTGAAATAGTTCTGCCTGGGGCTGAGGGTGGGGTTTAGATCAGTCAGCGATGAGGGGTTTCATAATCAGATAAGTCTTAAGTTTTCTCAGATGTTGAAAAGATGGGTGAACTAGAGGGGGGCAAGGGGTCAGGAGTCTAGGGAGCCAGACGTGAGAGCACAAAACCTTTAAGACTGTTTGGTAGCGAGTTGGGGATTTAAAAAAAACTAAAAAAAAAAAAAAAAAGAGCAGACAAAAAATGAAATTGCACAGACTGTGTGATGAGAACAAGGAAAAATGTTTATATCTAACTCAAAATAACCTATTTGAGGTTTTATCCTGGACTACGCCAAAAAGTCATCATGGTTCAAAGATTTTTAATGCATACCAACGGCATTTCTGTAGGCCAAGGACCTCCTTACTGACCGAAGAGATCAGGATTCTCTCTGTTCTCCTGCTCTCTCACAGTTAGACCTCATGTGACAGCAGCTTAGAGAGGGATTAACCAGGACCTGGGAGGATGGAGAGAGGGGGAGAAATCAAGAGAAAAAAAGGGTGAGAAGAAAAGTAGAGAAAGAAACGTGGGTTAAGTATTTAGGGATCCTTAAATTGAGCAGGCTACACTGAGCACCCTTTTAGGATATTTAACGGACTTCTGTTTACAACAGTCGTCCAGAGACTAGGGTTGCACGGTATACCGGTACCAGTATAGTACCGCGATACTAGAGTTTTGAAAACGGTACTATACCGGCATTTAAAAACAAACGGTACTTTTATTTCATTTTATTGAATGCAAATGAATTGGTAAATTGGAGCCTGTCTCTTTAAGCACAGCGAGGCCAGCGAGTGTGACGTAGTTGCCCGAGAG
>NW_019525229.1:11607-100055 GCF_002814215.2 Seriola lalandi dorsalis
GATGGCAGCTGCAGAAA
This sequence comes from Seriola lalandi dorsalis, assembly GCF_002814215.2. NCBI lineage: Eukaryota > Metazoa > Chordata > Actinopteri > Carangiformes > Carangidae > Seriola > Seriola lalandi. Next base: position 11,625 of record NW_019525229.1, read on the forward strand.
AGCCCGTACTTGTGGTCAAAATGGGGGCCCGAAGTTCGGTGTGGAAATATTTCGGGTTCAAACCGAACGATAAAGGCGAGCCACTGAACCCAGAGGCACCGCAGTGCAAGCGGTGCTACAAAGTGTGTCTCGCAGAAGGAGCCAACACTTCAAACCTGTCGAAAGATTTAAAGGACAACCATGCGGACTTGTTCCGAGACTTCAGTCAAGAACGACAGGTGATAATGTTCTTCACCTGTTCACTGCACTGTAATGTCAATGAAAGAAGTACAAAGCCCCTCCCAGCCCAGTAGTAAACCTACAGTAGCCTGCAAACAGAGAGCTAAAACATGTCCATGGTTAATAAATGAGCAAAAACAAGCACTATCTTAAAGGGCTTTCTCTGCAAAGCCTGGCTTAGATCTGGAGCCATACATGAGGCCCAACCAAACAAAAATGGGCATACTGGTGAGAGTCTTATCCATTACAACTCCTACCCACAAAGCTCCCCTGCACCATTCTTTTACCCTTTACTTTTTTAAACCCGTTTTCTGCAGTGTAAACCATCTCTCTTCCTTGCTTACTCTTTCCGTAACTCCCTCCCTCAGTGTTTAGCGCTCTCTCTCCAGCTGGTACTCCTTTCTGGCCAGCTGTAAATCAACATCTATCAGGATAGCATCATAATATCTCTGTACTCATGTGTAGTATCCACCTTATACAAGTAATGCAACTACCAAGATCTGGCCATTTTCAGACATTTCACAACTGTGTGAGATTCCTACAAAATATTATCTACTAAACTAATGCACAATTTTCTCTTGAAAAGTTGATGAATCAAACCATAACTTTATTATTTATTTATCTTAGTGATCACTGATTGTCAAAATATACAGGATTCGTAGTAGCTTTGCTATTTTCGCATCAACATGAACTCTACTATAAAAAATACTCTTCTCCCCTCAAAACTACGTCAGTCCTGCAAACCTTTCACTCCCGGCACTTTCTTCGTGCACTCAAATGTTCACTTCATCCTTCATGTGGCGATAAGGATGATTCAGGCCCACTGTCTCTCCCACACTCAAATCCTGACCCCTTCACCTCCTCTTCTCCCACTCCCCCAGTGTTACTGCTCAGCAACAACCACACATGCTTTGACATACAGTATGTACTCCTCAACATCTTTGAATCTACTTGACACAGTGATGGAGTTGATGGTTCGCTGCAGTTTTTAGTAAGTTCATACAATATTTTCATTATTATAATTTTTTTTAATTATTTTGTCAAAATCCGTTTTTAGTGGACAACTGATTCAACGCGTTCATGTGTGAGAGACACACACACACACACAACCAACTGGTGTCTGTCCTCACTTTATACACACATACACCTAAAAGTACGTCATCTCCTTTCTTTACCTGTTATTCCCAGCACTTCATACAAGAATTCCAATGACTGATGATCTATACATGAAAACAGAACTCAGTAATACAGCAAATACAATTAATGTAATTAATAATCAAATCAGAAAACATTAAAATACAAGCTTTGATTCCTGGACCAGTAAAATACATTTGGGTGAGGAAAGTGAAACAGAGGTGCCCTTGAGCAGGGTCTTTACTACCAGACTGGGGTTTTATTAGGCAGCTTCCAGGTGCGAATGTGGTCAACTGTGTCAGAGTGGAGCTGAAAATGTATTACTGTACTGGTCAAATAAAGGTTTCAAAAGGTTGACAAACTGACCTCTGCTGTGCTGTCTTTCTCCTCTCGTCACCGCAGGTCCGCCCTCATGGGACAACCCCCTACTGCTCAGACCTTCTGACTGATGGAGGTTGTGTGGCACTACTGGTGGTAGGCTTCCTCTTGGTGACCCCTCTGCTGGTCCTGGCACTGGCTGCATACTGTCGCCTGGCCCGACACCTCCAGCTGGGCTTGTGCTTCATCCCATACAGCAGGGCCGTGTACAAGAACCTGCCAGCCGCTCAGCACCGTGGCCTGGGTGCTGGCTGCTGCAGTGGCCGAGATGGAGCAGACGGCAGCGGAAAGGGAAAGGTCTGGGTGTGAGAGACGAAAGACAGGAGTGAAGAAGACCATTAGATGAAGTATATACAGGGAACTGAACAAAAGGGTGGGTGTAGGGATTGTAGGGGTTGAGGAAGAAAAGGCAAATGTAAAAACAGCAAAATGCGTACCAGAAAATGGAGGACAAGCTACGTTCTTATAAATAATTACTACTATCTTACTCCCATGCTTTAACATCAGTGAACAATTATTCACTGTTAGGAAAAACTGAACACACTGTACTAAGGAATTTTGTTTGCTGGTATTATTCCACTGGACATATTGGCTATTTCAAAACTTTCAAGTCGGTAACTTACAGTAAGATGCAATGAGCCATTACTTAAAACACACAAAAGGTGCCTGATAAAATCTTATTGCTGGGGTTAAAGAAAAGAACAAATTGGATGTACACAAGTGTTCTTATAAAAATGTAAAGCATCTTATCTGACCTGCATATGACCTTAAATTTCCTGAATAAAACAAAAGGAAATAGGAAAACAGCACACCTCACAAAGGAAGTAATAACACTAAACATAATTGTACCTCATCACTGTTATTATGAAACACATATTTGTCTATAGTAGTTTTCTGTGAAGCAAACTGTGACTGCAATTTCTTTAATTCTTTGCTTTTTATAAATAAAGTTTTTGGATTCAGCTGGAGTCATGTCTGTACTGTAGTAGCATGGGGTGGGGTGGGTTGAGTCTACTATTAAGAAAAGGAAAGGATTATGTAAAGGCTGTTCCCAGTTTAAGAGCGACAAAGTGACCTCAGTACAAGCCAACACCAATGTGAATGTGCACAGTTAAAAAAACATTTCCAAGTACTGCAAAAACTACACAGCTATTCCGTGAAAACAGTCACCATTGTCAGAGAATGTCCCTGGAGAAATCAAGTTTGAAAAAATAGTTAGTGGAATTTAGGAAGTGCATGTAAGTAAAGCCAACCTTGTGACAAAGCACATAAAACCTCAATAATTCAGGTTTATTTCACCCCCAGGCAGTGAAAAGGTGGAATAAAAGATTAAACTACAGAAAGGACAAATCAAACTATCATAATTATAATTTATATACTACATGTACAAAAGAATTTGGTAAATTTTGACTGATACAATCTTGTGGTTCCCAACTTTTGTGGCTTGTGGCCGCGTTCAAATGTAGCAAAGTCTATTTGCAAGCACTAAAAGGTTGCATGTATATGAGCAGTTTGGGATTATTCCATCTCATATTGATCTGAAAAACTTTTTAAGGGCCTGAGCATGTAAATACATTAAGATGAGAATATAACTTTGTACCCCAGGACTATACTTTGCTTTGATTTCCAACCACACATAAGATAAATTTTGGGAGCCACTACTAATAACCCTTATCCTATAATGCCTTAGCTTTATAAATGGGAGATGCAGACTGCAAAAAGGACTTTAACCTATCTTCACTGAATTCATGAACATGCAGCACACAACATTACATGCTTTAAATATGCCTGTGCATGACAATAATTGCAATAATTGTAATATGATTCCCTTCCTGTGTTCATGTAGTTCTCCTTTCTACACTTTATTTTGAATTATAGTGTCAGCCACATAGCTAGAACCTCATATGTACAGTGAGTATGCTGGCTAAGAAGACAAGACTTGCTACAGCAACACTGTACCTTTGTGGTGAAAGTGTGTATAGCTGAAAATGAGTTAATATTGAACAGTAATACAGGGGAGAGCGCGAACGCAGTCCCCCACTACCAGAAATTATGCAGTCGAGATTCCCACATTTGGGGAATTCGCATGGGTCAGCACAGCCAGAGTGCAATAGCTGAGCCTCGCCCTGGGTGAACCACCTTCTTGATCATGGTATCTCCCCTGCCAGGTAAGTATGAGTTGTACATAGAAAACAGAGGGTGGTCATTCAGCCACATAGGAGTCAGCCTTACGGTATGATGGAAATAAGCAGAGACACACTTTTAAGTAGAACACAGTGATCAAATGACCTTTAACTCGTCAATGAATCGGACAACATAATTTCAAAACCAAAAGTTTATTGTTTATTACTCTTCCTATTTCCCATCATGCTTTGCCTTGCTGCCTGTGTGACGTAGCAGGTTACTTTCATGAAGATTTTATTTTCATATAAACATTTGCGTTCAATAACGCCCTTAATGTTTCACTCTATAGGTTTCACTTGTCATAAATGTAGCATAACAAGTAATGAGTTACGTTCTTAGTTTTAGTTTCATTTGTCTAGTACGGGGGCTTCACTGTACAGTAACACACTATCTCTCTGATGACTTTATAAATGTTATATTTCCGCAACTTCTCCGAGAGTAGCGGATAAAAATCGGAGTGAAATTTGTATGCTGCAGTGAACGTCCAGCAAGACAAAAAAAAAAAAAAACACGTCCTATTAGTTGTCCTATCTTAATTCAAGACGCCCTATTGCCAACGAACAATGCCCCATTTTTTTCCACAGCCTGTGAGAGCCACTACTGCTACAAAGAGAATAATAACCAGCTACGAAACAAAGTCAAGCGACAAAACACGGCGAATATACCGCATTTAAGATCATTTTTCCACAGATAACACATGGAAAAATAATCCTCATGTTGCACTGTGATAATAACATGAGCTGTGGCGCCATCTGGTGGACAATCACACTAATTACGTCATTGTTTACCGAAAGGGGGAGGGGCAGCAGCGGGCCCTTGCAGATTAAACCAACATTACTTGTGAAACAACGTACAAACCTGTAATTCTAATATCGCACATTTATACCAAAAAATACTTTCGGTGAGAAAGATAAGTGGTAAGAAACATTTGTAAACACTTTAGTTTCTATTGCCCTACATATGCCCAGGTCTAGATACGAGCTAAGTAGGCGCACTGATACTATTTTCAAAATATATCCAACGAACTACTGCTCGGCATTTAACTAATTTGATAATATTTCCCTAACACATTTCACGGATTTACTTATAAGACGCAACCTTGTTGCGTTTCTATTTAGTAATAGACAACTACTCTTTCCATTCTTTGCGCGTTTAGCATGACAGTTTGTCGAGTAGCGAAATGGTATCGAGACTCATGGTCTGGCTCAAGCTCCTGAAACAGGCCGAGAGTCAGTTATGCCAATTAAGTATAAACGCATCTTTTCTTTACCTTCAACCGCAAATACGTCGACACAAAACCGTTAGCAGAAACAAATAGCGTACGTTTCAGTGTTTCAATGTTAGTTTCAATGGCTGTTAATAGTTTGTAAAAGATTTTTCTTTAGCAGAAGACTTACCGTCTAGTTGAGGGGTCAACGTCCGCCACCGAAGACTTTCAGCGAGCCAAGTTCACTAAACTTAAAAAAATGCCGCACTGGCAGCGCTTGATATATTCCACAAAGGTTTCAAAAAGGACGCTATAGAAATAGTAAATATACGGGTATTACAAATGTTGAGCACAGGTAACCGAGCACAGTTAACGGTGCACACGGCGAACAGGTGAAAAGTCCCCTACTCGTACGCACGTGAGCCGCGCCGAGAGTATGCTAATCACCCGGATGTAGATTGAACAACGTTAATAATATAATATAATATAACATTATATAATATAATATTTATTTATTATATGGCAGGAGAAAGTGAATGTAAATTATAATAGGCTACCTGGTGTTTTACAACTGTAGAATAAAAAAGGGAACTACAGCATGGACTCTGTTAAACATCAGAAAATTATAAATGTCATTGAAATAAGATGACAAAAAGTAACAATAAGTTGTTGCACAAAGCTTTGGGTTTCTAAATTTTCTCATCTCAAGAAATTTAGATACATTTTTATTTTGTCCAGAAGAATTTTTTTTTGTGAGTTGAAACATCATAGATAAGCGGACAGAGGTGAACAGCCTGTAAAAATCATGAATATTGACTATTGTTCAGTAACAGTAGTAAAATTAGTAACAGTAAAATATCTGTCTCATCTCTGTCACAACTCATCCTCAACCAAGTCAAAGGAATCACCACTAGCCCCCAAATCTCTTATTGGTCAGGCCATTAAAAGAAGAGCATGCACTGACATGAAATGATGCATGTGATCAAATATAATAAATTCTATATTTACTTTTTTCAGTTTGCCATTGCTGTCATATGAATTCTATAGTCCTTGATATTATTATTCACAATAACACAACCTGAATAAAGTGATCACAGTAGAAACACTTCTTAAAGGGCTAATGTTAAAGCTCTAAAATTTGAAGGCTTGTTGCATCTACAAAAGTCTCCAGATAAAGACATTCAAAGCTGGGGTTGAACGAGTAGAAAGTGACCTCTTAAAGATCACATCAGGCACACAGCCACTCCACGTTTTGCTTTCTAATCGTTAACTGGACGTTTAGCCAGGTAATTACCTGTTAAGCTTCTCTGACGGAAAGAGGTCAAGAGGAGATGGAAAAACAGAAGAGACAGGATAGTGTGCAGCCATTCTCAACACAAGAGTAGCACTACTCAAGGAGGAGGAGAAGGGCTGTGCTGCTCACTTTCTTGTTTTCTTTTCTCACCATTTAGGAGAGGGAATTAAGGTAAGCAAATTAGTGAAGAAACTGGATTCATATTCAAGATATTGGAGCCAGCTGGGAAATTAAGGATTTGCAATGATAGAAAACAAATTATTTTTTCTTAAATGTGCTTTTAATCTTCTTGCAAATATTTCTTGACCATGGTCAAAACAATATTTTGGTGCAACACCTCTGGATACAGTGTGAGCCTCTGTTCTTCCACAGCATGTCTAAGGAAGGAGAGAGGACCCCTTCCACAACCTCTGTCGACTCAGCCTCAACAGACGGGTAAATTTAGACTGTCATTGTATTTTTTAAAAGTTTCTGTGAGTGTGAAATACAATACAATTTGGAAATGCAGGCTTTAGGTGACCCTTTTAATATATGACCTGCAAAGTGTAGGAGTATACTACTGCGTCACTGGCAGTTCATTTTCTTCCCCAGATTTGCCATATAATCAAGAGGGTGTCTTATATTTGCAAGATAATATATAATATGCATTATTGTTTGATTTTATTATGTTTTAGAAGGGCTAAAGACTCCCCATCAGGTTCAGTCTCTGAATCACCCAAGAAATCATCAAAGAAGTCCAAGAAAAGCACTGAGAGTATGAACAAAGTCTACACTTCTGTGCTCAACAGTGTTTTTGGGGCAGTAAGTAACTTACACCGTCATTGTGGGATTTACATGTACTGTATAGTCAAACTGGATCCTCTTCTTGGCTATGATGGTGTCTGACCTCTGCTGTGACCTTTCAGCTGTAGCTGATGCTGCTGAGTTAAACAGTTTAAATGTATCTGTGATAGCTTGTGTCACTTTCAGCAGCGACACCCACATCCCTGCCAAATTTAAACACATTTTTATTCAATAAAATTTGTGTTTATCCTTAATTTTAACAACTGAACATGAAGCTTTTCCTTATTGAAAATTTAATGCACCTTGAATTCAATCATACACTGAGAGATTTTCAAAATTTTCTTTCGACAAATCCATAATTTATTTGATAGAGATCTTAAGGCATAGAATCCCTTAGTGCAGTTGATGCTCATTATCAAATAAAGGCACTGTACGTCAGTCATTAAAACTTCAGAGGTGAGGTGGAAGTCAGTCAGAGTGCTTACGGTCTTCTTCCTGATCTTTTTGGAGCTGCCATCACTAAGCCTGGTGTGTCTGCAGAATTAGGAGCTCATTAGTTGTGGCTTAATGTCACTCTTCATTAGGGTTATCCTGATGAAGAGCACCGCCAAACCACTTGGTTGATTCAACTTGAAAATATTTACCTTTTCCGTTCCAAACTGATTCATGACCATGTGTATACTGCACCTAAGGCGTCTCCTCTGCACACCAGAAGATGGTCCTCTGCCCTCTGTATGTTGTGACATTGTATTTTGTCCACCTCATTAACTTGCATAATTCAAATACATACTCTTGATATGTGAAAGTAGTTGAAAGTCTTTGATTTCATAGGCATTATAAGTATCATTACAACTTGATGTCAAATTATTTTGGTATTATGTAATATCCTACTATATTAAATTGCAACATGTGTTTGATTCATGTTTCTGCAGGAAAGAGAACTGGCTCAGGCTGAGTTAGATGGTAAGTCTCATTGCCATAGCTCAATGCTTATATCAAATAACAAAGATTTTTCCTCTGAGGTTTAATTCATTTTATTCAAACTGTCCAACAATATTGACAGATGTCCCCATAGATTAAATACGTAGACAAACCTGGTGCCTATTGTATATTTTAGAATATCATAGTCTCTGTGATCCCCTGACCTTTCTCACAGAGCTGCAGGAGGCCTTCAAAGAGTTTGACTACGACCAAGATGGCTACCTGAACTACAAGGATGTGGCTGAGTGCATGAGGACAATGGGATACATGCCCACAGAAATGGAGCTGCTGGAGATAGTACAACAGATAAAGATGAGAAGTGAGCTAATAAGAGCCATTTTTAATACATTTGATTTAATAAGTAAAAAATGGCAATAAAATATACCACTGAATTAAAGATTTTTGTAATTTGAACAAGACCTTTATTTCTTCACATAAAAAAATGCATATTTGTCTGGCTGTTTTTGCTATTGAGCCCTATTTCCTGCCCTCTGTCATCTTTCCTCTCCACAGTGGGTGGATTAATGGACTTTGAGGACTTTACTGAGCTGATGGGACCCAGGATGATGGGAGAGACTGCTGACATGCTGGGACTCAAGGAGCTCCAATCTGCCTTCGTACAGGTTGGTCAGTTAATAATGAAAGAGGTATTGTAGTAATTGAATTAGAGCAAGTTGAAAGATATGATCAGTCAGCTGAATGTTATTAATGTGAGCTGACATATAACATGAAGAAATTAAGTCTGGTTTAATGTATCTGAGTCCATGAGTGAAAAAAATCATCTGACATTGCTTAAATTAGATAAATGATGACAAATTAAATTACAGTCTTAATTTGAGCATGCACTGACCAGTGGGCTTCCATACAAGCCATTTAAAATAATAAATTATTTGTGCAGCATGTTTTAATTTTGAAGGGATTTTGTATCGACAACATATATAGTCCCGTTACAACCACTTTCTTTCTGTTGTCACATTTTCATAACTTCCTGTTTTTGAAAGTTTGACCTGGATGGAGACGGAAAGATCAACCAGGAAGAGATGAAGGAGGCAGTGAAGTCGATGCTGGGAGAGAAGCTGAAGAAAGGAGAACTGGAGGAGATCCTGAAGGAGCTGGACATTAATGCAGATGGAAACCTCGACTTTGAAGGTGGGAAGCAGCAGTTGAGGCACATTTAGACAGTAGACAGCATGTGTTTCATGATGCGGATCATAATAATAATAATAATAACTGTATGTCATTGGTTCTTGCACTTTATTCAGATAAACTCAGCCCTGTCTGAACCTGCTCTGCTTTTTCTTCTTCAGAGTTCGTGATGATGCTCTCCATCCGCTAGCTGCTGAAAAGACTGGCCACATGGACAGACTACACAAACGCTTCTGAATCATTCCATGGATAGTTAAAACAGCTATTTACCAAGTGGTCCATGTTGGTTACTACTGTTTGAAATGTAGGTATAGATATCTACTACATAATGTGTGCCTAATTCTGTAATAATTGTATGAATAATGAATTGCTAAAGGACTGAGAATGATTCTGTATGGCATCAAATACAATGAAAGCTGTCAGCAGGGTGTTCTTTTGGTAGATACATGAACTTTTTGCAGTGATAAATCTTGTAAATAAGACTGGAATGTTTTGCTATTTTAATAAAGAAATCTAAATCAGCCTTGCCTTTCACTGAAAAAACACAATGCAAGAAATAATTGAATGAACAGATAACATTTAAACCTCTCATATAGACTTTATTCCAAAAACATCTCTTTTATTACCTTCCGGTCACTGTTAAACAAAATGGAAATGACAAAGTAATTATTATCATCTAGAGAATATAAGTTAAATATAAATAAGTTCATTTTACTTGTCAATTGTTAACAACAATGCAGCTTTGAGCTTTGTCAGGTTCGCTGTCTTCAGAATTGGAGAAGCATTTGAACATCCAAAAACATGGTGTGTCAGAAAAAAAGTCACATTTCAGAATAAAATCCCACATCAGGCCAACATTTGATGGTGGCACTAGAACCAACCATAAGCAGAATATCAAATTATCTTCTATTTGAAAATCTACTAATTTAACACTACTGGTAACTTAATCTGCTTATTATTATTATAACATCAAACTATATGTGCACACAACTCAGAAAGGTCTGCAACATGCAGCACATGTAATCTGCTGAAATTAAAGTCTTGTTGTCACAGAATAAGAAAGGAGAGATCTTAACCCTCTAAAGAGCATAAAGTCGCAGTGCGTCAGTGTTTCACAGGTGGAGAGGAGATGGATGAGACACTGCCGTCACATGAGTCAGGACCTGGGTTTTAACACATGCATTAACTGATATGTTAGTGTTTTTTTTTTTTCTTCAAAAAATAAATTTGAAAAAGTCACATTTATCTTGTTTACAAATGGTCACAATGTAACTTTGATTTTATCAGCCTTCAGTTCAGTCTCTAAATGGAAAATCCCAAACCACCACTTATTTACAATACATGCAGGGCCAGGATGAACCACTGAAAACAACTGATGTCACAACGAAAAAAAAAAAAAAAACAGAAAACATATCTGATATTAAGTGTATCACTCCTCAGCAAACTCTATTAACTCCTGTGTCCTGCTTGTCCAGTAAGTACAGCAGACTCCATAAATACATATTAAAAGGGGCAACTGCAAAAACAATGACATTTAAGACACTTCCCGTGGATTACCAAAGTAAATTTTGCACGCTGTCTTTGAGTTTAAATAAATTAATCACAAAATAAAATATTTGTCTCAAAACTTTGACTCAACTCCTCTATGTGACTGACTCGTCCATTTCTCTTCCTCTTTGGGGAATGTTTGCTCTAACTTTTTTAAACTTTACGACAATCACAGAAAGCAGATTTTGTAAACAAATGCATGTAACATCTCAGAGCATGTGAAAACTTGCTGAGTTAATTTGAACATTTTGTGCCCTTTGCATGGTGCTCACATTGGCAGGGTTGAGGGTATTCAGGCTCCCCAGTATGACACACACTAAGACTGGATGCGCTCACGGTATTTTAGGATGCTGCTTTGGATTAAAGCTCATACCAAATGGTATAAGAATGCATGTTGTATCATTTACGCAGCTTGGTGAGACTATTATGGATAGATTTAACCGTTTTTGTAATGTAAATGTGTTTGTAGAAAGTTTGGACTTGACCACAACATCATGCATGGGTGTATTATCCAATGGTCACACTGCAGTCACTCAAAATCACATCATAACATCCTTCATTGTACAGCCCCTAACACAACAAGCAAGTGGCTACTAGGCCTACACCTCTTGTCTTTCTGTCAATGCCAGTCCCCACATACGATCGAACCTCTCAATTTCCCTTCATCTCGTAACTTCTCTAACTTCTCTTTCATTTCATTCCTCTCTTCTTTTCTTCCCTCCTCTTTCACTCTCCCTAAATGGTAGATAGATAAAGATGGATAAGCTTTTCCTATTTAATCTATCCACAGCTCATGATGTCGTCACTGAGCAAGAAGACAACAGCTTGACTAGTAAGACTTGTTGACAATCTTCTTTTTTTCTACAGCTCATTGCTCATCAGCAAACTCAGCCATGATGTCATGCACCCAGATGTCCCTTTCTTCCTGTGAAGTGTCGACCAGGAAGACCGTCATCTTTCTGTCCCACGGGTTAGTGGCTTCCTGTATGGTCTCCAGCTGGGCCACGAGTGGTTTCTTCTCCACGTGGTTCCTGAAAACGATGGAAGCTTCTTCTGACCACTGCCTCGGCTTCACGCCTGTGGAAGCGTGACAGAGAGGAATGAGTCAGTTATCAGGTCCAGTTCACTGTCACATAAATGACACCGCTACATACATAAAAGAAACATCTGGTTGGCATCAGATAGGCAATCACTAGCTTGAGCTTTCCTCCCAATGTTGACACAGTGCATTTACTACCTTCTCTGCTCAGTTATCAAATGTTATCAACACGCTACCCACCTAGAATGATTATAATCCAAACCTGGCTTTTGCAGTAAAATGAAATACCATTGCATATTTTAATTAAGTTATATTTAACTTTACTTAGCATTTACTGGGCCTTTACAAAAATAGAAATGTCTTCATTAGTGCAGGTTTAGATTAAATTTGACTCAACTTAATTGTCATTGCACACATTATGTAAAAAAGTTTAGCATTTAACCAAATCAAATATCAAATACACATTAATACATTAAATACAATAAAATTTAGATTTAAATAGCAATGCTCTATCCACCTAAAAGTATATATCTATATATATTATATAAAGTATCTATCTATCTATCTATCTATCTATCTATCTATCTATCTATCTATCTATCTATCTATCTATCTATCTATCTTTCTTTCTATCTAATCTACCTGTTTACCTTGTCTTAATTTTCAAAATGAATCTGCCAAATAACATGTTTTTGACATGATACAAGATCAATTTTCAATTTTCAATGTCTACACAACAAAGTATTTGAATAACTTATTATACATATTTTTCTAATTGAATTAGTAAACAAATAGAGGTGATTGATGCAGCTCATTTTACCGAAATTCATGCTGCTTGATGAATCTCTAAATATAGAATTAAATAATTAATTGAATAATTAAATAATATACAACATATAGTGTACAACAATTAGCTTTATATTTTAATCATCATGAAAAATTCTCTTTTGTCGTTCTTTTTCTTTTTGGGTGGGTAGGGGGACATTTTGTGACTTCATCAGTGTCAACAGTAGAGAGCTGACTCAACCCAGGGATGCTGAGATTCATGGTCAGTCCCTTAAACCCCCAGGGCACCATAAGTAAAGGAATTCATAATTTTTGCTATTAAGATTTGCTGTGACATTTGTTCCATTGCACAGAAAATGTTACAATGGAATTGGATGTAGCCGAGGCTCATGTAGAGTTTGAATCATCGGACTCTACCCAGGCAGAGCTTCGTGTGTAGTTCGACTCTACTCACCAGCCAGCTGAGCAGTGATTCCCTGGAACGGCAGCTGTCTGAACTCCTTGATCAGAGGTCTGAGCTGGGTGCAGCTGACCAGCTCATGTTTACCATAGTCCAACTCATAGACAGACACCAATCCATTGGTCAGAACTCCCTTCACCAACACACGATGCCAGCTAAGAGAAGAGAGGGGTGAAGACTAGTTATAGGCAGAGCACAACTGTTTCCATTTGGCTTGTTACCAAATATCCACAACAGACACAGACCTCAAATGCTCGGTGGAAATCAGAGTAATAGATCCTACTTTTATTTAGTTAGCTTTGAGCCAGAGCTGTCGGTGTTTAAAAGCAGTATCTAGACCGTTCAAAATCGTAACAGCTTTGATCAAATTTTCCCTGTTTTCATGAAAAGAAATTAAATTTCATCATTGCTTAACTCACTTGTTCTCCACTTTAGCAGCATATATCTGATTCTTCTCTATGTTGAGTGGTTTCTCTTCAGTTTTGTTGTAGTACAGAATCATTTCTCCCATCAACACCACCAGTTTGTACATATCTCTCCAGGGCTGCAGCACAAAGTGGCCTGGATGGCACGCCACTGACACATATACATCTATGTTGTTTCCTGAGAAGAAAAGATTAAGGCTACAGTCAGGCCAGATACTTAACTGTCCTGCACTAATGCATACGTGACTGATTTAATGCCATGGAATTTTTTAAATAGCTATAATCAGTCCTTTCCATTTCTTCTTCTGTTAAATAACATTACCAGCTGGGGGAAGCTCTAGTAGTGGTGGCAGCTGGAGAGAGGGTGAGGGGGATGATGGTGTCTCTGGTGGAGTGGTGGTGGTGGTAGTGGTGGTTGTTGTGGTAGTGGTGGTGGTGTTTCCTCCTCCACTTCCTCTGGGTCCTGACAGAGCCCTTCTGAGATGAGGCTTGGCTGGGACAGAAGTTGACGTCGGACTACCGTTAGAGGAGTCACTGGTGCTGGAGGTCTTGGAGGATAAACTGGGTGTGGAGATCTTAGCAGGGCTGTGAAACGAAATTCACAAACAAGAGATTTAGTGTGTAAAGTATTACATAAGATAGACAGCAAAGCAAGAATATAGGTGAGTATAAAGCAGCAGATAACCTGTGGCTCGTCAGGAAAACATCTGGTTGCTGTTTAAACAGGTCAGACTGGGCCATCTGATGGTTGAGGCTGCGGGCCGGGTCGTGGAAGTTCTTATCGGTGAACAGGTGGACGTAGACGCAGCGCTTGGTTTCGTCCACCTTGGCAACCTAGGGGGCAATGAAAAGATGGATGTGAAACATACACGAGGGAAGACCTGAGGAAGGGAGGATGCAGGTACAGCATATACAGAGAACACAGACAAAAACAAAGAAACTAGACACCACATGTTTAAGAATGGCGGAAAGAGAATTACCTTCATGCTACAGTCAGTGATGTTGAGCACTTTCTCTCGCAGCCACTGGACAGCATCTGGAGTCCAGGATCCAACACTGACAACCAGGTCTGCTAGACAGCACTTCACAGCCTAAACACAGGTTGTTGGATGCGTTTTGTTACCGGATGTGTAGTATAAGGAAGTGATGAAGTACATACAATTACAATATTACATGACAATCTTTGAATATTTAGTTTCTCTTGACTGTTTTCCATTGTGTGTCTATGAAAGACTGCTGACCTGTGGTGGGATAGCCATAAGGTCACGGAGGAACAGCGGTGGGATCTCTCTCAGCTCAAACACCTCTACAGATGCCTGGACACCCATGTCGATAAACAGGATGTCCAGCACTCTGCTGCCATGGAGGTTAGTGATCTAAACACAGAAACATAGACAGGGAAACACAGAAGACTTTCTTTTTGAGCTAAGATCAACAAGGCAGCTACACCTGCCTCCATTGTGCAATTGTAACTTTATTCTTTTTGTCTAACATAAATCATATGTGGACATGTTTAATAATTCACAGTCTGTACTCCAGGGAACAGTGGCGTCTTACCTCTACACGGGACCATTTGCCTTTGTAGCGGGCCATACATCCTTTCCCGCAAAAGGGTCTGGACACCAGGAACTCTGAAGTTACCTGGAATAAAATATATTTCATCAACATGTGTCATTGAGAAACCAGAGTTGTCACTGTTATCTTTGACCTACTTTGAACTACTTCCTCTGGATTGGTGAGGTTACTGAGTATGAGTAACTGATGCTTTATAACTTCAATAAAATTACACTGTAAAAGCTCACAAGCATTTCACAGGTCCACCCAGGTTGTTGCAAGCGTACACTTCAGTGACTTCAAAGATTAGGACTCTAGATTTGTCGTTACTTGAAATGGAAAAGGGTTGACGTTTTAAGAAATTAGAAAAGCAGATGGTATAATTATGAATTAGAGTTCTGTTAACCATCTTACTTCTACATTTATTACAGCAGTAGGCTCCAGTTGAAACATTTAAATGTTTTTGGGGTGGGCCTACATGAAATGGACACATTTTGGGGCAGGTACCACCCCCTAGGTGTACTTTTCCAGGCTATGAACTAAATGCGGTGTCACCCATGTCCTCTGTTGGACATTCCCCTTACCTTTCTACCAGCCTGAGACAACGGTTGGCCTAAAGCCACATGACCATATGCCCAACCCATGTTTGTAGGAGCCCCATTGGCAGATATGTACCAGTATGTGTTTGCATATGATTGGTTGTTTTATATTTTTTCTGTCTCATACTTCCCCTATTTAAATGTTGCTTGTAATGTGTTTTGTGATGACCCTGATGAATAATGAAGTTCTTCTGTATACTGCAAGTGCTGCTGGACTTTTGACCTCTTTCAACTATTGATTACTAAACTGCAAAAGTTCTTCTATGAGCTTTTCATTCATTACTCTTCACCCTATTTTCCTCAGGTTGCGGAACAATTGCAAGTATGAAAATGTTATTACTTTCCTGTATGCTTAACGGTTTCATATCCACTGTCTCTGGAATAGGAACATCAGATTGGAAGAAGACATTTCAAGACTCCACACTATGTTTACCTAAACACTGACGTAGAGTGTTACTGAGCTCCAACCACAAGGACAGCAGTGGCACACCTAGAAAAAGCATCGGCTCCACTGTGATGCTAACAGATTAAGTGGCTTGGCAATGTCTTAACTCCAGATTATCAACCTAATCTCAATCTGTCCACAACTCCGCCTGAGAGAAGCAACACAGCACAAATACATTTCACAAAAAGATTTTAAGATGAATGTGTGAGCCTACTCCGTTCACTCCCTGATAATATGGAGCCAAACTAAACATGCTGGGGTGAGCGCGCGCACGCACGTACGCACGCACACGCTCACACACACACACACCCGCACGCGCGCACACACACACACACACAAAGCTAAGCATCTGGTCAGACATATAAGCATATGACAAGGAAGGTACATACTTTTTTTTGTGTGCACCCCATATGTGTGTTCTTTTTAAAATAGTAATTCTATATAAATATATAAATACTGCTAATGCATTGCTGCACTGACAAAAAAAAGGGTGACATGTAAAGCTACACAAAGAAAAGACAAACAAGAAAAATAAATGGATAGAACATAGAGGAGCAAATGGGCAGTCCAAATGCTCTGAAGACTGTAATAAATACAGAGACATAGTTCCAGAGTCAAGAGTGGGCCCCATAAATGAATAAAATGATTTAATGATGTTAAAGGACAGAGGTCTATAACCATAAACTTGGTTTGTAATCATAAAGGCTGGTGTTACTGTCAACATATTGCATGAATAGACCAAAATCAACAATGCATTATGCTATCTCTCTGTACTTTCACACTTACCTACCCTCTCACTGACACACAGAGCTAAACTAACTGAATTCTACTGAGGACAGGAATCTTTTTTTTCTTAAAGGCTCAGTAATTTATTTTAGCAGTTAGCATTACTTAAACAAGAGTAAATAGTGGTGACTAGTTTCTGCTATGGATTAATAAACGTGGTGTGGGTTAACGGCACCAGGACAATACTATGGGATGTACTTAAACTAAACAACAGTGGCTATGTTCGTTATAATGAAGGTCAATTAGTGCGAGAGCAAAGCTCATTGATGTGTAAATAGTAATGTATAGCATTACTATTATAGCCATAATAGCAATAATGTTTTAAATAGTTTTTGGTTGACAGTGGAGGCCTATGGCACATTTGGATTACCAACTGAAAACATAAAAGCTTTTACAGGGACTGAGACATCAAACACATCATGATGTTAACCTGTGAGTGGAAGTACGTCTCGATATTCTCCAGTATCTCATTCAGCTTGGCAAGGCCTCTGGATGGCAATTGACAGTAGATGGTCCCATCTGAGCAGACACTGCTGACAGTCACGTTCATATAGGCGCTGTTCACCTGAGGAGAGCGACTGATAGAAGTTTAGTGTGTTGTATACTCTCACTCACACACACACACACAAAGACAAATTTAGCTTCTGTACCTGTAATGGGCTTGCTAGCGTCTTGTCCTGCAAAGCTTTCATACAGGCAGCGTTGATGTTGACATCATCATCCTGCGACGTGTCGTACAGGACGACAAGAGGAGTCTGCCCTCTCTCTAGGATCTCAGCCAATAGGATCCTACCACTCGCCATCATCTCAAACTTCTTCAGCACTGCAGGCTCCTGACAAAATGGCTCCAGACCTGGACAGACATACACACACGCACACAGACACACACACTGGTTACATCAATTTGAACTAGAAGCCAAATGATCATGGTGAAGAGAAAACAGGAGAAGCAAGAGGATAAAAGAGCTTCTTTCTGATCAAAATAACTGATTTGCTGATGATGTGTTGATTCAGACTCACCTGCTAGCTTACACTTGGTTGCCTGGAAAGGCAGTTTGAAAAACTTCTCGTTCAGCTCGAACACTTTGGTTTTGCTGATCACCTCTGAGAAGCCATGATCCACATAGTACACCTACAGAGCCAAGGGTAAGGACAATAGGGATCACTACTGTTTCCTCTCATCCAAACATGATTATTCATTATCATTTTTACACACTAGAACCCTTTGGTTTTAACAGGAGGGGGGATTAAGCAGGATAAACTGGGATGGTGGCATCTCAAATTATTTTAAAAAATGCATATAACTTTTTTTTTAATCATATGATTTTATTCATCTATCTACTGACTTTCAAATAAATTTTGAATGTTTCAACAACAACCTTGGAAAGTAAAATAAAAGAGGAAATCATACTTGACCTCCTAACCGTTCCCATATCTTAAGCAAATCATGCTCATCCTTACAGTTCTTGATCATTTACATGGCATTCCATCACTAGAACCCTTGGTTATTTCCTGTTTTTGATCTCTCACCTTGACCTTGTCGGACATGACCTCACAGACTTGTGCCCGCAGAATCTCCTCTTCTTCCTCAGCTCTGACAGCAACAAGTTGGCCCGAGCATGGAGATGACAAAGGAGTTGGACTGCTTTGGTCCAGGCCATAAAACTCCCTCATTTCATCCTCCATGGACTCCTGGGCCTGGGAGTAACCCTCACCAATGTACCTGAAAGAAGGGAATAGACAGTTAGAGATCCAGGAACTACTGAGTCTTGCAGCACATTCATATTCACAGTTCTCTCCTACCTGAGTATAACTCCATTGGTGTTGGTGGCCTCCACCACCAGCACAGAGGGGTACTCCTCTTTGGGGATCTGCAGAGAAGGCACCGCATGGTTACTGAGCCTCCTCCCCAGCTCCTGCCTCACCCTCAGCTCCTCCTCACTGGTTGAAGAGTTCCTCCTATTGCAGTTTTCATCCTCTCCTCCTCCCCCCTCAGTGCTGCTCCTCCTGTACAGGATGGCCCTCTTGGGGTTGTCAGGCATCGGGTAGTCAACAGTGCAGATGTCAGAGAGGAGATGAAGGTTCTCCAGGACATGTCCAGGCAGTTTGGTCTTGTAAATAAATAAAATATAAAAAAATATTAAAGGCAGCTTGCTCCAAAATTATGTAATGACATGTATATGGTAGTCTTTTAAAGTGTTACTGACTTTGTAGGTGTCCTGGAAGAGCTTGGGCAGCGCATGTGCCCACAGGCCGTTGGAGTACTTTACCAGCAGCTCTTCCAGTTTCAGCTTCAGGTCGGGGCTGAGGGTTGCAGGGGAGGAAGGAGGACTGGGGGACGAGGAGGACGATGGCGGAGACCGAGGAGAGCGAGACCCAGAGCGAGTCAGATGGGTGGCGGGGAGTCTCTGTTGGGCAGGGGAATGCAAGGGTTTATCTGTCGGGGCGTTTGAAGTTGGGGCGTGGGCAGTGGTGGAGTTTGGGTTAAGTATGGGTGAGGGGGAGGATGTAGTGGTCTGTTCCTTGGCTGGGTAGAGAAGAAGCTCTGATGGGTTGCTGCTGCAGGTTTTCTCTACCTAGAAGAGAAAATGGAAAGGACTCATTATAAAAGACTGAAAATGAAAACAAATTCATGAATTAAGCATTGTTGTTACAATAATACAGTTTTAGAATTGATATTAATTTGTTGTTGACAAGAGTGAGTGCATCATGACTTCTTCCAAAAAATGTTCTTGACATCTAAACAAAATCTGTAATTTGTGCCATATAAATAAAAGCAACTTGAATTGTCTCAATGTAGATGATAAACTAGTATGACAAAGGATTACTTTAAAATTTGGTCAATAGTGTTTCTATGTGGAGGCACATTACATACAAAAAAATCTAATGTGGATTTTAAATTAAACTCAAAACCTGTTTATTTCCCCGTCGAATGTTATCAGAATAAGCCGAGGTTCATGAATTAAATACTGCTGAAAATGGCACTCTATTACTTGCTTTCATCCTCCTCTGTGTTCTCTGGAATATACAGACTGATATAACATTGCAGGTGAACTGCTTAACATATACAATATGACATCATAACCTATGCAAAGTAGACTGTACAAGGCAAAAAGATTAAAAATTAGTTATTTCCATTGCCATTAAGAATTTGCATATAAAGATCATGCAGTCTTTCATTGGTACCATTGTATTAACATTTTATCACAAAATATATGTAGTGAATACTGAAGGTATTGAGTGTATTTTGTCATAATTCCCATATTAATTCTTGAGTTATGGACAAAAATGTGTTTGTGAGGTCACAGTGACTTTGACCTTTGTTCAACAAATTCTAATAAGTTCATCCAAGTGAATGTTTGTGCCAAATTTAAAGAACTACCCTCAAGGCATTCCAAAGATTTTGTATTCATGAGAATGGTGTGTACGGACAAAAAGAAAAAATAATTCCTCTGGCATAAAAACAACTTTACAGATGCAGGGAATACATACAGTGCATATGTGTGTCCAGGTCTCCAGGTCTTTGATGGCCTCAGTGGGCAGGTCTTGTTTGTACAGCTCTCTGTAGATTTGAGGAAGCTTGGATACCCAGAACCCATTGCTGTACTTCCCCAGGATCTCCCTGATGCGACCCTGGACCTGCTGAGGGTTGTAGGGCTTTCCTTTACCTGAGCTGAGGCTCTCATTCAGATTCAAGGGTGCTGGAAGATCAGAAATCAAGAAGAGAGATTACACATACACACACACTGATTCAGGCAGATACTGCTTCTACAACGCTGATCCTCTGTCCTCTGAAACTGCTGGATTGCATGGTGTGCTTTTCTCCAAAACAAAGGCATTTAAGTCATGAAAGAGGAAGGTGATTTGAATTACAGAAGATAGAAAGATCGAAGAATGATAATGAGGTACATCCACAACCCAATACTCTTCCTTTTGCCCCTGCATATGCCTTTACGTGGACTGGAATTCCTCTATGGGTTCAAATGAGCTACAGAAGAAGAGTAGGAGAATTTTCTATCCAGGGGTCTCACATTAAAGGAGCTAACTGTAAGTTTTGCTATTGTTACATAGCCAACGTTAGCATTAACAACCAGTCTAGAAGAAACTTTGCAACATCAGCATAAGGCTGTCTCCGGCCGTCCATGCTAACCAGCTAGCCCCGGTCTGGCCGGACTGTCTTGTCACTTTGCAACGCTGACTCACTGTAGTGTTTGGGCTGCCCTGAAGAAGTAGCATATCATAAACTATTGTACTGTAAACAGAAGGATGACTGAAGCTCTTGGTAAGAGTGGTAATCAAAATAGCTGTTAACGCTAACTTTGGCAATGTAGCAATAGCAAAACTTAGAAAGAGCTCCTTTAATATTTAACATTTCCTCTTCACTCAGGGTTGTCTCTATATAAAGGAAGTACAGGCTTTTCAACTGGTCAGTATCACTGCTTTAACAGTTTCTTCCTGTCTTTAGGGGCCTCAAAGTGCTGGACCCTTTAAAATATGTGCCTCAGAACTATGCAGCTTATTACAGGTCAGTGCTTTTCCCGAGGCCATACATGGCGCTTCTTCAAACAGGCAACATGATAACAAGCAGATCCTTAGTTTAAGTAAAGGCTTGTGGGAGAGGAGGAAGGCTCACACAGACAACACAGACACTTGGGAGCTGATATAACTTCAAACATTTTAAAATAGACCTCATGTCCACAGGAACCTCAGAAAGGCAACTGAGATGGGGTTGCTGTTTGTTTCTTTTACAGATGACAAACCCATGAAGGTCTGTCAGAGACAGATACAGAATTTGACACTTCACATGATGTCACAGCCTGACAATGAAGAGCTGTTGCTTACATAGTAGAGTCTTCAATGTAAATGTCCACTGGTGGTGCTTAGAGCAGCTGGTCACTATTTGAATTGTTTGCAGTAATATAGGCCTTGGCAATGTTTCTGTTCGCTTAGAGGACAAAAAGCTACACAAAATGTATTTTGAGCATAAGACAGAGCAGCCTGTCCTACTTACGACCAGTCTGTTGGGAGTTTCTGGAAAGGTGAGCGTGTACCTCCTTATGAAACCGTGAAGGAAGGGTCATCCTCTTGTCTGACCTGGACACATGAGAACACAACAAGCAGGAGGATTTACTTTCTTTGGCTTCTGGAGGAGAAGACAATTGTGAACAAGACAGACTTTCTCTCTTTTTATAACCTCCAAATCCAGTGACATCTTTCTAAAGTTTCTTTTTCTAAAAAAAAATCACCAGGTTTAAGTTTTAAGGCTCATCTAGGTCTGGCTCTGTGTGGCATGGAAGAATATTACTTCTAAGCAAACTACTGTCTGAGATCTTTAAAAAGGATTTTGCTCAAATCTCAAAGTCTAACCAGATAAAAGTTCAGTGCAAGACAAAGTCTTTTTTTGGTTTGTCCTCAGTATGACAGTCCATTAATCAAACTGTCTCCATCCCCCATTGGTCTAGAGAACAATGGGTTTTGGGATACTACACATTGGCTAGTACATTGCACTGCAACATATTAGGTACTGCTCCTCAGACCTAGACAGTGAGAAACTCTGAATGTACGGAGAGATCTCTATATTATTTAACATATCCACTTCTTTTTGCACATAACAATGAATGATTTAATTTTAGTAATCGTATCTTATAGGTCAATCCTCTTCTTTCCGCCCCCCCTCCCATACCCTTTGTCATTAAGATGAGTTAGCTTGATGGTATAGTAACTACGTTGTTTAAACTTTTCCTCCCTTCTGTCTTGTCTAAGCCTATCGTCCCCTCTCTCTCTCTTCAGGCACAACTTCTGGCTCACTCAGGCAAATAGCTAAAAATGGAAGCAAGCAATCAATAAACAGAGCGAAAAGGCTATTCTATACGTGACTCTCAATGGCTGTGAAAAGGTTTGAAGGACTTCACTGCCCATACATACAGTGGCTTCAGAGAGTATTCAGACCTTTTCACTTTTTGCACACTTTATTGTATTGTAGATTTTGTTGTAAATAGATAAAATTGCCATTTTTGTCCATCACTATACACTCAATTACCCATAATGAGAAGCGATACATGTTTTTATAAATTTATGCAAATATGTAAAAACGTAAATCTTAATTTAAAAAACTCTTCAGACTTTAATTCATCACTGTGTAGAAGCCCCATTGGCAGCAATTGCAGCCTCGAGTCTTCTTGGGTCAGTCTACAAAAGCTTTGCACTCGTGGATTTGGGCAGTTTATTCCATTCTTCCTGGCAGATCCTCTCAAGCTCTGTCAGATTGGACAGTGTCTGTGAGCTGCCATCTTCAGGTCTCTCCACAGATGTTCTATGTGGTTTAAGTCTGGCCTTTGGCTGGGCCACTCACAAACAGCTAGAGACTTGTCCCAAAGCCACTCCAGCATTGCCTTGGCGGCATCTCTGGGGCATTGTCATGCCAAACCATCACCCCAGTCTAAGGTTGTGTGTTCTCTGAAGCAGGTTTTCTTCAACGATTTCACTGTATTTGGCTGCATTCATCCCTCCCTCAATTCTGAGCAGTCTCCCTGTCCCTCCTGCTGAGAAGCAGCCAAATAGCATGATGCTGCCACCACCATGCTTCACCATAGGGAGCTGGTATTAGCCAGGTGGTGAGCAGTGCATGGTGTTCACCAGACATAGTGCATGAAGTTCTACCCAGAGGGTTCAATTTCTGTTTCATCCAACCACACCTCATGCCCTGAGTGTCCTTTAAATTACTTTTATATGCCTTTTACTCAAAGTGGCTTCTGTCTAGCAACTCTACCATAAAGGCCTGATTTACTGAGAGCTGCTGAGATTGCCATTCTTCTGGCAGGTTTTCCAATCCTGCAGAGGATTTCTGAAGCTGTTTGAGTGACTGTAGGGTTTTTGGTCACCTTCCTGACTGCCAGCCAGACAGCCAATGCTAGGAACTCTAAACTTCATCCATTTCACGGTTATTGAGGCCATTGTGCTCCTGGGAGCACTCAGAGAATTAGAAGTGGTTTTGTACCATTTTGTATCAGTTGCCCTTTCTAAACTATGTGCAATCATTTCAGTGTTCCACAGGTGTACTCCAGTCACATTATGAACACTTCTCAAGGATAAATACAGCCAAACAGGATGCACTGGTCTGAATACTTGAATGAAATGAGAGATTTCAGGTTTTTATTTTTCATTTTGTAAAAGTTTCTAAAACATGTTTTAATTTGTAATTTTGGTTAATGAGGGTAGAGTGATGGAGAAAATGGAAATATTATTCATCTAAAATGAATCAAATCTACCGCACAATAAAGTGTACAAAGAGTGAAGGGATTTGAATACTTTCTAAAGCCACTGCAGATCATGGAACATAAAGTCAGAAATCTGTGCACTCCACTGACCTACATTTTTTTACTTTGTGGCTGGTGGAGGTGGTGAAATGAAATTGCAACAGTCTCAACCACCACTGGTGGTCCCCTGGACTGAAAACAAATGCTTCAGGAGTCAAGTTCGTATGTTACTTATAGCCTAGCCTTCAATCCATCACTTCCTGAAGTGACCAAACTTGGCTTTGTAGTGTAATATTTGTTTGATGGAATAAATGTGATGATGTCCATTAGCAGCAGTTGAGAGGAATTTCTTTATTAGAAGCCTAATTTTTACTCTTCCATAAAAATGAAGCAACTTTTGAGAGTACAAAGGGTACAATGCAGTCTAAAAGAATAACAGTAAAGTTGGCACAAAGTTAGTTAAAGTGGTGGTTTTCTGGAGCCTGTTAGACCAAACACAGTACTTTCATTCTTCCATTATTTTAAAACTTTTGCCAAAGGAACCTGTGATTTCACTGTGAACAACTTTGTTGGATTATGGCTTGAAAAGTCCCAAGTGGAGCCAGCATTTGCCTGAATGCGACAAAACTCTTTTAAAACAAAACTTCAGCTGTTATTTTAATAAAAACTGGTTTTGTTAAACTGAAATTCGCTATTGGCTGTCACATTACATTTGCTGAATTTACCACTTGCACTCCCATAGTGTGTTCACGCGCACGCACACACACACACACGCATACATACATGCATACACACACACACACACACACACACACACACACACACACACACACACACACACACACACACACACACAAATGATGATAGTGCCAGCATACTGTCCAATGGAAGTTCTAGAGGGATACAGAGAGATGTGCTGATTCACTCTGTGTCGGTTTAGAAGCGTTAATCTACCAAAGAATAGAGCGGGGATTAGAAAGGGCTCACATCCCCCCTGCTCTGGGCTCGTGTCCTCTGCCAACACACCAGGCTTCCCACCCTGTTGCCCCATTGTGCTGTGGAGGGCCAGTAGCCCACTGAACACCCATGGTGACACAGACAGAGGACTGATGTCAGTTGTTTTCACAGCGGACAGACGAACAGAGCCGTGGATGCATGGAAGTGGGAGAACAAGTCAATGAGCTGAATTAATCTTGATTCATTGTTTAAGCAATGCAAATAGATGATATCTAGCAATGTTGGAAAGCTTCTTTAACAACAATAAATCAAATGTTTAACTCAATTAGGATCATGGTGAATTACAGTCGCAGTATGAAGACAAATACTATTAGAATGAGTATTGATTTTATAAAATATATTTGTGCCAATAACAAGCAAAAAGAAAGAGGCAGACAGAGGGAGAGAGAGTGAGAGGAAAGATGCACACAGAGAAAGACAGAGAGAACCAGAATAATCTAGAGAGCACATCATCAGGCCAGTGCTGAATAAGCAGCAGCAGGGAGGCTGTTTGCACTCATAAACCAACCAGAGTTCAACCAAGCTCCCATTCACCAGCAGCCTATTCTGATTCAGCTCAGACCACACAGGTGGGGGAGGGTGGGGGGGTAGAAAGAAAGAAAGAAAGAAAGAAAGAAAGAAAGAAGGAAAGAAAGGAAATATCTTGAAATAAGCCCCAAATATATTTCTTAGATCAACTATCTTATTAACTATCTCAGATTGTCATAGAATTTATGTTGAAAGCAGCACAATGAGTCTACAGGAAACTGTGAGACCTTCATTCATCTACTTGGATTTCCAAAACAGTGTGGAAGCTGGGTTGGTGACTTCCACATATAATTGCACTGTAAAATCCCACAAATGTGTAGAGGCAAAGTTAAATTATTGTGATGTGAGCTGAAATTGGTCTTTTCTAATTAAAAGCCTGTAGAAATTCTTACTCTTTGGAATTGCAAAATCTAGATTTTGTTTTATATTCCTCAGGACCAAAAAGAGTTACTTGAAATTAATTTGCCAAAATTTCTTTTTATCCAATACAAAAAAGCATCAAATTGATCAAATTCATAGTCACATAGATGCATTACTCTATTAAATTTTTCCTCTGTTTCCAGCTGCTTACTCCCATCTATTTCTAAACCCCCCCTCCTCACTCACTTCTCCACAGGTGGGTTTCCTTTCTTGTTGGATGTGTTCTGATTGGACATCTTGTTTGGATGTGCCCCAGTCTTACTCTCTGACTGGCCATCCCTCATGTCCCTGGCCTGTCTGAAGTCTCCATGTCCGGCCCCTCGGCCGCTGCCTCCTCCTCTACCACCACCTCGCCCGCGGTGGTTCGGCTGCCTCAGTGAGGTTTGAGGTTTGGCTGCAAAGTGAGAGAAAGAAAACAAACAAGAGAAGTTAAACTATGAACTTAAAGAGTCAGGGCTGTGTATCTGTCTGGATGGCAAAGTGTTATAGATAGTGAAATATCTGTAGACAAATTGGATGTGATGAATAACATCATAGCTCCAATTAGCCAGCAAACAGCAACAAACACAATATCACAAATTAAAAATGACATTATCTATCAATATCTGCATCTTTGCTTATGCTATTGGATTTGTCAGTTTAATTGCCCAACTGGATTGTTTAAATATGAGTGGGAAAGGTCAAGGAAATACACCTATTTGTGTTCTTATAATTCAGAGTTAAAATAACAGTATGTAACTTTTTTTTCTTTTCTTTTCTTTTTTTTTAATGAAATATGCTTAACGTGTAAAAGTGCTGCCAAAGGCTTCTGTGACCCAGGCTGATTGAACAGCCTGGTGGTAACACTGCAAAGATATTCCCTTCAAAGTTTTTGAGTGAGCCTCGCCCTTATAAGGGGGACAAAGTCAGGGGTGGGAGCTCAAGGCTGTTTCTGGAAGGCACACTATGACTGACTCACAGGCCAGCAAGCTCCTGATTCATGCATCAGCTGAGACAGCGTACACAGCAAGGATATAGGAGAGTCTCATGCTAGCCCTAGCTTGATTTCCAGAACCTGCATATTGCAGCTTTAAATGAGAAGATTGATATACGTCTCATGTCTGTGGAGCTACAGCAGGAAGTAAGTTAGCTTAGGTTTAGCATCAAGACTGAGAGTAGAGGGAAACAGCTAGCCTTGCTGTCTTTAAAGTTCAAAAAACACACCTACCCACACCTATGAAGTTGAATCATTAACTTGCTGGGGATGAGAGTCCAGGAAGTCAGTGCATCCACAGAAGTTAGCTATAACAAATAATTCTCTGTAAAGCCGCCTTGTCATTTTTACATTATGGTTTGTGTCCAGATTAAGTAAACAAGATTCAACATGAACATTTTCAGAACTTTACAGGTGCACTTTTACATTTTGGAGATAGCCATGATAGCTGTTTCACTAACTTTATGTTAAGCTAATCCATGCCTGGCTCTAGCTCAAGAGTTAAGACATGAGAGTTATTTCGATCTTCACATCTAACACTCGATAAGAAAGTGACAGGGAGTATTTCCCAAAATGCTCAACAATCTATCTTAATGCCTAAAAGACTTATCAATAACTGAAGAGAAATAGATTGTTTCCTCGCTGCACAATTCAGGAGACTGTGGTTACTCTAGGTGAATGAAACTACATGTGTAAATATAAAAAGAGCATACCATCTAATATAGCATATGGTATATACAGGTTATAGGCTTGAAACTTAACCTGAATAATAAAAATTAAGCTTTTTTTGTTGAAAGTTTTTTTTAAATTTATCTCCTCAGTTTAATACCGTTAACATCACTACTAGCATGATTACTTTTAATATGATTACAACATCGAGTGAGTGATAGTCACTGTCTGTTCAGTAAAAACCCCCAAAATCTAACTGCAATTATCCTAACACAGCAGCTACCAGCCCAGTCCCTTATCACAATGGTGTTACATCATTCAAGCACAGCATGACATCACATTTCTGCTAAGTGACATCCTCATTATACCTTGTTGTGGATAACCCTTAGTCATTTCCCCCCCATCACTCCCTCTTCTTTTACAGTTCTTCATCCTACAGTTTGTTTTTATCTTCACTCTTTTCTTCATTTCTCTCTTCCTCAGCAAGGTCTAGAACTTTCTCATCCTCTCTCTTCTTGCTGAATCTCATTAAATCTTTCCAGTGACAAAACAACAACAAGCCCCTTCAACAGCCTACATATTCAAAAGTCATTAGTAGGCAGTTTTGATTTCTAAATCTTATTCTTTTCTCCCTGAGTGGATATGCTACTCATATCCCATGAGCTACTGGCAGTGAATCAATTAATAAATCAGCCAGTTAATTAATAGACAAATCTTCCAGAGACTCACACACATTACAGAAACTCAGCAGTCACACAAGCAGTCAGGCACAAGCTTAAATTCACATGCAAATATAGACAAGGACAAGCACTCACACACGTACACACACGCACACACTTCAGAGCAGACGCCGCGTCACCTCACCGGCATGGACACACAATCCCTGGTCTGTCTCTGCCTGAATATCAATATCCCCAGGCGGTGAAGAAGAGAACGAGAGGGAGTGAGGGAGAGAGAGAGAGAGATGGAGAGAGGTTGTTTTGTGAATCAGCTGCTCTTCGCTCGCAGCTCAGTCTCAGCTTGTATAGGCTCTATTAGCCTCAAATCTCAACACCCCACCCCACTCTCCCTGACTCTCTCCTTCCCTGTCATCTGTCCACCCCCTCCCTCCTTACCATTTCACCATCCCTCTGCCGTTCTTTTCCTCCAGTCCTCTTGCTGCCACTCCTCCTCTCTCCTCTTTCCTCTCCTCCCTGCACTACCACCTCCTGCATCCTCCTCTGACTCTTGAGAATATTCTGCAGCATCACAGTCAAGTGGAGGTGTATACGCTGCACAAGAGATTTGTGTACATGCTTCTGTCAATGTGTGTGCATATGTGAAGGTGTTTGTGTGATTGCATGTTTGCATATATGCATGAATCGTAGTTTTTATGAGTGTATTTATAGAGCAGCTAAAGTCAGAATATGATGTATAAAGGTTCAAATTTGCGTGTGTGTTGATATAACAACATGTGTGTGTGACCTGACCTCTTTGAACACATATCAGGCTGATACCTGAGCAGTGTTGAACATTGTGAATTGGTCAGCTTGAGTGTGCGTGTGATATTCTTAGAGCCAAAGGAAATGCAGGTCTCCTCTGAGCAACAGTTAAAACAGGCCAGCCATTCATCCACATCCCGTCAGGCTGCACCACGGACACATAGCATTTTACTAATGTTGCATTGTCACAGCACTGACACACGTACACTGGACACTTTCTAGTTCTCTCTTGCTGCAGTCCTGCTGCACAGTAGCACCAGCCCCAAGAGGAGTCTGGAAAAGGTTGGGAAGTATTGTGGTAGTAGAAACTGAGTGGTTGTTATGGATGCCAGGGAAGCCAGAGGAGAACAAAATATAAACCTCCAGGCCAAAACTTATATGGGGCTACATTAGTTTGATCAGTCAAATATTTTGTTGTGAAAAAATGTACAATAACAAACACAGCATAAGAGTAATCCATGCATTATTTACTCAGGAAGTAAGAAACAAGGGACTGAGAGTGAAACTGCTCTGTCATCATCACTATGCAGACAAGAGGGATTTTATAGAGCAGAGACATGCAGTCAGTGGCCCATTTGCCAAATCCAGGCCTTTGAGCATTTCAAAAAGGCCTTTGGTTGATTCTGAGGAAATGAACAGAACAGGCTGCAGCTACCACTGAGGGCACTGACGTCAGGGGTGTCATTCAGGCAGTTTAGAAACCCACATGGAGTTTTCATTCTCAATCAAAATGCTTCATGGGTGTTTTTAGGCTAATTCACTCTATATGCTACTCTACAGTACATACAGGGACTGACCCTATCATGAATTTTATACCTTTATCTATCTATTTATCTGTCTATCCTTTCTCTATTTGATCATTATTTCATTACTTTTTAAAAATCATTTTTCCATATTCACAGTTATATTAGGATTTACAATGGGATATCCTGAGTCATATTGTGTCATACCACATGTATATCAGTGTTGATATACACCCAAAAATGCTAGCATTTATGCTGACTTCTCTTTGCTATGTTGTCGAACATGTTTTCAATAGTACAGTTTTAATAGTTAGTAGTTTTCAATTGTTCTGTTCCAGTGTTTGGATACACACAAAGACCAAACACACACAGGAGACACCCAATACCAGTTGTTCTTGCAATGCAGCTAAAGTGCTACAGCGCTAAACACTGAGCAACAGAGTTGCCAGACTCATAATTCATAATTCTGTCTTTTAAATGTCCATATTTATTTGCACTCCTTCACTAATAAAATACAGAATACTGATTAAGTCTTCTTCAGCCTGCCATAGATCTTTGAGAATCAAAAGTATAACCACAAGCTTTCAAAGATTAGGCATTTTTAATGCTTTTGAATTAGATTTAAGATACACAACATAAAGAAGATGTTGCATGTATACTCCCAA
This sequence comes from Seriola lalandi dorsalis, assembly GCF_002814215.2. Classification (NCBI taxonomy): domain Eukaryota; kingdom Metazoa; phylum Chordata; class Actinopteri; order Carangiformes; family Carangidae; genus Seriola; species Seriola lalandi. Next base: position 42,345 of record NW_019525229.1, read on the forward strand.
AGTTTCTGTAGTAAGTGCAATAATATTGAATCCAATACGTAACTGATTTAAAGCCAACTTGTGACTCAATCAGTCTAAAACATCTGTGTAACTGGATAGAGCTGTGTGTTTTCTACAGTCGCCTGATAAAAGGGAGAGTCTATGAGATTACAGGTGGAATGTGCAGCTTGTGAAACTGGATTAGACTCCTTTTGGATATTGTTATGGTAAACACATTCAAGAGCATTGCCTTGCCAATTCTGTTTCTCCCTAAATTACTTTATGCATTTCCTTGCTGTCTCTCACACAGAAATTGTGAAATCCCAACTTGTTTTAAAACCTCCATAAATTAACTTTGGACTTTGATAAGGTAAAGAAATGGCTGCGTAGCTGTGTTACTGCTTGCAAATGCTCCAAGATGGTGCTCCAAAATCTTACCATTGAGGACAAGTGGTGCTGCTGGTTTGACCCTCATCTGGGTGTTGACCAGGTGGGGTCGGCCTGTCTTCTTGGAGCTGCGCTGGCGAGCCACCACCTTGGCTATATGTGCTGTCTCATTGGCCCCTGAGGCAAAATAGACCATCTGAAGAGAAAGAGGGGTATAGATACAGATGGTATTGTCAATAAGAAACTGATCACAAGATCGAGGAAGCTATTAACGCTACCAGCAATGAAAGATAATTATTTAATGTCACTTTATGGACCTTAGGTGTCATCAGTGTTTTGTTTTTTTTTTTATATCTATGTTGACTTTGTGAAGGCCATGGCAGCCTAGCATAACTAGTTAACTATAGCCTGCTATGATCAGTTAACACTGTTACATTGGGGAGACAGCTTTCAAATATTATGGTTGTGCCGGTTGTGCATCATTCAAATTATGCACATAGTAATTTGGATGTATTGTTGTATGGGGTCCTTCAACACTTAACCTTTATCCATGTAACACCAACATCCCACAGAGAAAATGTTACCAGCATTTGGGGGGAAGTCATAGCAGAGGAAATTTGAATAAAAGTAGCTCTTACACTAACAACCCACTGATAAGCAACCTGCTGTCATCAGTTTCTGAATTAAATCTTGATTGAATCTTTTTCAGTTATATGAAATATTGTGTTTTGTGGAACTAGTGACAAGAAAACACACACACACCTCTCCAGATCGGTTGCGCTCGAGGCGGACTACAGAGGGCATGCTGGCTAGTAGTGCATCCAAGTGATTGTGTCCCATTTGTTTATGTGGTATCTGCTCCCCAGTCAGCTCCTTGTACTCTGACTGTAGACGTGACAGTGACACTCCGCCCTTGTTGGCCTGGAGGATGGCCCGCAGCATCTTCTTCACCAGCTCCCCGTCAGCCATCTGAAAATAAAGCAGTCCATAAATAAGCAAGAAAATAAATAAACTGAAACTGTTCTACAAATAGAACAGTTTCAGTGCGGTTTCAAAAGGTGAAAATGGAGACACACACCTTCCAAAAAATAACAATGAACAAGAGATTCAAAAACTGAACAAATCCAAATAAGACTCAGTTGATATATTGACAAATGTAGAGAGTTGACAGAATATTTATTAGCACCACATAAAATGTGTAAATAAAAAAGAAACAAGCAAACAAACAGGAAGAAAATACTGCATTTTGTCAGTATTATTTTCCTATACCTTTTACAGCAGGAAGTAAGTAGTGATTGGCACTGATGATGATGCCATACTGTTCAAATTTGCATGATCTTAGATGAAATTCTCCCTGTGTGGCAATGGCTTACTGGTTAGGCAAGTTTTAATTAACTGCTGATCAGCTTTCCAGAACAAACACTGTATTTCAGTCAGTGCAAACCCCTGTGACAGACTGCAGAGGGATAGTTTGTTTTATATAGTCAGTGTCCATGACCACAGCAAGTATCTACCCCTTCTGTTTTTCTCCTGGGAAAGGGATTTTCATTTACTATTCCACTCATCTGTCTAATAAGCAAGTGTTCACTGCTGAATTAACTCTCCCAAATCCCCCCTTGTTTTTTAAAAGCCACCAAGTATTACTGTGGGCCCCTTGAGACATGTTTGTTAAAGTGCTTTAAGTTCAAGATGTTCCTGATTTCCTACCGCTGTTAAGCCAGTTACATTCCGTCTCCCTCCAGGAGAAACACTTTCAGTTTTCATTCTGGCTGGAGCCAAAACACCGTACAGAGGAAGTAGTAGGAGTAGTTTAAAGAACAAATCTGACACATCGTGTTTCATCGGGAGAGTGTGATGAAGGTTACAATATAAAAACTCGGTGTAATAGAAATATATGGACTTTCTGGCAAACTGGAGACACGCCCTCTACAAGCAGATTCAGCTTTACGCAGAGGTCCAGTCCAACTTTGAAGTTTTTAAAAACAGTTGGCCAGAAATAATCTTTGTGCTCTGCCCTGAGCACACCCAACATTAAGTATTAATATTACTTATGGAAAGACACCCTTGTTTGTGATAAAATGTTGTCTCCTTTAGAAACTATTCTCTATTAAATCTATGCTTTGAACTGAGGCTTTAGGTTTTCAGTACCGAACGTGGACGGTCTTGTGATGAAGAAACTTGTGACAACAAGTTACACTGGAAACAAGTGAAATGACCTTATCATGTTTACCTTAGTGGTAATAAGAAAAATATTTCATCAGGAGATGTGTTTGGGCCACTTGTTGATATGGCCACTTTTTTGCAGCGCAGACAGCACAGCGAAACTATGAATGACGTAACGCGTCACACTTCGACTCCACACCCTCCATCGGGACCAAACTATTTGGATGAAGTTCCTCTGCCTTTTTTCGTTTTCTGAATAAAACTGTCCTTAAATGGTCCGGTCTGATAAAACATCAGCCGCAGAATGTACTGGACCCGGTGAACTGTCCGCTCAGGACCCGATACCGCGCGCAACATCGACTTAAATCCTCCTGCCACCTCCGAGGCAGCGGCTCGTCAAGCTAGCTAGGAAACTCTACTGAAAGACCGGAAACACATAGACCTTGTCTTCATAATAAAACTTTAGAGACTCGTCGAATAGCGGTTACTAGGCATAATAGTCATACAAGTTTTAATTTTGAAAGTCACTACCGGAAGTAAAGTTTTGTGTCCTCGCTAGCTTGAGAGCTTTTGAGCCATCCGAGCCGGTAGTATGGAAGAGGGGAAAAATAATCACCTGGCAAAACTTAGCCAGGAGTGAGTGTTTTAAAAAGTCAATGTAAGTCAGAATAGAAGCTGTAAAAACATTCTACCTTGCTTTAAACAGACGGGATGGTGAAGTTAGGACCTGGTCCAGTCGCTGTCAGTGCTGTCACCGCCGCAGGGCTGGGCTGCAGCCGGAGCTCTGTCCCCGGTGTGTCTGCCAGCCGGTCCAGACACAGCCTCTCCTCCGCGACCTGATTGGTCGGCTGTGCATGGGCCTCTGGCTAATTACACGTCAATATGCATCAAGGGGCCGCGGCATAAGTCACAGGACACATCTCCTGTCCAACCCCAACGAAACGTCATTTCTTTGTCTGTTGGAATGTACAGTATACAAAACTTCTACTTTGGTTTAATTCAATTATTAGTAAACACCTGCTCTCTTTTCTCCTGAGGAAAGACAAAAACAAATTCCACTCATATTCATTCTTCTCATGAATAAATAATAAACATTCCGATTAATCTGAAGATAGATAGGATTAGAGTAGTTGTTTTTGGTTAAATGAATAATGACCATCCAGTGTGGCTTCTTCAGAAGAAAAAAGGAAAAAATAAAATCTTTGCATTTTAAAAGCAGGAACCAGAAAATGTTCCTCACTTTTACTTAGAAAAAGCTAAACAAAAACGTAAAATGCTTTATATTCGGCATAATATTTATTAAATGTATTATACATTTATTTTTTACATTTATTTGTTTATTTATTTCGAATAATATAATATTTTACATATGCATTAGATGCTTAATGCTCTGTCCTTAACTTATTCCACTCTGTAAATTTAATCTACTTTTTTCATTTAATAATCAGTTAGCTTTAACACAAATACTGGTTTAAAAAATCTTAGATAATATTGATTGAGCAATTATAGTGTTACTTTGACCCTTTCCGCTCATCAGCGGTCTTGCACTGCTTTCCCCCAACTATCCTTATCCATGTTTGAATTCAAATCTCTCACAATATTATCATATGTGTATAATTAACACGATATTAATATTTAATTCTTTAAATATCACGATTATTTTACCGGTGGATTACGACGCCCCTAGTATAGAATATTGAGCATAAAAATTCAGTCCAAATGTGACAACTCAAGGAATTCAAGACTATTTCTTATTGTACAGTTATTGTACAGCTGTTGTCACAACTTCAGTGACAATGAATCCAATATGAAGACCTAGTAAAGTGAATGGAAAAAACCTTAGGAAGCAAGGCAACCCCATCCCTAGCGGATGGGGGCAGGGAGTAAATCCTGAAGGTTTTTAATTACAAAGTGGGCGCAGCCACCAGGGGCGCTAATATCCATTTTCTTCCCTATCTTTAGTCTGTCAGGCCACCGGAAGTGACCTGTCAGACAATTGGATTTCCCAAACTAGGTAGCCAAAAAATAACAACACAGGATTATTGTTTGTCTGCATGAATACCCTGAAGTGCTTCATTTAAAGACAGGAATATCTGTGTATGCCAGGTAAGATAAATTAAAATATGCAGCTATTCTGTGTTGGCTTCCTAACAGTACGTCTCTTTCTGACTTTAGCTTGCTTGCTAACGTTGTAAGCCCAGTTGGCCAATTTTTAACGTTAACATTAGCTATAAAATTAATCTAGCTGTTAACTCAATTCTGATATCTAATTAAACCTACATGGAAAAGTAATGCGTAAATTGAGTTGCTTTAAAATCATTTTGTGTTTGGCTGTCAGTGTTATTTTGAACGTAGCCCAAGCTAACAATGCAGTAACGTTGAAGCAGAAGTAGCTTTTTTGTGCTTCATGATGTTACTCCCTTTTTCACTTCCACCTTTTTTGTTAGATCCTGTGGCGGTATTCTTAACTTATACAATGTTTTATGACAGAATAAAAACAAATCATTTGATAAATTTAGCTTCTGTCCTACAAAATAACAGCACAAAGCGAAGAAATATTAGCCAACATTAGCAACTGTTTGTCAGCTGGTGTTGAATGAATAAACGAGCTCATTGTTGACATATGTTAGTATGTTAAAGATGACAATACATAACTTACAAAAAAATAAAAGGGTATAATGTATCAAAGACAGAGAAAGCACAGCAGTTACTTTACACGTTACTACGTCTCCATTGAGTTATATATGGTTATCCATATAAACGTAGGACAGTAAATTGATTATCTCATCACCATATTGAAGTGGCTTCATGTAAATTATAAAGCTAACGCCCATGTGTAGTTCTTATGGGAGACACAACAGCTAGATTTTACCCTCCTTTTCTGAATTCAAATCAGCTCTGACGTTTTGTGCTGGACCACTAGGATCCCTCCCTGAAATCACACTCACGTATTTTCCTCTCCCCTCATGGAAAAGAGGAAGGGATGTGAAAGTAGATGAAAAATAGCACGTATCGTATCATTGTACCGGAGGTGAAACCATATTAACTTTTAATTATGGCGATGAACAGGCGACATTCGTATACCCCGAGGGTGAGTTACATGGAAAGTAAACATTAAATAATGTCTTATTTAGTATATCAATGCTAATTTTGATCACGCATCTGATCAGTTGAAGTTATTACATTACATTGGCTAAATCTGTAAAACGTAAGGGTTTGTTAGACTCACCATAAAGGGGATGTAGGATTCACCTCGATGCATTGTGTCTTCATCAGATAAAATGTGTAATAATATAATTTGGGTAAACCAAGGTTATCCTGTAGAGTAGATGATATTACTTTCCTTATGTTTAACCGATAGACAAGCTTTTCTTCCTATTAATCTTAAGTAGTAATCTAGAGGATTCTTCAAAACTCTCTCTGCTTCCCTGAAACAAATCCTATGTTACAGCTTCTATCATAGCGCTGTGATAAACCTTTCTATCCAGTTTTCTGCCCTGTGGTTTAAAACTGTTAGGCAGCATGAATTCACATGTTCCGACGGCTCCATTAAAGGATTAGACTCTACCGCAGTCCTAGTTTCTCCTACAAGAGCATCTTTGTGTGAGCAAGGCAGAGATATGGCTTGTTTATTAAGAAGTCTATTGTGGTCCAGAACATATGACTGGGTGCATGAGTGTGTTTCTGTGCTTTGTGGCCTTAGGACTCACTGAATATTTTTCAATCCTAAAAGTGTTCTTAATAGCTGGAGCAGGGAGAATTACGGGGCATTATTGTTACACAAAAAACAATGCTGTTTGTTTGGGATTTTTGCAGGTCTGCTGACAATATTAAAACATTCTTTCTCGTACATACTCCTACTTAGTTAAGTCGATTTAACCAAGATTAAATAAGATATAAAAACATACCATGCCTGAGGAATTCTGAAATTTAAACAAGAAATTCTCTGGTATTTAATGAACTGACATTTCATCTTCATTGTCTCTCACCTTCCTCCTTGTTCTTACTGGTAACTAAACTTCCTCTGCTTTCTGTTCCCCACATTTCCTCATCTTTCTACCTACTTCTCCCCATCTGTATTCTCCCAAATCCTTCAGCTGACCAGCCCACTGATCAGCAAAATGAGCAGCTCAGGAACTGTGGAGAGTAGTAAACCTCCAAAGGTAGGTGACTTTTCAACACAGACACAAGAGAGAAAGAAAAAGGAATAAAGAAATGAATTATCAACAACTAGTGTATAATGACTCACATGCTCTTTTCCTCGTCTCCACCTTTCTTCTCCTAGATTGGCTCTGTAGTAGAGGTGACAGGGAAGGGTCAGCGTGGCACTGTCGCCTACATTGGCGCCACCCTCTTTGCCTCCGGGAAATGGGTGGGTGTCATTCTGGATGAAGCTAAAGGCAAGAATGATGGCACCGTGCAAGGGAAACGCTACTTCACCTGTGAAGAAAACCATGGGATATTTGTCAGACAGTCGCAGGTTAGTCACATAAATGTGCTTTGAGCAGGGATCATGTTGTGTACATGAGGGTAGTGATCATGTGCACTACAGCCTCCTATCACTCATTTAATCACAGGGATTGCTTGATATGCCTGGGAGAGAGTGGGTTGACGGGTGTGGTTATCATGGTTTCAACAGAGACTTACCTTTTTCAAATGTCTAAGGATTTGTCCAGTTGCACAAACCTAGTATTCATGGAAAGAAACAGATTATTAGGTCATGTAGAATATTTCTAATAAGATATACACATACTGTATATTATGAATGAAAAGTGTCAGTAGTTTTGTAGGATGATGTTGTTCTGATCACAACTATGTGTCTGTGTGTACAGATCCAGGTGGTGGAGGAGGGCTCCAGTGCCACCTCACCAGATACTCCTGAGTCTGGCACTGCCAAGATACCCAGACATAAAGGTGAGCCTGGACCACAGTTGCATCTAAAATTCATACTTTAGAAAGTAGTACCTCAAAGTAAATAATAATAGCAGTAAATAATAACACAAATTCTTCATTTGTTACCTCCAGACATTCCAGAGACTCCAAAAACATCCAAACAGGTAGGCAACCGTCACAACCATCACCTACACCCCAATGCATTTGTTTCATTTGTCAATGTAATAATCCTGTGGTGTTTCCATGACTCTGCTTTGATGAAGGTCGGATCCCTGTGGAACACTTGGAAGTTAATACCTGCTCTTTCCAGAGCAGCTGTGGCGGTTTAAATGTGTTGAACAAAATAATCAAACCTTTTAAAGCAACTAAATCCTTTCCCATAGTGGTGGTATGACTATCAACCCTCTCTCTGACATTTTGCAGTCTGTTCCTGACCAGAGCTGATTTGTGTCAAAATTATCCCCAATTTTTCTCTTTTCCTTTTACAATGAGAATGAATTTCTGAGTTTTTGATATCTCATTTGTGTTTTTCTGAATACCTTTTGCAGACACCAGTGAATGTTAAGAAGGTAGACCTGTTTAAATTAAATACATTTGCTTTGCCTTGGATGTTGCTGATCACACTAATATGGCAACGCATCTTTTGCATTAATGTTATCCTTTCACATGTTGCACGGGACATAAAGACATCACTTGTCATTGATAGATGTCATTTCCACTGTATTTGTATTACGTATCCCTTTTTCGTTTTGTGCACCAGACGTTGTTGTTGTTTGCTTTTTCACTTTATTTTATTTACCTTTTTTATTCCGGTGAAGGCATCCAGCATAAACATTAAGAGACCAAAATTGTTTAAGGTCATCATGATGGTGTCTTTGTCATCCCTCTTGGCCTCACAATTCAGTGACGTTTTGCCACTGTTTTAGCTTTGTTGCATGAATTCACATTTTATTCTGCTCTTGTGCCTTGAGTCATCAAGAATAACAATTCTTTAAGATTGTGTGAAATGGTGCATGCTGCCCTCAAAGCTATGATCAGTGGATATAAACTAACAGTGGATGTGCTTCTGATGTACTACCCTTCTCTTACCTTGCTTTACCACTGGACGCGTGTGTGTGCATATCCGTGTGTGTGTGCGCGTGTGCTTGTATGTCCATCCCTCTCCTCCAGTCTTCTACCCGCCGCTCTGCCAAGGTGAGCTTGTCTACAGCAGACTGGGGAGGTCAAATGGCATCAAAACACAATGATTTAAAACTTAATTCTGAAAAGCTTTGTTATTTTAATGTTTCAGCCTTCTGAGATGGTAGGCAAGTTGAGTCAAGGACACAGCTTCAGATGTCTTGAATTCTCCAAAAAACCATGCATTTTTGTCTAGTATGATAAGAAGTACATACTTTAGAGTAGTCAGTGATATCAGTTTGACAAGTGTAATATGTAATATTAAGGTTACAATTGTGTTGTATATATAGACCCCTCACTAAGTATTTTTCAGCATGTTTGCCTCTGAATGATTACGTTTGAAAGCTTTCACTATCAGTTGTAGACTCATCTCGGCTGCACAGTTGGACTGTTGGAAAGCGTAGGCTGCAGGTGGGCCTCTCTCAGCTGATTGCCACCTGAAGAAATAGTTACCATAAACAGCTTTTGTAATTGGCTAATGTAATAGGCAGTAGTTGGTTGAGGTGTTAGTATGTTGTAATTTGCATTGAAGGTACATGATACTATTTATTCTTATTTGGGAGAAAAAGACTGAAGTGTCCTTTGAATTAGATTGAAACGTTCTCACTGTTTCACAGATAAGGGTTATGATCAATGACACAGGGCAAAATGTTTGGAAGTAACATTTTTTTAAACTTTCAAAGTTCTTTTAAAAACCTGGTGGTTGTGTTGCATTTCTACTCATTACATGTGTAATATGAAAATAACTAAAACACTGACTTTATAATTGACGTGTTATAAATGGGCAAACAGATCCACATGGTTCCATTTTGAAAGAGCAGGTTCACTTTGCAGCTGAGTTTTACAAATAACTGTTGAGAGTCTTAACACAGTCTCTATGATCACGCTGTGGCAGTGGAGCACGCCACGTCTCACGCCTGCCACCTCCCTCCCTTCCCTGTTGGTGGTACGTTCCTCCGGCCGCCCCAGCCTGTCGCTCGTGGTACGCGCTGTCATATCTGAGTACCTCACCTGTCTCCTCACAGGGAGTGGTGAAATGTTTGGTCACTGAAACTGGGTGAATTTGTTGTCCTTAATGGCACAGGTACACGGCTCTACCACTTAAACAAACTCTTACTAGTGTCTATATCCTACTATATTTTATCATATAAACGATGTACAGCAGCACATCTCAGGATATTCACTTTTATGCTGGGTTCATTAAAGTTTTGTGGTCACTCGGGGAGAAGCACTTGTTTAGTCAACTGGATTGTGTATTGACAGACACATAAATTATCATATAATGTGTAAGATTGCAATGGTTAACTCACTCCTCCTGTCTTTTATCTCTCATCTTCTTCCTTTCGCCACAATCTGAAAATTACCGTCCTTTGCCAACAGGCATCTCGTGAGAGCCTGTCGTCTTCTCTGTCTGGTGATGTCAGTGAAGCGGGCCTGTCCTCCCACCAGGGAGCACTGGGAGCTCCTGTCGTGCCTCAGCCCAGCGGGTCACCTGCGGCAGCCGCAGTTCCAGCTACCCCGAGCAAGGTGGGTCACTGAAGATTGAAAGAGCCAATTTTAGTGTCGGCGGAACTGGAAAAATCTGCCCATACGGCTCTTTTCAATAAGAATATTTAATCACACAATTCATATTTTCATATGAAAAAAGATTAACATGCTCTTTTAAATAATATGGATCATTTTCAGCAGCTCCAGCTTCGTCAGGATGTTACATCTCCATCATTTTGTTTCTATTTTCTATCATATTCCTCTTTTTAATGAGCTTGTCCCATTTCATCCGTGTTGTCATTGTTTGACCAGGTGGAACCTGCCATTTCCAAACAGGTAGAGTTTTCTAATGGGTACATGCATGCTGGTGATACCTGGCATGAGTTTACTAACCAACTCATAACATCACTGGGCTAAATGACACTCAGCACACCTTCTAAATACTTCATTATGGTTTTTTAATCTCACAGGGAATTTTATGGTGATGATGCATGGTTTAACTTTCTAAGACACTGATGAAATACTGTCAGATAAATCGTTCTTCATTGTGTGAATTCAGGGGTTGAAGTCACTTACTTGAGGAAATTATCCGCAAATTAATTTGGGGCAGTAAAGTTTGCATTTATGAGGGGCACCCCAGTGGCTCACCTGGTGGAGAGTGTGTCATGGGGGCTTGGTCCTGACCACGGCAGCCCGGGTCCGACCTACGACCCTTTGCTGCATGTCGACCCTTCTCTCTCTCCTTGACTTTCCGGTCTCTCTCTCCACTGCAACTATCAGATTAAAGGCAAAAAATACCCCCAAAAAATAACTATAAATTTGCATTTATGATCTTGCTCTGTGTTTTTGGTAGTGGAACATGATCAGTTTTTTGTTATGTTTCCTAACTGCCTTAATCAAAATAAACGAAGTCCTTTAAATTTGCTAAAGGCAGAACATTTAAACTGAAGGATCTTTTATCTTACTGACCTTTTTGTGCCCTCCTGCTCTCCCTTCTCAGGAGGAGGAATCACTGCGAGCTCAGGTCAAGGACCTGGAGGAGAAGCTGGAGACGCTGAAGATGAAGCGGACAGAGGACAAGGCCAAGCTGAAGGAGCTTGAAAAACACAAGATCCAGCTGGAGCAGCTTCAGGAATGGAAGACCAAAATGCAGGAGCAGCAGACCGACCTGCAGAAACAACTTAAAGAGGCCAAGAAGGTACAAAGAAAAATTAAGTACTAATAATGAATCTGTTGAAAGACAACTACAGCATTATCAAGGTTTACAATATATTGTAACAAAGATGAAATTATTAGAAAATTTGTAGAATATGAAAAATGTCATCACTGTCATCTTGCATGTCTTTCTAAAGCTTTATTTTCTACCTCCAAATTCAAGGAAGCCCGTGAGGCACAGGAGGCCAAGGACCGCTACATGGAAGAGATGTCAGACACGGCGGACGCCATTGAGATGGCAACACTGGACAAAGAGATGGCTGAGGAGCGGGCAGAGTCATTGCAAGTGGAAGTGGACACACTGAAAGAGAGAGTGGAGGAGCTTTCCATGGACCTGGAGATCCTTAGACATGAAATTTCCGAGAAAGGTTTATACTCTACTCACTTAGTCAAAAAGGCCTCTTAGTCTCTTACATCTGTGTCTGACACTCTTTCTGTCTTCCTGTCTTGAATTTCCTCAGTGTGTTAACTTATTGTTTTCTCCTGCAGGCTCAGATGGAGCTGCCTCAAGTTACCATGTCAAACAGCTGGAGGAGCAGAACGGCAGACTGAAGGAGGCACTGGTCAGGTTGGTCAAATGTTTCTAAAAAGCTCCTTTTGACTAAAGTATAAAAAGTAAAGTAGAAAATTACTTGTTAACATGTTAACTGTGGTTACAATGATATTAATACCACGTTATGTTTATGTGAAAATGTAGGAACTGTATATCTTTTAATAGAATGTGAGGATGGATAATGTAACCTCTCCGCAGCTGTTAAGTTTTCAACGTCCCCAGAAAAACTTACATTTACTTTAGTTGTGAATGAACTGTATAGAAATCATGGCAGTTCACAGGTAACTTGAACATCCTGACAGCAGTTTGGTCTGCACCCAATAAAAAATATCTTGTTTTGATTTTCCTGTTCCTCCTCAGGATGCGTGACCTGTCTGCTTCAGAGAAACAGGAGCATGTGAAGCTGCAGAAGCAGATGGAGAAGAAGAACACTGAGCTGGAGACTCTGAGGACTCAGAAGGAAAAACTGCAGGAAGAAGTCAAGCAGGCAGAGGCCACTATCGATGAGCTGAAAGAGCAGGTAAAGCCATGGAGGACTTCTCTTAATGAGCCGCTGGTGCTGCTTTCATTAGATTTCACTATGTTGATTAAACAAGAAAGAAATTTAAATGTAATTGTTGACAAAAAAACTTTTCCCTCCATCTAAGTATAGGCATTTAAAAGAAGCATTGCTGTGTGTGTGTGTGTGTGTGTGTGCGTGTGTGCGTGCGTGCGTGCGTGCGTGCGTGCGTGCGTGCGTGCGTGCGTGCGTGTGCGTGTTTGTGCGTGTTTGCACTTGCACTAGGTGGATGCTGCTCTGGGGTCAGAGGAGATGGTTGAGACCCTGACAGAGAGGAACCTCGACCTGGAGGAGAAAGTCAGAGAGCTGAGAGAAACTGTCACTGATTTGGTGAGTGCAGCTGCATTTACGATTCATCGTCAGTATTAACAAGAGTGAAGTTTCTAATATCCATCCATTACATTGTTTTCATAATGTGCACAGTTTGATCCCCATTTTAAGAAGAAATCCTGGATAAAATCTAATTTACCTTGTTATTTACAGTCATTTACTTTATCCCAAACATTATGGTGTAAGTGAGTGTATGGTCACAACTTTAGATCTTTTACAAAATTCCTGTGGTTTTTTCCTGCACCAATAGGAAGCGATCAACGAGATGAATGATGAGCTCCAGGAAAACTCCAGGGAGACAGAAATGGAGCTGAGAGAGCAGCTGGACCTGAGTGGTGCGAAGGTCAGAGAGGCTGATAAAAGAGTGGAGGCTGCGCAGGAGACTCTGGCTGATTACCAGCACACTATCACCAAATACAGAGACCTCACCACCAGGCTACAGGTGGGTGGAAAGAAGGTCAAACACTAATGCTCTAGGAAGTGAGCTTGACGTGGACACTACATTTTGTGCAAGTGGATGCCTTGATGCCATATGTGCTTTTTTTCCTATACATTAGGACGCCAATAGGGAGCTGATCAGCCAACAGAATGCCAATGCTGAAGTTCAGCAACCGCCTGCAGAACTATTTGACTTCAAGATCAAATTTGCAGAGACTAAGGCCTATGCCAAGGTAGGAGGCCTGCTTAGAGAGATAGGAGTTTCACAGGTTTTACACCTTTGAGACCAGTGTGCTCATTGTTCTTCTTTCTCTTACTCAAAAACTACTCATTTGTCTCCAGGCTATTGAGATGGAGCTGAGGAAAATGGAAGTGGCTCAGTCTAACAGACAGGTGTCCCTTCTCACCTCCTTCATGCCAGACTCCTTCCTTCGTCATGGCGGAGATCATGACTGCATACTGGTCCTTCTGCTCATCCCCAGGCTCATCTGCAAGGTATGAAGCTGTGTGAGGCTTTCTTTGAATTCCTGTTGTTGTGCTCTGCCTGTTTCTGTAACTAACACTGTAGATGTTTGTATCCTCATACCTTGTAGGCAGAGCTGATCAGTAAACAGGCCCAGGAGAAGTTTGACTTGAACGGGAACCTGGAACAGGGGACGGGGCTCAGAGGGCCTCCAGGAGAACAGCGCAGTTTTGCCTCAGGACTGGTGTACTCCCTCAACCTGCTGCAGGCCACACTACACAAATATGAACAGTACGCACTGCAGCTTCATCACTAATGTGCCAGGAATAAAAGAAGAATTGTGTCGAGGATGTTGGAAATAGAAGCAATTTATTATAGTTTTTCACAAATTAAAAATATTGGATCCGTCTAGAATAATTAGAATCTGTTGCTGTGATAAAGTAAACCTTATTCATTAACAGAATTGGTCTTTCTGTTCTTTTTTTCCCTCTTCCTTGCTCTGGTTCTAGGGCTCTGAGCAGCTGCAGCGTGGAGGTTTTTAAGCGCATGGGGACACTTTACTCTGAAATGAACTTCCATGAGCGCTCCCTGGATTATTTCATCGACCTGCTGCATAAAGACCAGCTAGACGAGACTGTTCAGGTGGAGCCCCTGACTAAGGCCATCAAGTACTATCAGGTAAGAAAAACTTGTGGTTTTACATTAAAGAGCCTCTTAACAAACATGCACAAATACTAAGATACTAGAGAATTGAGATATTATATCTTGAAATTAAAATTAAGGATATTCCCTTAAATATTTAAGTTCAAATCATCAGTGTAATTACTAAATAGCATTTATACACAAATTCATGTAAACTTAATCAGATAGTTTGTTATAGAAGAACTGTTGTTTTGTTTTCCAGCAACTGTACAGCGTCCACCTGGCAGATCACACTGAGGACTGCACTGTGCAGCTGGCTGACCACATCAAGGTACTTCAGTTTCTCCAGTGGTGGAATATTTCTGTTCAGCAAAGTCAAGCATCGCAGTAGGGTTTACTAACTTCATCCATGCCACCCTCTTACCTCTAGTTTACCCAGAGTGCCCTGGACTGTATGGGAGTGGAGGTGGCTCGCCTGCGGGCGTTCCTGGCAGCAGGTCAGGAGAGTTCTGGTCTCACTGTGCTTCTGAAGGACCTGGACACTTCCTGCTCTGATATCAGACAGTTCTGTAAGAAGATCCGCCGTCGTATGCCTGGAACAGATGTGGTTGGAGTACCCGCTGCTCTCAATTTTGGATCACCGGTATAAAAAAAACACATGCATATATGCTCAGTAACATACATATGCATAGTTAATGGCTGTATGATGCTTAAGAAGGTTTCTTTTATCCCTTGTATGAATGAGACACTGCCCAATGATTATTGACCTTCTAACACACACAAACATTACTGATCTACAGTATATATTTGACTGACATGTCTTGTCTCATCTGGCAGATATCAGAGACGCTGACAGAGTGCAGGCGTCAGCTGACCCGTGTGGTGGCCGTGCTGCAGGAGGTGGCTGCAGCTGGAGCTCAGATGGTTGCTTCTCTGGCAGAACAGGAGGGTCTCAATGCTCTCAAACTGGAGGACATCGCCTTCAAGGCTGTGGAGCAGGTACTGTGAATAATAATTTGACTGTCACTCAGATACGAGCTAATGAATGATGCCCTGCAACACTCAGCAACTAGCATTTACAACACTAAATTTTGCCTTAGGAATATAAAGATAAAAAATGTTAGTTTTGGGTCAAGTGGATGTGGACAGTTAGTTTTACGTTGCCGCTGGGTTTTTGGATTATCTCCTGTTCTTTTTATCTGTGGCTAAACTCTTTTTTCCACCAAGGTATATGGCTCCCATGGCGTGAGTGGCCCGGAGTGTCTGCGTCAGTCCTGCAGCTCCGTCATTGCCACCATGAACAAGATGGCTACGGCCATGCAGGAGGGAGAGTATGATGCTGACAAACCTCAGGGCAAGGTATTTGTATGCCTTTGCTGTATCACATAAGTCAGACACTGAAGTCCAAGCATATTTCTGCTGTTTGTCACTTCTTCCGCATTCAAATTCTCACCTTGTTATCATATTCCTCCTGCGCCCTCAGAGTCCTCCTGTTGAGATGAGAGCAGCCACCGTCAGGGCCGAGATGACTGACGCTGAGGGTCTAGGAGTTAAACTAGAGGACAGAGAGACGGTCATTAAAGAGCTCAAGAAGTCTCTCAAGATCAAGGTAACATGGTGAAGAAAACACATGGAAAAAAATGACTGAGAAATCGAGTTTTTTAAATAAGCCTGCCAGTTTGAAATGAAAGAATCTGTAACAGAGCAGGTATAACTGATGTGGCTGTACCTCTCTCCCCCAGGGTGAGGAGCTGAGTGAGGCCAACGTCCGTCTGAGCCTGCTGGAGAAGAAGCTGGACACCTCCACCAAAGACGCAGATGAACGGGTGGAGAAGATTCAGACCAAACTGGACGAGAACCTCAATCTGCTGAAGAAGAAAGAAAAGTAAGAACCATAAGAAGCAAACAGAAGTAATTAACAGATTTCAACACTGGAGGCAGATTCCAGTTTTTCATCTTACTCACACTTGCCCTTTTTCTCTCTCATGCTTCTTATTTTCCTCCTCACTCACCCTCTTTTCTCTTTGTCTTCAGGGAGTTTGAGGAGACGATGGATGCTCTGCAGGCTGATATCGACCAGCTGGAGGCAGAGAAGGCAGAGCTGAAACAACGCATCAATAACCAATCAAAGATGACTATCGAGGGCCTGAGAGGCCCACCTGCCTCTGGAATTGCCTCCATTGTTCAGGGATCTGGAGGTAAATTACTGTGAGATAATGGCCACTTTTTGTAAGCAGATCGAAATGTTGTCATATGATGTTTGATAAAAGATGTGATGGTCTCTAATTCTACCTCTTGAAAAGCAACAACCAGCTGATGATGAGGTAATGTTTTGCCTGTAGCTGGTGTAACTTTTCTACTGCAATTATGGTAAATGCGTTATTCCTACACCAATCGGATTTTGAATCACAAAAATAGTCTCCCAATTCTGGGGGAAAAAAAAACACACACAACCGAAAGAGGAGAAGCACAGTTGTGTCATAGTGATTTAATATCTCTCACCATTCTCCCTTCCTCCTTCCAGCAGGTCTGCCTGCATCCATGGCAGGGTCGGTGCAGGTGGTGGACTCCCCTCTCCTTAGGCAGCAGGTTGAGGCTCAGAGACTGGGCATTAAGCACCTCAAGAATGAAAATAACAGACTCAAGGTACACTGGTTTTGAGTTGGTATTATATTGTTGTATTTTGCTGGCTGTGTAAACCATGGTAATATTGACCTGGAGTACATGTACTTACAGGCAGAGAAGATGAGAGCCCAGCTGGCCTCCCTGCCTCCACTCTGCCCTCCAAAACTACCACAGGTGTCTAAGGAAAGCTCCATGCCTCCAGAGGGACTCAACACTGGCATCTATCGCAGGACTGACCAACTGTTGGCAACGCTGCTCAAGCTGAGTGCAGAGTTTAAAGTTGTGGACATCACCGGGAAGACAGCAGGTGTGTTTGTGTGTGCACACTTATTAAACCTTTTAAAATAATTTCTTTTTGCAAAAACTGATTTCTCCTGAGTGTTTGGCTTCATTTTCTCTTTCCTCTTGTGTGTTTCTTCCAGTTAGTGCCAGTGCCCAGCTGCTGGAGCAGACGGCTCGACTGCAGAACCTCAGTGATGCGCTGGACAAACTCAAGGTGACAACTTCAGAATTGAATATCTTGTCTTTACCATGTCAACAAGCTGACAGCGACACAAAAACCAAACATTTGTGAACATCTGTTTCAGGGAGAAGTAGCTGAACATGTAGTCTCCTATCAGCCTGGAGCAAAGGCTTCCTCTGACTTCGCCACCTTCCCAGTCTCCTCCTTTGTTAAGGTAAAAGCATACGGTGCTTACACACCCCATCACTTCCAAGACATAACAAAGTTATATGTTTTCCATTCAGATTTCAGTACTTGTGAAAGAAATTACATTTCTTATATCATGTGTACATACCCAACTTGTTTTTTAGGCCAAAGAAGAGAAGAAGGGAGGAACAGTGTTGGTAGGTCGTGTTTCCATTCCATGCAACCGTGGACAGGAACAAGTCCACCGCCTCATCCTATCACAGCAGCAGCTGCAGCGAGTCCACTGCCTCCTCATGGCATAAGATGACATGCCGTTGACCCACAGCCAAGATTGACGGCACATCAAGAAAAGCTTTTGTTCTTTTTTTCTCATTCCACTTTCCACTTCACTTCAACATTCTCCTATTTATCCCCTTTGCTTTTCACTATTCTCAGGAAACTGTATCCAATATTTGCGAAGTTAAGACTATAGCACTAATAAAACTGAGGCACAGCTGTCTCTTTATATTGACGTAAAACTGATTAGCGTTTGATTACTTTGAATGAAGTCCTAATGGATTTGACTCCTGAATGTCACATTATGAGGGAGTCATGTTTTCATCACTCAGTTTGTATGCTTCAATTTTGCCAACTCTTTGTGGAAATGGGGAAACTAACTAGCAACAAGTCATTTTTACTGTACTTGCACCTCTTTAGTTTTTTCTCTTTGTATCTTTTGTATTTGTAGTAATTCAGACAATAAAAGGCAAGCAATTCACTTCTGAGCAACAAAAAATTGTGAATGTGTCTATCAATTTTTAATCATGAGATGTAATGCCCGTTTAATATCTGTAATACTGTATGTTGACAGAAATTAGCTGCTCAAAAGGTTTACAGTCTAAGATGAAGAGCCATGGCCAGTTTAGGTTGTGGAGAAGGGCAGATGAAGGTGAACCATGTAGCCTACAGTTTAGGGTCGTCAGTGTCTTTAAATTCTAATATCATTAACTTTAGTTTGTTTGATGTAGATAAGACTGCCTACTGCCTTATAGTGACAGGCTCCAATAATTGAGAAATCTGCATATAAACATTAGGCAAGTGTAACCAGGTGTTTTATATAAAACAAAAGGCATCAAGACAAAATGAAAAAGCGGCATAATACTAAAAAAGCTGCATTACACAATTACATGCTAGCTCTGTCTCATAATGCCCAAGTTATCATTAGACTGCTACTGACCCCAGTTTATTAAGTAGAAATGTATTCATTCCAACATCAGGAACCAGAGCTTGGTATATTAATGTAAGAAAGTTCTGCAGCCAAAGCTATTCTGTACCAGAGTGTTGAGTGAATGTAGCAGAATTACATTTTTACTGGAGCAAACATCGGATTTAAAGCTTAAAAGGAAACAAAATCTTTATGCTATTCTTGACCTGCGTGGGATGTGAGACAAGAGAAGGATCATTAATTTAGAACTATAAGTGATTCATTTTAGAATATGCCAAAAACAGTAGTCTTGAAATCTTAGTCAGCTTTAATAGAACACAACACTTGATACATTGTAAATGCAGAATTTAAAAAATGAAACGAACTAACAATTGAAAATTTAAACATCTATAAGACTACTGATTTACAATATAAGAAAAACATGTATGCATGTGTGAGGACATTCAACTAATTACATAAAATCTGGGTGTGAACTCAGCAGTTTGAGGTTTTATGCTCCCACCTGGTTACAAGCCTTTATATGGTTCAGCACTTAGAACACAAACAATGTACTGCAGACGATGCAAGAGATGGAAAAAGATAACACGATAAGAGGAATTTGACCAGGTCTCAATCTTGTAAAACACCTTAGTAGTAACGGCTATTATGTGAGTAATGATTTGACCTGTGATGGGTGTATGGAGCATAGTGGTGTCTGCTGCGTCGGCTCCTCATCACGTACTTATGATGGTGATCATTGTAGGGCTCAAAGTGGTGGGGAGGTCTGTAGTCGAAACCTGAAAAACATATAGAAGGTGTAAATGGGGGTGGATATAGCAGCTCAAAGACACTCAATATTAAATGGTTAAAAATCACCCACATGCCCTGTGTTTACACAAATATTAAAAGAAGCATGCGTATTGAAATGATCAAGTATAACATCCAAAGCATCAAAGTATGTTTTCACTGCAGAGCTATGTCTGTACACTTACCATTTCCAACATGTCCATGTTTATATTTGTGTCTGTGGATTGGTGAGTAAGGATGCGGTGAGAGGGCAGGTCTGTAAGCTCCAGCAGCCTCATGGCGATACGTCTGCTGCTGCGGGTTGTGGCCCTCGAAGCTCAAGTATTTATAAGGGAGGGAATTGCTGAATAACTCCTCCCTGTAGCTGTTGTAATTTCTTTTGGTTGGGTACCTCTCTGTGAAAGACAGGACAGGAGTGGAAGGGGACAGGGGCACGGATGACAAAAACAAGCAAAATGTGAAAGTGGTGAGAAGAGGATGAAAGACAGAAAAAAAAAAAAAGCTGTTTTTTTTTTATGCCTCCACACCGGCAACAGGCGTTATATCTGTCTGTTTGTCCCATTCTCATGAATGCAATATCTCAATAATGCAATGAGGGAATTTCTTCAAATTTGGTACAAATATTCACTTCGATTCAGTGATGAACTGATTACATTTTTATGGGGAAAGGTCAAAGTTTGAGGTCACAGTGACCTCAAAAACACAGTTTTTGCATCTTAAATCTGATATCTCAATAAAACCTTGAGGGATTTTCTTCAAATTTGGCACAAATATTGACTTGGGCTCAAAGATGAACTCATTAGATTTTTGTGGGGCAACAGTTAAAGTTTAAGGTCATGGTGACCTCACTTTCTTGTGAATGCAATATATCAGGAACACCCAGAGGGAATTTCAACACATCTGGCTAACCATAACTTGGACTCAAAGATAAACTGATTAGAATTCAGTGGTCAACGGTAACTGACCACACTAAATACTTGGCCATAACTCAAAAATTCATAGACTAATTATGATTAATTTCTGATAGGATATTTTGACATTTATATCCAAATGGTCAAGGGTCAACTTCACTGTGACATCATGTTATGCAAAAACACTTCTGGCAATTATTCAACACTATAACACAGGACAGGGAGATTGTGACCATATTTCCTGCAACTTGGCTGATTGGTGGAGGCATACAACAGCGAAGTGGTAGTTCTAGTTCTTTTGAACACAAATAAAGGACACAACAGCTTGACATGAAGCAAAAACCACAAAAACCTTTGTTTTAAACCTTACCCATGCTGGAAAAGTAGTTGGCAGGAGGGTTGGGGTAGTTAGAGGCACACTGTACTTGACGCACTCCTAAAAAGAAGGAAGAAAACCTCAGAAAACTGCAGATTTCAGAAAGCTAATATGTTCTGATACCTCCTGCAATTTACTTTCACACCACAGCCTAAAGAAACAAATGATGGAAAAAAACAAAGCAGACATTCAATTGAGAATCGAATATCAACCTAAGCTTGGGGATTTTATTGATATGAATCTACTAAAAATCACTAAAATCCTCCAATTATTTCTGAAGTACTTGGATACCACCTGACAGTTCCAGTATGACTTCCAGTATTCATGCAGTCCAGTGTGATGGATATAACATACACAATTCAACAAGTAGTTTTTCCAAAACCAAACACTTTGTAGTATTTATCAATTTCACAAGGTCTCCTGGTTATTGTGATTACCTTGTCCTGTACCAATAAAAACAGCAGAAATCATCCTTTTAAAACACACCACCTGATGTCTCACCTGCAGAGTTGGTAGCATTTCCATAGACTGGCCGCTTAACAGTGACATCAGTATTTTCTAAAAAAAAACAAAAAAAACAACAGACTTGTGTTAACCTAAATAAATGAAATGAAAATTCATAAAAAATAAAAACTAACAAAAGTCTTGAATACAGGGGTGACCCAGATACCCGAGTGATTAGGGCGGATACCACATGGGTGCAAATGCTCTGTGCAGCGAGTCCCCTGTTCAACTCCTGACCGGACAGACCCTCTGCTGCAAGTCATTTGTCTTCTCTCTGTCCCTGCTTTTCCTGTCTCTCTACACTGTCCTGTCAAATAAAGGCATAAAATGGCCAAAAAATTACAAAAAAAATACAAAAACCGAAGTAATGAATGTATATGAAATAGTTGCCAGAGCTGAAGAGTTCAGGAGTGTACAATACAGTATGGAAAGAAAAAAACAAAACAAAAAAAACACACCACCACTGCATTATTGCCAAAACTACAAGCCCTGTCTTAGAGTGGGACTTCCTCTTTGTTTTTTCCTTTTGTTTGTTTGTGTGTGTGTGTGTGAGTGTTCCCAGTCTTCCTCCTCACCAACAGCTCTCAGTGGACAGGGCATACTGACGCCCCAGGCCTGTGCAGCATGCTGCAACAGCAGGGAGGTTATCCTGCGGTGGGCAATGGCGTTCCAGTGGACTCCATCGTTTGTACGATGGTGCAGGGAGAAGCGGAACTGGAAGTGGAGGTCCAACACATCCATCCCGTGGGTGTCAGCCAGAGTCCCGCTGTAGAAGTTTGCTTCGATCACATCGTAACGCAGCTGGGGGGCCTTGTGCTCAATCTGAGGTTAAAGGAGGACAAAGCACTAATGGTGCAGTCACATCAAATATTTGCCTGGTGAAATACTTGCACTATGTGGCCAAGAGCAGGAGGGGACAGGAAATAGCATGGGTACGGTTGAAAATTTAACCTGCAGGAGGTAACACGGCTAGAGGGTTATCAACAGCAGTCCAGTAAATTAAACAGCTTTTCAAACATTTTGAAAACCTGTCCTTAACCTCTGTCACTGTCCTTACACGCATCTCTCCTTCTCTGCCTTCTCTCCTGCTTGTATTAATTTCAGCTGCAGGTATAAAACAATACAAAAGAAAACAGTATTTCCTGAATGAGGTCAATCTCAACCCTCTCTCACACCAGCTGGACACTGTACAGCCTCAAGTTTAATCAGATTGAACTCTGGCTGGAAGAGCAGCAGTAGTCTGGACACAATGCAGGGTAATAAGCTTATTGAAAAAAATAATAAAAATATACTGAATATAAAACAAAAGTCAACTTCCTTCCGTTTCAGTGATGCAACCTGGCTTAATGCATCACTAGTTTGAAATCCACAGGCACCTGTTTAAATCACAAATCTCCTTTTGTCCATATGTAGTTAATGTATTAACTAAATCTATAATGATCCCTGTTTTACTATGAAGTTACAAGTTTTACATCAGGCACTCAGTTTAGTCCAACTAAAATGATAATCAGTAAATAAAAACAATTATTTTTTTGTAATCTTCTCTATTTGTCAGTTGAATTTCTGATGATACTCAGCCTGGTGAAATTTGTCCACCTGTTGTCTGTTGTGCTGCTGACAGGACAGCTGGTTCTGAGACTGAGACAGTGACACTGCTACTGTGGTCAGACTCAGTGTGGATTGATTGAATGAATGTACGTTTCAGCAGCACTTACGTACCACTGCTGTCTTGCATCGGATGTGAATTCCAAGCAAGAGGGTGTAAGAGATATTTTAGATATTTTATGACCCAACAAGCTCATAGTTCCAATTCAATTTATAATATAGTTCTTTGGGGACGATGTACCTCAGGCACCAAGAAACCACCTTTGATCTTCTCTGCTAACGGCATAGTGAGGTTCCATATGACCAGGGATTCCTCAGGCAGAATGGTTCTCAGCTCATCAAAGAACGTATATAGGTTCTTCTTGTAGTCATCAATCCAAGAGGAATTGTATCTACAAACCAGAGAAAAACAACTTTAATATCAAGCTTATCAAACTGGGGTTTAAATCTAAACAAATTCATTGTGTCACAAATCTAAACACATTCATTGTCCTCTGCCACCGCTCTCCCTCTTAAATGTGGGTTTGACTCATCAAGCATCAAGTCTATGGAAGCTGTTTACAGCCACCACCAATTCTACAATTGTAGAAACCACCCATCCACACATCCACCCACAACTCCGTCAGCTTCACTGTTAGAGAAATCTATACATTTGACTTCTATCACACTGTTTGGGAAATGTAAAAAAAAGTTTTTGCCAATCAAAACACACCTTTAGTCCATGAACTTGCTCAGATAGCTCACCATCCGCAAGCCAACAAAGTCAAGTGCCTCCACATGCAAACAGCTGGAAATTGCAGCAGGTCTTGTTGGTCTTGCCCCTTAACCCATCTCACCATTTTAACTTACAGTACAGTGGCTGCTTAAAGACCACGTCATATTTTTACAATATCAAATGAATAGCAAGGTAATTAGTACTGCTAGTACCATTAATAGTTACTCTTTTATCTAACCACCTTGAAATGTCCCAAACGCAGGAGTTGACAATGACTACATCTGGTTTCAAGCCGTGGCAGAAGTCATCTAGGATGCTCTGCATGTAGCGAGAGTAGATGCGTGTCACAAAGTAGAAGCGGATCAGGTGGTGGGCCGACTGAAATTGCCGAACCTCTCGGTACTGTGTTCCATTGTGCATTTGGCTTAGACAGCCCCCTTCTACCAGACAGTCCTGTTCAAAGCTCATCTCCCCCTGAAAAAGATGAAGATAGATGTTAAAGTGAGGACAACAGGACCAAAATAAAACAAAGAAGAAACACAAGCCATCTTTACAGAAATGAAAGAAATCTGAATTTTTGTACTGAGACGAACAACTGAGAACAAGTCTCATGATAAACAAAAAAAGATCTTTAAGTTCAAGTGGAGATGTTGCTACACTGAGTTCTTTGAGATTAAAGCTTAAAATAAAAAACAAAAATATTCATGTCATGATTTATTCAGTTGGCAGATACTTTTTTCCAAAGCAACATACACATTTCTTTGATACCAGTGCTTCCAGCTCTTCTTCTTTATATCAGTATGTAAACCTGGTAAATGTTAGTCCTTGCCTTACTCTTGAGTTGTCTTAACGTGAGATATTTCTCCTTCTGTATCAGCAGAACAAGGTCCTTGTATACAGACCGCTGAACTGGGGAGGAAATACACATAGTTACAAAACTGGCAGTGTGACAAGTTGATCCATGTTCACAACCCAGCATTTTAACACAGGGCGCCTACAGGTAGTATATAAATTCACAAACTGGTGCATTTGTATCTGCCTGACAGTTCATTCAAGAGCAAGAATAATCATTTGCATGGGTCACAATCTCGTTTGCTGCAAACTTTTCATATGCATACCTTAACATGCATACCTGTTAAAACATTATTTGAATGAGAGAGTGAATTTGACTGCTACTTACTGGAGTCTCCCAGAACCACAATGAACTTGTTATGGAGCAGCTGGCTGGCCTGCTGGTGGCTCACGCACTTCATTATCTCCTTCTGTTAAATACAAAACCTTTTTTTTTCATCCAAATACTGTGAAAGTCAGAGGTCCATGCCATGAGTGCTTTACAGGAGGGATAACACCAGGCTACAGAGTTTCTTAGGTGGCCAAGACATTAAATTCACAAATTCCCATACTTAATTAGCTTTAGCATACTAATGAACTCTGTTATCTCTAGTGTTGAAATACATTTAGAGAAATACTTATCACTGTTGAATGTATAGGAAAAGTGTGGATGTATTTCCCAGATGAAACTACCTAATAACGCTAACCGTTTCGAAATCATCCTACTGTTAGCAGTTTGTTTTCAAAGCTAGCTAACGTTAGTCCGGACGTTTTTGATTCACGGACCCAAACCCACAATATCCTCACCAACCGACCCCTGGCTCTACTTGTGAAGTTGTTTCACAACTCAATGGGGCTAAAGCAATTGAAATGATTTCACTTTGTCACTAAAACGCAGAAGTTGTAACTTACAGTACTCTTCGACTCCATCACTATTCCGATGTACACAGGTGTATCCAATTAGATGACGCTTTTAATGCGTGTGGGAAATTTCACAATTTTCAGGCGCGCTTTGGCATCTGGCTACAAACAATATGGCGGACCTCCGCAATTGGTGGTCTCGCTGTCAGGAACATCTGTGTGTAGTCCACTAAAGATCTCTCAAAAAGTTTATTTGCTTTTCTAATGTTGTTTTTATCTAAGTTAAATATATAAAAGAATCCAGCAACCCTTTGTATACTGATATGGAAAAAATGTATTTGAAAATGTTAAGTAGCTCCACGCATTTAATGATGCCAATTTTTGTCTCATTGTTGCAGATCATGAACGCACTTCTTAATTGATTTTTTATTTTTATTTAATTTTTTAATTCTTATTTGTGGAACTTAAATGAATTGTCCAGACTGTTGAGAACATATTATTTAAACTACTACTACTACTATAAAACGAACTACTAATTAGTAAGCAAGTAAGCATGACTACGACCACATCCGTAGTTTAACCACCTGGAAAAAAGGCTTCATCCGGGAAAGCACAAGCAATGATTGGATTGTTTGCTAATTGTTTTTCAGATTACCATCAAAACCCTCAAGGCCCAAGTTCCCTTCAGGCTCAATTATATGCCCAGGGCTCAACCAGTACTCCTGTGCTGGAATAAAAATAAGTGAGCCCAGGTTTACTGTATGTTTGTTTCATTGTTTCAATGTTAGTTTGTGGTAGTTTGATTAAACACCAATTAACAAGCTAACCCACAGTTTAAGATGGTGAAGAACTCCATGTGTGTCATCAAGCGCCTCAGATAACATATTCCTGAAGTGACATGTTATCAGGTGTAAAGATCATTGTCAGTTTAGCACCACTCTGGCTCAGGGAGACCTTTCTCAAAAATAGGAGCTTATACATAAACTCAACAACAGAAAGATATTGTCAAAAAGATATATGATAAGAATGTATAAGATGAATTGGGCGATGGAGAGAACTGGACATGAAATTTATAAAATATGTAAATAATCTTAAAAGAACAGCCTCAAATGCCTTTCAAACATTACTCTTTATTATATTGCTTTTGATTTGTAGAAGAGGCTACAAACAGGAGAAGAACGGGTCCTTTATGCACTCAAAACTGTTTCATACAGAACACAACTTATCTCTTCATCTCATACTTTTTATGTTCAGTAAAAATCACTGTCATCATCATAATCTATCACTTCCTTTTTCTTCTCCTCCCCTTGAGCCTCCTCTTCCTTCTTCTCCTCCTCCTCCTCCTCCTCTTCTTCTTCATCCGTCTTGTCTTCTCTCTTGATCTCAGTTTTCTGGTGAAACTCCTGATATATCCCAGTCAGAGCTTTTGCTGCTTCTAGAGACACTTTCAGATTTCCTATCACCTCCTTGTCTTCATCCATACTCATGACTGGGGGGAACAGAAACACAGAGGAAGAAAAACTCAGAAAACTCCATATTTTTACACATTATCAAAGCAGGAATATGAAAGACCATCTGCCACAGCCTGAATCTGAAGTAGGGTAATGATAAATGTACACAATATTGTACAAATTCTTCAAATTCACTGCTTTTACCAATGCTTACTATGGTACCAAAGCACACCTCTTTCTTTTCACTATCTATACAGTTTGTTGAGCAGCGTGCTAATGAGTTTTCATTAATAATCAAGTATGAAATAATCAAAGCTATGGCATGCAAAAAGAAAATATTGGACATGGATAAATGAAAGTGGTATCAACTTTCTGGGTTGCACAAGTTCATTACTGTTGCTTTAATTAGTTTAAAGAGTTTTAGTATTTTAATTCAGAGGGATCAATTATGGTAGCCCATAGAAAAACACACCCAACATAGTTTTCACTTTTTTGCATAATTACACAAGTCCTTTCACACTTTAAAGTCTCAATAACAGATGTGTAGGTTCAAAAAAATAATAACTAAAGAAGAAAAGGCAAAATCCGACCTGATGAGTTTTACCAGATGATGGACTGAGGAGTGAAACATTGCTAATAGTGTGAGCTTTTCCTTTTGTTCTCCACTCAAAAAAGAGTAAATGTATCGCGCACTAGCAATACTTACTGTCAATTTGTTGTTCAATAACATCGTTCCCTGTAAGCAGCAATTCTTGTAAGTCCAAAAAAGCGTGTCCGACATCCACGCACTCTTCATCATCATCCATCGGCTCACTGACCACTGTGAACTTTAACCTGCCATGAGACACAGACATGCTGTTTTTGGTTTGGGGCTACAGACATAAAGATAAGAGAAATAATGTGTAAGATTACACACAAATAAAAAACCTAAATAAATGATACTACCTGCCCTGGTTGGGGTCAGTGCCCTCCAGCATGGTGTAAAGATACTGTCTGAGTGGAGCTGACCGTGAACTATCCACATAGATCACTGAGAGACACAAGAGAGAGATTTGGTGTGTATAAAGGAGCTATGAAAACAAAACCTTATAGAAACATAAAGAGCTCACCAACTCTCACCTCGCGTGAAGTTGTAGTGAACCTCCTCCCCCTCTGTGGGTTTGCGGAGGGACATGGGTGTTTCTGTTGTCTCCATGGGGATGCCCAGCAGCCGGTATTCCACATAAACACGCTGCACTGACTCATCCAGCGCCACATGTGAGGACGGCTCAAATGTCAGGGACAGAATCTCGACTCTCAGCTTGTCTCCCTGAAACGCAATGAAATATATATATATATATATATATATATATCATACCTTTTGACCAGTTCATTTAAAATGAAAAGTCAAACTTACACTACATCCAAAGATGTACAGATGATAAGACAATGCAATGCTTAAGTTTTCCCTCTTTTGTCTTTTTTTGTCTTCTTCTCTTTTGTCCACATTTTCCCATTTTCCTCACTAACACAGTTACTTGTACCTTTCTGATTTTTCGTTTAGGTGGAATGATGATAATGTCGCTTTGTGATGAACTTGACTGTGAAGACTCAGGGGCTTCACTGTCTCCTGAAGAAGCTGTGTAGTGAAAAAAAACACACAAGAACTGGATTTATTCCATTTTAAATCGTTTGACTGAGCTCAAAATTGAAGCCCTGTCAGTACGTGACAGCTCCATATGTGTTTCTTCATGCATATTTTATAACAAATGTCTATATTTTATTAAGTGTTTGAGGTCAAATGGGTTATTAGATGTTTTTTGTTGCTTCTATAAACAATGGCAGAGTGAGGGTTCAAATTACTGAGAGAAACTCAAGGCAGGTGTTTATAAGCCTATTATGTGTATGTGAATAGTTACCACTCTCTCTCCTCCCCTTTTCTTCCCCCTCTTCATCCACTGACATCTGATCCACAGAGAGAAGATCCTGAGAAGAAGAAATGAAATACGAGCCCATGCACCAGCCAGTTTTCAATTGGCGTTTTCTAATTTCTACTCTCCTCTACTCTTGCTTCTCTTTCCACAACACAGTTTTATGATATTTGTATTTATTTTCCATGAAAATAACTCTACCAGTGAATGATCTCCTACCTGAGTCCTGGCATCGCTGGCAGAGCTTTTCCTTGACAGTGTGGCTGTTGATTGTCTGGGAGACATTCCTTCTGAAGATCTTGAATTAGATTACAATTTTTTCATTATGTTTTCATTATTTTAATCCTAATTAATCTTAAAAACATTTTTAGTAGAGGTGAAAATTAGAAGAAAGAGAGTAAACACATTTAATCATATATTTCGAATGTCTGGGTTGGTTTACGTTGAATTGTTTCTAACAATTAAATTTTTTTTTTCACTTTTTATGACAGTTGGCCTGATGAGGATCCTATTTCCTTTTTCATCCTTCAACATAATAATTTAACACTCCCTCATCTTTAAGAACATCAGCCATGATAATAACAAGATAACTGTGTGGATTTAAAAAAATAAAAAAAAATCAACAACTTGCTTTCTGGTTGGCAAATGAGAGGGTGTGGTCAGTCTTGGCTCAGGTGTCAGACGGGGTGTGCCTTGGTAAAGGGCAGGTGACCTCTTAGTGGATCTCTTCCTGGCTGTGGACTGACGAGTGGCTACAGGTTTCACGGAGGTGGTTTCCTCTGGTCGTACATTTGTTGGAGGCCGAGGCTGTAGAGAGATGAACATGCTAGTAAACAAAATAATTATAATAACACACAGTCCAGCTGTGAATATTTCTACTTTTTTATGTGCATAAGCTTTACCCAGGCTTTTGTCTCTTTCTGCACTGCTTTGGTTTCTCTTGGCTCAAGTAGCTGAGTCTGTGGCAAAGGCAAAGAAAAACAGGAATCAAGCTAGTGATCTGGGGGTATGTTTGAATATGCATTTTAGCATTTACACATTCAGAGTTCTTCACCCAGAAGTTCCATGACATAATGTCAATAAACAGAGAGCTCCTTAGAAATACATTTTTAGCTTTCAGGGGGTTTGAGGTTGTCATTGCTTTTTATCACTTCAGACACTCTTTAGACAAATGACCATAAAATACATGTACAGTTCCTGAGATCATTACTCGTAATTTCCAATTTTTTAGACACAGCAGAATTAAAAATGACCTTCACTCTGGGCTTGGCTATGGGCCTCTGTGACACCTCAGCCTCTTTTCTGCTCCTCTCCTCCCTCTCAGTGCTTTCTGTTGGTCTGTCCTGTCTTCCCTGTCTACCCAGCAAGTCATCCCCCGGTGGCTGGAAGGGGTACTTCCATTTTATGAGGACTCTGACCATGCCCCGAGGTCCACCGGCTGGATCCCTCAAAACATAGTCACCTGGCGGGAAAGAGAGAAACATTTCCAAACTATTGAGTGGGTCGTTTAAGATCAACTTATCGAGAAGGATCATTTGCCCTTTAGTCCCTCTGTAATTATTAGTCCTTTTAATTAAACATGTGATGCAACTGCAAAAACAACATGTTGGCATCCACCTTCATCTAACCTGATGCCAGAGAGATGAATGCTGTTACTATTACTGGTAAGTATTTATTCTATTTTTCTCTCTCCCTCACCTCTGATCTCCCTGCCTGTAGCCAGGGCTCGCAGAGGGATGGGCGTCTTGGCCAGATAGGTTGGTGGTATCTGGTCATCGCTGTCATCAAACATATACACCCAAAGACTACTAGACCTGGGTAGAGATAAATCCTTTTAGTATTAGCAGGGGTTACTGCATTAAAATAATAGTTAACATTATACGAATATAAGAATATAATAAGATATTCATATATTTTCTATGATATTCATGAATTTGGGCCAAGACCTTGCAATTATGGGCAACTTCAACTCAAAAATATACAACATACCTCAAGTAGTGCAACACATCAGCTGTTACTGCTAGTGGGTAGCTGGTGCTATCATTGAACACCGGGTCAGCAGTGCACTGGACTGTTTGAGAGACGTGAGGCGGCAGGTCATAGAACCTGTAGGTCAGGTAGGCATCAGGAAGTAGTCCTGGCCAGCGAGCATTAAGACCCACACAGCGCTCCAACATAACCGCCAACTCATTGGGGATCCCTCGACCGTAGTCATGTAACTCCTGTCATAATTAAAAATTAGGTCATAAAGACAAGTCCTGTACAGGCTTAGAAGCAGAACATCCTAGTCACTAAAAAACATATCTATCTGGCCATGCATATGGTTTTGGTTTTGTGCCCTGGGAATTTTAGATATCTCCTCCACTCCAATACAGTTAAATTCAAATCAGTACAACTTTTTTGTCCTTAGAAAGGCAACTGTATGCAGCAGCAAGACTAGGCATGACAAACTGTCACAAACTGGGGGGAAACATAACCAAAACTACTTTTATTGCAAGATAAGTAGAAAAATATGTATTTTGTTTAGAACTTATCGTCTCCGTCTTACCTCATGAATTCTGTCTTGCCAGCCATAAGAGATCTGCACAGGACTCCTCTGTGTCACTGTTCTCCTTTCAGCCTGTTTCTCTACCAAAATGTCCATGGGCTCTGCAGGAGGGAACAGGCGCACCCAGAAATCCACAACACCGACAATTTCAGCTTCAGGGCCTTAGAGAGAGACAGAGAAAGACAGA
Organism: Seriola lalandi dorsalis; assembly: GCF_002814215.2. Classification (NCBI taxonomy): domain Eukaryota; kingdom Metazoa; phylum Chordata; class Actinopteri; order Carangiformes; family Carangidae; genus Seriola; species Seriola lalandi. Next base: position 73,797 of record NW_019525229.1, read on the forward strand.
TATGTGTCTGATATGAGTTGATGCCTGTATTTTTCACACCAATAGAGTCTACCAAAGACAGTTAATAAGTAGGCTTTTAAGATATATAATATTTTCATATTATAAAAATGTTAACAGACTGTGTGCAGGTGAAGAAGCATCACCTTCTGTATTAGGTTTAGGTGTCTGAAATGACTTACCTGTGATACTGACACGTCCAGCGATATGCTCCCCTCTCCTCTCCATGGCACCCATGAGAGACATCTGCCCACTTCCATGTGTCACAAATCTGACCCCTCCTACTGCCTGGTGGAGCTCCACTCTGACCCTTGACCCCTGACCTCCCAACTTGCCCAGATCGCGGGCTGTTAGAGCGTAGCGGGACGTGAAGCCGTAGTTGGGCTGACTGCCTGAAACAAGAGGAGTGGAGTGCACCTCAAAGTCCAGGAGGCTGTAGGTGCAGAAGGTCACAATGTCCTCGCTGCTGTCCACTCCTGCATGGAGCCTGCCCATAATCCGAAGCCCTGCTGGGGTGAAGGTGGCACCCTGGAGGAGCAAAAACAGCAGATATCAGCTTCCTGGGAGACTTGCGTGGAATTATTTAGGATAAAAAAATTGTTCAGATACAAGGTCTGAGTTTTCACCCTAAGGTGGATCTCCAGCAAGGACTCCCCAGCTCTCAGCTGAGAAAAAGACATGTCGTCTTCAATGGGCTGTACCACTTCCTGATCTCCTGCTGGCCAGGTGTACTGTATTGGTATGGTCCGTTTGTAGTTCCTGGGGCTGTATGCTAACTCTTTCAACTGAGCTTTTGAGTACAAAGACATAAAGGTTAGAGATTCTGAAGGGAGCACTTTTTCACTAATGCTACCTACCCAGTTGTGTTCTAAACAAACCTGCATACCAATCAATGTCTGAATAAGATTACAAAAAGAGTACTTCATTCTGAACGTTATTCTTTATGATACAGGGTGATCTTGCCTTTGCTGTTACTGTTGTTCATACCTTGCAGAGTGTTGATCTGAAGAGCTCTTTTTGATAAAAGTTTGTCTTTCTCTGCCATCCTCCTCCTGCTCTCCTCCCTCTCTCTCTCCATCCTCTGGCTGACCGTGTTCAACTCTTCCTTCGGGTTAAAATGGGGAAGAGAAAAAACTGAGAGAAAATTGATGATAGGAATGACAACACTATCAGTGATGCCTGTAATTCAGTATTGTGTGAAGTTCCAATCAGGAAGACTCTCTTCATATTTACTCTATATATTTACACACACACTCTCTCTGTTCCTGCTTTCAACTCAGTCAGTCTATGTACCTGCAGGTCTTTACTGATTCGGTGCTCCAGCAGTAGAAGGTTTCTGGTTTTCTGTAACTCAAGCACAGCCTCAGCATGCGATGCCTGGATGTTTACCAGCTCATGAGGTGCATCCTCCACCTTCCCATCAGCCCAGAGGAAACGCAGACCCTCTCTGCTCTCCTGCTGCATCCTAAATGCCTGTAATTGGAGGGAGAGCATAACAGAAAATTTGAAAGCAATTTATTTAGTCACTTAAAGCAGTGAGCTACAAGAGACTACAAACCTTGATCTGAACAAGAGTTTCACTAAGCTCCTCAACACTCATGTCAAATTCCTAGAAGAGAGGAAAAAGAGAGGATCATAACTGTGTCAGGATATGTGCCAAAAGCAAGATAACACACAGAAAACACAGACAGATGTGTGAATCAGCTGTTCAGGAGTATATTATTCAGTTCTTCATCTCTGACCTTAGTGACCGAGTCCAGTCTGTCCTGCAGAGCAGAGACCTGCTCTCTGTACTGGAGAACCTCCCGTTCTAGATGCTCTCGTTTGTCTTTCATCATCACAGAAAACATCACAGGACATAGAAATAAATAAGTGAGATTGTACATTTATTTGTTGTCCTAAGTTTCTATTTAGGGAATCTATTTGCTTTTTGTAGCAGAAGACAGGTGTTTCAGGTGTTGTCAAAATGTATCTTCAACAGTGAATCTTCATTGATTATTTCCAAATCAATTTTTTTCATCAAACTGCAGCAGATGCAGCGGCAACATGCTGAGACTCCTACCTCTTTCTCTGTCTCTCTGCTCCTCTAACATGTCCTTTTCTTGTCTCAGTTTCTCTTTGTCCAGCTCCATTCTGCCTCTCTGCTCCCTCTCTGCTGTCAGCATTTCCTCCACTCTCCGGATATCCAGCCTGCTGAGGTTTTCCCCCACATCCTCACTCCTCCGGACCACCTCGCTATGTCTTTCCACATGGCCATCATGGTTGGCAGATAAAGTACTAGGAAAGAGAACAAGCAGGTATTTACAACATGTAATGTGTTATATTGTAACATTTTGTAATATTCACCTTTTTAAATCAGTAGTATTGATTTGATATCGTCATTTAAGATGTAACAAGAATTCATAGCTGTCAAACCAAGCCAAGCCAATTCTGAAGTTTCATGTGCTCTTGACAGCATGCATCCTTATCTATATTTTCCAGAGAGGCAAAGATTTTATCCGTCTGGCCTCCTAATTAATGTGGTCCATTACATCTTAGAGACTGTTTTGCAAGAGGACCTTAACTCTTACCTCTCTAGTAGAGTGTCATAGTTTTCTTTTATCAGATCCCTCTCTCCCTCCAGGTCTGATATCCTCTCCTGTAGCTGAAACAAGATGAATGAAATGAATATATTTCTTACATGCTCTCTAGTCTTTTATGATGAAACTTCTGCCCCTCACTATCATCTGTGGTTTTCTCTCTAAGTTGTAATCTATACATGCACATACAGATGCAGTACCTTGTCCAGAGTCTGTAGAGACAGGGTAGCAGAGGTAAGATGCCCCTCCAGTGCCAGCGCTCTCTGTCTCTCCTGCTTCAGCTGTTCAGTCAGCTCCTCCACTTTCTCCAGCAGAGCACCCTGGCTTTCCCTCAGTGATCTCTGACTCTGGGGTGAAAACATTACACAGTCAAAATGTATATGACCAAAAACTAATCTATGAGTCCTTACTCATGTAGTAACATATTCAATGTATTCATTGATCTTTGTTTGTGACAAGGTTTCCACCTCTTCCAGCTGATTCTCATATGCCTGTAAAGACAGAAAGAAAGAAAGAAAGAAACAAAATTAGTAAGAGAAGAATAAACAACTTATGTACAGAATAAATGGCTGACAGAAGTCTTACTTCTTGCAGGTCCTTGAACTTTTGCTGTGTAACTCTCAGGGCGGTGCTCTTGTCTGAAAGCTGCTTTTGTAGACGAATCAGATCCATGTTCTCTCTGATAGTTATCCTGACAGGAAAATGAAAATGTAATATTTTATTTATATTGTTGTTGTACAAGTAGTTGTAGCAGTAGCTGCAGTAAGAGTGGCTACTGGTGGAAAGAGCACTGCAATGAAGATGAGAAGGTGCTACTTCAGTAATATTTTACTTATTGTATAAATCAAGTTTTAAAAATCTACTTGAGAAAACTGGAGTAACATTGGTAGAAGTAGTAATAATAATAGTAGTAAGTAGTAATAGTAATATTAGTGGCAGTGATATTTCTGATGTAGCCACCTGTGTCTGTCTGACTGATGCTTCCTCATCTCTCTCGCGGTTCCTTCTATCTCTTTCTCTTTCTCTCTCAGTGTGTCTCTGAGGGCCTGGGCAGTCAGCTCCAGCTCTGCCACCCTCACCTGCTCTGTCAAACCGGACCTGCTGGATGGGAGAGGTGGTGAGGTCAAGGTGGGGGCATGGGGGAGTTGGGACAGAGGACAAACACAGGTAGTGGGAAGAAGGGAGAATGATGAGATGACAATTTTCTGGTTTTCCTTGTATTGTGTAGATAGGAGCTGATGAGAGTGTAATCACAAGTAAAGCAGTTTGAGGCTTTGGCAGGACACTGGTGATATTGCACTCTGAAATTTTATGGAGCTATTGAATTGATCCATAGGCAGATATTTACTCACAGTCCTGAGCAGAGAGAGTCTCTTTAAGAATTTCTGTTTTGGTCATCCAATATATTACGCACTAGAAACTTACAATCTCTCCATCTCTGCCCTGCTGTCTTCCATCATGGGGCCGTAGCGGGGTGGGGCTGTCTGGGCTGCCCTCCTGACTGCACCCTCCACTTCCATACTTTTACCTGTCAAGAAGAAGAGAAAGAGACGAGTAAAGTCAGAGATGGAAGAGGAAGCAGTAGTCATCCTGGCCTCTATTTACATGCTAGATTTTTTCCACAACACACACAAACCTTTGCTGAACCTGTATGTTGTGCGTCCACCCAGGTCCATGATATGCTGCTTAGCCAGGCTAAGTTTGTTCTGTAGCACCCCTTTCTGGCTCTCCAGCATAGCCACACAAGCTTCCAGCTCCTGTATGGTGTCCTCCATGTCCCTGTCCTTCACACCACTAGAACCAGGACGGGCCTGACGAAGGCGCATCAGTCTGGTGGACATCCTGGGACAAGGAGGGGGAGTTAAATCAGCCTTATTAGGGCCTTTGTCTTTATCATATATCTCTCTGAATAACATACTGCAACAAAGATGAAGATCCGTAATAACTGAGATGCAATGGATGTGCTCTCATTGGCCCATATGTCTGGTATTAGGTGTAGTCATTAGAATGTGTTTCAATGTTTCTGTGTTAATGTGTCTTACCTGCGTAGCCTCTGCTCCTGTGTACGTGAGTGTTGCCTCAGCACACTGTTCTCCTCCTGCAGTCGCAGACACAGGTCCTCAAGGTGCTCTCTAGGAAACCGAAACAGGCGCTGAGGATCTACTGGAGAGAGGGAGAGAAGTGGCCAAAAACACAGAAAAACACTTTCTCACTTTGCATGTTTGATGCAGAAGCAGTTGCTTATATATTGTATGCTTTCCATCGAAGGTCTGAAAGTTGGAATCCAACAGGATTCGTTTTGTAAAGTGGATTTTACCTTTAGTCTTCATGACATGATGCTTCTTCCATTGCTTCACATCACGTACTGTGTCTGGGGAAAAGCAGCAGGGTGGTGACATTTACAGACACAGTTGTATTTACAGACACACAAATGTAAACAAATTCACATTTATTGCACAATTCACAAAAACCTAGAGTATCAACCCCCAGTCCTAACCCCCACTCTCAATATTAATGACTATTCTTAATATTTTGATTAGGATGTAGATAATTTATATCTCCAGCAGATCATCAGCTCTGTTGCTCTGTGCTAAAACATCTGCATTATATATGTTTGTTAATATTAAAATCTGACAGGTTCTAATGGTTTTGTTGATGATATTGGCTTTTTTTTCCATATGATACTTCATGATAAGTGATTGCACATATGAATTAAAAAATTGGTCTCCTAAAATTCATTCACAATCAAATTGAGTTCATGATATTTAATGTTTAAAATGAATTAAATGAAAGCCCAACTAAAACAATGAGGATTTTAACCAGTACAAACTAATAAATAGCCAGTCTCAACCAGCTATCTTCATCTTTATTTTGTCATTTCTCGATGGACATATCTCCCAAAATTCATTTTTAATTTCTTTGCCTATGATCTCTGTTGTTAATACATAGAAAATGTTACCATTGCACACACACACCTGGGATAGTTGGCATAAGCCCCCCCCTCATCATTCCCACATCTCTGACTGGGAGATCTCCGGCTGTCTCATCCATGACTGGCGACATCACAGCTCTCCACTCCGACTCAGACAGTAAGAAAGGTCCAGTCTTCGAAAAGTCACAACAGCAAACATGTCACACTGATATTGACTGCTGGTTCACTGGTCTGCATCCAGGTGAAGTGACAAACTGGAATGTGGATGAAAAATACTTTTTTTATTAAAGATTCTTATGACTGAGGCACAACAGAGAAAAAAGAGAAAAACACATTACTAGAGAGCCTTAAAATATTAGCAATTAGTGGTAGTTTTTTGACATTGTGGTGAATTAATTCTTTATTTCAACACTTGCTTCACTGTGGGGATTAATTTAGATCCAGGCTGCTGGCAGAAATACCTTCCATTACACAACATACAGAGATGAACTTTTAAACAAAGTTGTCAAAATGGCAACAGTTTTAGCTTTATTATACTTTTATTTTAAATGATGTCTTTTGGCAATTAGCTGTTTCAAGGTCTACACTGATGTACAGTTAGTGATTAACAGTAGGCATTATACTGGTCGGACAGTGGGACATTTTGATATTCCCTCCTACACTAAACACTAAAAACTATATTATCTAAAAATTCAACTTACCCTTTTTAGCTGGCCTTCTAAAGTAAGTTTACCTCTAGTGAAGAAATGTATAGCATTCCTGGTTTCGCCTGGTGTCCATTGTAATCTGTAGGCTCTCTAGATGTGTGTCTCCGCCCTGTGCTTACATGATATCAGTTTTAATCCCTCTTCATCCCTTCCACCCTTCTCTCTTCTTTTACAGCCACTTTTATCTCAGTCATTACAGATGTCTCCTGGTTGAAATTCTCTCAGCAATTTACAACAGTGTTAAATGATTACTAGCAATGACTTTGTGTTTGTGTGCATGTATTTAGTTCAGTGACATACCTGTGAGTGTCCACTATCTGTGTATAATTCCTCCTCCCAAGACTCAGTCTTGAAGTCTGCCTCAGTGCTCCATCTGCCTTGGGGCTAATCTCGTCTCTGTAGTAATCTGATTAGCAACCGTCAGGTTGTAGAATCTAGCCTGTAGCCTGTAATGGCTATGGACAAATATTATTTGAAAGGGGCAGGTATATGCTCAAGGTGTTACTTTTTGATCAAGCACAAGTGATGGGAAGATGAATGAGGAGGAGGAGGAGGAAAGGTTAGCAGGTACAACAGTTTGAAGTTTATTGAAGGAGGGAGGCAAATTAAAAATAGGATATTAATTATTCATCCATATCTGAAAGTAGTTACTGTTGTGAATGAAACATCAAATAGGGATGAAGAGCATAACTAATCACGTTTCTGTACAATAGATTTCAGAAGACAATGTTTGAAAATCATGAAACAAAAACCATAAGTGTTTGAAATGACACAGACAACAATCTTATGCTGTTTTAAATGAGAAAACTATAAACAGACTGAATACACATTTGACATCATATTGTAATATCATCTAAATCCCCGCCTCCATTGACTCCACTGACAGGGCAGAGGGTAAGTGGTGAGCTGTTATTGCCACCATCACTCATTTCTGGGTTAAAAAAGGGAAACATGGCCTCAGTGAATTGGAACTTTGTAAAGGAATAGATGTGTGACTGGGCCTGTGCATCATAAAAGGACACCGTCCCATCTTCGTAATCCAAAAACACCCCAAGAACCTGTGGCCTCTGAGCGAGACACAGCAGCTCTGCCTGTCCTGCACATGCCCGGTACTCACTGCCCTTCCTCAAACAAACAGTCAGATAGCCTTCCTCTGGGCACAGTGTCACCACGCCTTTCCTCTTGACTGACTGTTGAGCTACACCCAAGTCCCACGCTGTCTTGTCTGTCACGTCCACCTCCCAGTAGTGCCTCCCTGTGGTGAAACCCTGCATAGCAAGAGCACTTCAGGTCACTGTTTATTTCTCAGTGTGTGAAACAGAAAGACATAATATTCTTGAAGGGACAAACATATACAAAGATCTTTATTTACCTGGGTGGCAATGACACATGGTGCTGTGTCAAAACGCTCTGGTATGTCCACCAAGTTCTGCTCAACATCTCCATCCCAGACCTGTGTCCCATCCTCTGACAGAACCAGCCAAGGGTTGGCTGTCCCAGGGTCCAGATGAACATCAGCTGGTAGACAGATACAATTTATATGGAACTTAAACTTCATAATCCTCTTTACATAAATTATTCTTTTTTATTTGTTTCCATCAGTTAAGGCATTCAGAAAAAAATAATGCAACAAGTACTTGATGAAAAGTTACTAAGTTAGTGTTTCTCATTGTTACAAAGGCAGGTAATATCCAGTTGCATGAGTACTTTAAGTATCCTGTGGACTTTCCCTATGGCAATATACACACAATATGCACAGATGATTTGCAGTTTTGTTGGTTGATTTCATGGCTGAGAAAGTATTCAATCACTGAACCCAATCAGAGCAGAAGCAATTAATCAATTAATCAATTAGTCAACTGTCAGAAAATTAATCGCCAAGATTTTGGTAATCAACTAATTTCTCTGGTAATTCATCAAGCAAAAATGCCAAATAAATGACAGGTTACATTTTCTAAAATGTGAGGATTTGCTGCTCTACTAATTTATTTTGGTTGAACAAAATAAGCATGGTGACATCACCTTGAGCTTTAGGAACTTGTGATGGATATCAGTCACAATTTGTTGACATTTTTAGACTAAACAATACATTTTAAAAATTCAATAGATTAGAATGAAGACAAATGTTGCAGACTTAAACCTTTTCAGATGTAACTGTAACTATGTCAGATTTCCTTTCCTTTTTTTTTTACTCCCTTCCAGTGGATTTTATACCATTTTCTTATTTTCTGTCCATTGATATTATATTTATTGACACTAATTTTGAAGAGAAACAGGACAAAGATGTAACAAAGACAAAACAGTGACAGATGCTGAAAGATGTGAGACTATTTGTTTTACTGTCTAAGTCAAACTGTACCTGCATATTGCTTCATCTTCTCATGCGCTGTAAATTAATTAAAATATATGAGCAATACAAACAGTGGTCATGTGTTCAAGCTGTGGTCAGTGACATTCAATTAAAGCTGCTGTTTTTTACTGTTGTAGTGCAGTTATCATTGACCTTGAGTAGAAAGCTTTTTCAAAGCCAACTGGATCTGCTCTTCAGTGTTGGCCACGGCTCTCCTTACAGTCCCCAAACATGTGTCTGAATGGACAGTGATGTCAGAGCAGGCTTTGGCAGATGGAGGTGAACTCAGAGCCGGAAACCTCTGACAAAATAAGACAAAAAGGAGAGAAATGGCTTTAAAGCAGAGATGAGACCAGACAATATGACACGAGATGGGAATAAAGATGACACTGTAAGAGCAAACTTCACTTTAGTTAGAGAATTCTTTTCTTCATAATGCTGTCTGACAACTCTGCTTTAAGTATCGATTTCTCCCTGTTTGACAATCACATTTACGGTCAGTTTTTCTCTCTTATTATTGAGAAGAAGTAGTGCCTCTTGTTGCAAGACAACTGAACAAATGATCCTTCTTTCACTGAAACTCAATCTCTTAATATTGTTTCAGGCTAATGATAGTAATTACACTGACTGCTCCTCTTTCCGTTTTGCTGTGAGTTGACTCCTGACCTGCAGAAGATGCAGGTGGTCCTCAGAGTGAGAAAACTGCACCATCTCATTTCTCTTCCTCTCCAGCTCACTAATTTCCAGCTCCAGCTCTGCGATGAGCCTCTCTGCCCTCTCCTCTGCTGCTGCCTGCTTCTTCTGGATCGTGTCCACCAGCTCAGCCTGACTTCTCTCCATGGAACGAAACAGTACAGAGAAGACCTCCATGCTTTCACTAATGTCCCTCTTTGAGTTTTGCTGGAGATATTGAATAAGGAAAAATAACTAAATGGGTTATACAGTACATATGGATAAAAGGAATGTAGTGGAGTGTGCATAGCAGAAAAAGTATTGTACTACTGCAATCCGAAAACATACATTTACTTGAATGGGAACTTTTGGACCCCATACGAGGGGTCACTAAATGGATGTGAAAACCATATGAATCATATGCTATGGCCTTCACAGTCTTTGAAGCTGTTCTGGCGGCTTATTGTGGCCAAACACCTTACTAAGACACTTTATGTTGGTTTTTCCTGTAATTTGTCTGTGTGTGTATATATACAACCAATATATGTATATATATATATATATATATATATACATATATATATGCCATAGCATATGCGAAGGCATATGCGAAGGCCATAGCATATGATTCATATATATATATATATATATATATATATATGTATATGTATATGTATTAGTTGAATTGGTTGATTAAGTTTTACGTTTCTTGTTGTTGGTTGCATCTTTTCAGCCTCTTTTCCTACTTTCTTATACATTCTAAAGTGCTGCTTCTTTGGCCCAGTTTTCCTACAGAAACATCCAGTGATCTTATATGAACTCACTTTGCTGAGCTCCACAGAGTGTTTGATCTCCTCCGCTTTCTGCAGCCTGTCCTGGATCATCTGCTTAACATCAGCCTCCATCCTTTTCATCTGAGCCTGAACATTACATACATTGATTAAACCCAAAACTGGAATCAAAGTCCAAAGGCTGTCAAAGAATTTGATGGGATGATGGCAAAATGATGATGGGGAGTTAAGGACCTCACCTTTTTTTTCTGACTCTCTCGCTCCACTGGGACAGTGTCATGACAGCGGTGGTCGGTCTCGGTGCACAGCACGCACACACACCTCTGGTCACTCCGGCAATACAGTTCCAGGAGCCTTTGGTGCTTTTTACACATCCTGCTCTCCAGCATTGCAATAGGTTCAATCAACTTGTGAATCTTCAAGGTGGCAACTCTCAGGTGAGGCTCCAGGTGGCTCTCACAGTACGAGGTCAGACACATGAGGCAGGACTTCAAAGCCTTTGTTTGCTTCCCAACGCACACATCACAATGGATGCTTTTTCCTGGTATGATGTCATTCTGCCTTCTTGCTCGGATCTGCTCTGACATTTCCTTGGCGAAATAGTTTTCACAAAGCTCTGGACGGCCCTCAAAGACTGTCTGACATTTAGGGCAGCTGATGGCAAGGCTGCTGTCCCAGTGTGATGTGATGCAGGTGAAGCAGAAGCTGTGACCACAGGGAATGGAGACTGGCTCAAAGAAAACATCCTCACAGATGCAACACTGAAACTGCACATCTGACAGGAGAGTGCAGGGTGAAGCCATGACCTGAGAAAATAAGAAAGAAGATCAGTATTAACTGATTATGAAGAAATAAATAATTCTGAGTCACAGAGGAAATTTATTTTGGTGACATTACCAATCACTTTAAAAACAGACATTTACCATATGGTTATAGACCACAGAATTTCCTCCCTTTTGTCATTAATGTGGGCACTATAACTACTTTTTTGTACAACCAGAAACATCTGAACTTGCTTATCATTAACTTTAAACAATTCACAGCTGCCCACTGGCCAAAGTCCAGCTGCATGGTCATGACTCAGCTTCTCACTCACTCTCGGAAACTCACTCTCAATTCAGCTTCAGTCATGGACTGAATACACTAGAAATAAAATCCAGATACTAACATGCATGCTCCTTTCCACCCAGTGTAATTCATCATCCTGCAAGTGTTTTACTGTACCACGCTCCCATAATTGTCCACGCCACCGAGAGATGGCAAATGGCTTCAAATATTAGTCCCTCTTATATTCCACTATAGCTTCCTGGTAAAAGACATCATAGACATCATTGAAATTATTGTATCTGTTTACTTAAACATACTCATCTGTTAGTTTGTCTTGATCTTACCTTGTTGCTCAACGTGAAACTTGACCTCTGAGGTAGCAAAGGCAAACACAGGGACTGCAAAGCTAAAGTCCTCCTTGTTTTCTGTTACCACTCCCTCTGGAATTTTTTTTCCCTCCAAAGCTTTATAACCAAAATGTTTTTCCAAGGTGGGAGGAGTAATGTCTAGATCAGCTGCCTCACTGGGTTTGTATTGTGTAGCATTTCTTTGTATTGTACTCTATAATAGTGTTATATTTGCACTGTTTTGAAATGCATTGCAAGACAATCACATTTATCACTTCACCACTCAAAAGGCTCTTTATTTCAAATTGACAGGAACATACTATGTATATTCACGCAGCATGAGGTAATTACAGTGCTGTATATTTGTTTTGGGAATGATCCCTGCACGTGTTATAGCTACATGGAGCACATGAGGTAAGAAATGTATAAAGTTCTTTCAAAACATCACATAAAGATAATGCTATGCACAAAGGAAGTAGAAGATCTGGACAATTAGTTGTGAATGGTAGTGAAAAAAAGTAAAATACAAAAAACAAACAAAACTTTAGAAAGACATTTGCTTTCTCTCTGTGTAAAATTATCATTGCATGCTAAAGTTGCTAAATGGTACGTTGAATTATTTTGAATAGTAAATACAAAAAAGTATATTAAGGTCATTAGTAATGCATACTGAATAGTATTGTTGTATAAATTTGAGATAGGGTTATTTTAAGAAAATTCTCCAAATAGGTGAAACTACATTTCATTTGATAAAATTGATTTCCCATCATAATTTTTTTTGCAATTCACTTCAAGGAAAGCAATTTAAAATGTTAAATCTCTAATCAACATAAAAACTTGTTTTTGCTTTGCAGAACCATATCATCTTGTCTTTCCTTCACTGGTCTCATGTCTCAACAGACTTAACCCTGCAGGGACTTCAACTGTGGCAACAATCTGTATTGTCTGCAGAGCTAGACACATGCACACACAAAACAAAAAGATATTAATGCTTGACACAATAAATTGTAGATTATTTGAATCAGATGTGAATACAAACTAGGCATGACATTAGTCTCAACTCTGCCAACACACTCTCTATATATGAGTTTGACAGCTGAATAGTTGACTTTAATTTGATGTTCAATCCAACAAAATGATCTGTTGACAAATATGTACAATATTTTACAGGAAAGAATACACACGATAATATACATGCGAGTGTGTTTGATCAACATAACTTACATTCAACATCATATAAAATATAATAACTATACTTATATTAGATTATACTATATCATTATAAGTATTATATATATAAATGAATGAAAAATTGCTTTACCATGTGTATATAAAACTATGACCTCTATAGAATTTATGAATCAAACCCAGGAAAACTACTTTGAGAACTTGGTATAATTAGTGTATGTTTTATAAATCATGTTTAATCTTTTGTATTTATAAAATCATAACGCAGGTATTTATTCTTTGGTTTTGTAGACACACAAGGAACATTAGCCTAGTGCCTGATGTAGCCCGTGTTAAATACAAGAGATACATAACAGATAATGAAACACAAGATAAATATAGTATAGTTGTGACTAGGTATAAATTATGATTAAGATGATGACAACAAGTTTATTAATTGGATACACAAAGCAAAGGCAAATGACGATAAAATTAAAGTAAAAATGCATATACTTACGAGGCCCTTTTGTTGTAGCTTGTAGAGTCAAGGTCAATTTTGGCAAAATGGAAGGAAAAATACATTCAAATGAATTCATATTTTCTTAAAATCTCTAGAAAATCTAATATGTACTGTACATGTCTGCATACTGTATTTTGGTTGCATGATATAAAAACTGACAATAAAATGAAACATACTTTACATTTTTACATTACATAAAGAAAAGAAAGGTAAGATTATGTTGTCAGTGTCCTCTTACAAATGCTAAGATGACACTCATGACTGAACAAGGGAAGGAAGGAGGAAACTGAAGAAAAAGTCTTTGGTACATGAAGGAGGAAGGGAATTGATTTTTAAATGTAAAAAGAAAATGATACTATTGCTGTAGGTAATTATTATTAACTGTCCAACAACTGCTCACCTTTAAGGAGAAAATGTATCAGCTTTCAAGCACATTGGGTTCAATTTAAGCTACTGCTTCCAGTAACTGAGAAATGAAGAGGGTTGCGGTCACATTACAGTAAAGACATAGTGAAAAAATAAAATATCTCACCAGTAATTGCAGTGATGTTTACTCCACTGCTTTTGATGTTCTCAAGCATAGAGAAGAGAGTGAATGTGTATTTAGTTCCAGCAGTGAGAGATGAGACTGTGTGAGTTACTGGTCCATCTCCATCTGGTGCCATGATGTTTATCTCTGTACCATTAACCTGGAGAAAAAAGCTGACATTGTCATTCACTTTATTTCAGTGCAGAGTGATACTGGTGTCATTTTGTCCTGTTGAGGTGAAGTTTTCTGCGTTGGGTGGAACTGAGACAAAGAAAGCAACTCAGTGTATAAGACTGAAAGTATAAGAATTGTTGGTTTGTTGTTTCTTAATTCATAAGGTGTTTGATGCATATAACATATTTCGGTAAATCATGTTGACTTATTATATTACTGACATAATCACTACTCCTAATGATGATTAACTCCAACTTGCAAATCACTTGATCATTTCACTACTATCCTGTAGGTTCAATCTACTCCATGCTTTTTCAAATAAAATGATATACTGACAAGAATTATTTATATACGTATATAGATCATGGGTATATTGCCATTAGTTAACAATGTTAAAAATCCAGTTTTTATCCTCAGTGATTGTCAAGCCCTTTCTGTTTTTTTCTAATGCCTTTCCAGTTGTGAAAAAATTCTTTCAATGAGAGTGTATGATTTGATCTGATTTGACTTGATTTTTGTGGTTTTGTGAAATTTCTTTGAAGCTAAATAATTCACCTTCAAGACAAAAATAATTTCCTTATATTAATATAATTTTTCAATACTGTCCTATTCAACAAATCTTTCCATTGTGAATTTGATCTTCCCGGTTGATTTCAAGGTTAAGTTAGGAATTAATATTTGCTTATATATATCTATTTATATATATCCGAACATGCCTTAATCTAACAACAAACCTCTACATGGTATATGAGAGTAGAAATAAAATCCATTACTTGTTCTGAAGCAGATGAATGGGAAACTGAGGGAGCAATTATCATCTGACCACTGTCCTGAGTCACTGAATGCTGTGGTGACACATTGCTCTCCGATAGAGTTTGGTTCTCCTTTGGCCCAGTGTCGGAACAGAGAGGTGCCTCCATCAGACGACAGTTTTTCCCTGTGTAGACCGATCCACAAAAAGTTCCCACTAGTCATGTTTGTGATGATGTCATTTTCTGTCCGATTTGTTATACTAAGAAACAAACAGAAACATATACACATCAACATGCAGCATAAGTAATCACAACATAACATACACAAAGAAATCCATTGCAATAGTGATTGTTTGGAAATATAGTGCATTATGTGGTAATTTAAGGATTTGATAACATGTTCAACCATATGGAAAACATAGCCATTTAACTATCAGCAACATAATCACCTGACAATTCTGAGCAAAATTTACTGTCTGCATACCTATATGTATTTATGGCATGTTTGAGGTGAGAAAAAGGTTTTTTTTATCGTCAAGGGGGAAAGGTTTAGCCTGCTTAACAGCCTGTCAAAATCAATCCTCTCTTCTCTGGTATGAGCATTCATCTGTATTGTATAGCATAAGCAAACATATAATGCACATGTCTCTCAGACTTCCAAATAGAGAAGAGTATAACCATGCTAAGTGTACAGTAATTCACTGTTGGCTCTCCTCAGACTGTGCACTGGTCCATCTCAACCTAGATAGACAGACTGACATCAAATAATGAAAAGTTTAAATAGTAAGAAATAATTATATTTCATAAAAATATATTATTAATATACATGTATTATGTATAAAATGTTTCATATCTTTTTGACGGCTGATGGGTATGTTGATGATCCTGACAACACAATATAAAGTGGCAGTGTCCATTTTCATACACTGCACACATTTAAATACATTTTCAAGATAATTCTGTGTATTTCTGAGAACTCTGACCTCTTTTTTCTGTTTCATTGACCAAGTATCCACTATGAAAAATAAACCACACCCTGTGGTGTTCACCCACTGATGTGGCACTGGTGTAATTGAATTTCATTCCAGCAGGTGATGCTCACAGCCACATTTATACAGAGGCCTATTTACATTATTCAATATTATACCATAAGAAATATACAAAGATATATTTCCATGTATTTGATGGGCTACAAACACAAATATTACAAGTCATTACAATTGTAAGTGTACAATATTGTGTACTAAATTTGTACAGACTATTATACTACAAGGGACAGAAATTAGAGCAGTATTTTACCTTAAACATTGTTGACATTGTTTTATAATCCTGACAGTTTTTTCGAAACAGTCTCCAAGAAAGCTTTTGCTTAGCATAGCAGTGTATATTTCTGAAGTATTTAAGAACAATTAAGCCACCTCACCACCATGCTCCTCACATGTCAAATATGACAAATCAGGCACAAACAAACAAACACACACTGAGGTGTATACACCTTGTTCATCTTCCTAACATGCAGCCAGTGCGCCTGTGCGGCAGGAGAGTGAAAGCGGAGGCAGATGTTGCCTTCAAGGCTGCCGACAAAAATCGGAATTATGAGGAGAAACAGAGAAATTACAAATACAAAAGATGGATAGGATCTAAGTAAGGGAGTCAGCATTTATGAAAATGTCTTTGTGGAGAATGGGCACGGAGAGGACATTGTAAAGTAGTGTTGTCTATGTAATACACTTTGTACACAGATTAATGTTGAACATGCTGTAATCCGGTGTGGAATAGATGTATTTTTATTAAAAAAAAAAAAAAAAAAAAAAGAAGATATTGACTTCAATAATTCCACTTGAAATCTTCTTATTTTGAATCCTATTTTAATGTGTGAATGGTGATAAAGAAAACCTGTGTTTACAGCTATCTGTACTGTTTAGTTTAGCTAGTGTTCCCCTTTGTTTTTTTTCTTTATTCTTCATGCTTTTGCTTCATATTTTGAATAACTAAGTTAGGTATAGGCTACTATAATGATAGAAAACATTGTTTAACTATAGTAATTGTTCTATATTTCACGCTCCCATCCCGCACAGCACTAAACGGCTGACAAAGTTAGCAACCACTTTTAAGCTAGCTGATGAAAATACGTCAAACTAGCTAACGGTTAGCTAAGGAGATGGTGAGGACTAGCTAAAAGGCAAGCTAATATTGGACTTAACGTTAAATTTATGTGATTTATATATGATAAAACTGGTCTGTGTAGGTGTATGTCAAACGTGACCGGTTACCGTTAAAAGTTGTGGAGGCTGGCTGTCAACTTCTTCCGTCCCCTGCTAGCACAAAACATTATAATAGGTCGGCCATTTTTATCTCCACACAGGCGGTTCTGTTCCATTACGTATCCAACTAAGCAAAACAAGCAAGGCAACACACACAACACCAGGGCCGTGGAAGTCACTTACCTAAATGGAACGCAGCTATTATTATTAACGATATGGGATACACCTGTGTTTTTCCTCCTGTCAAAATCTCTACAATTAAAATTGTCGATGCAATTTTTTTTCTACTGGATTTTTACAGTCCCATGGCATAAAGAAATATAAGGAAGAATTATGATTTTTTTTATATTTGAAATGCAATATGAAAAGCACTTTCAATTATCTGTGCATGAAATATGCTTTGCCTTGTCGAAATAATCATAATTACTATTACACATAATTATTTACTTTGTGATTAAGACAGGATTTCTACTGTATCATCCGTATTACTATTTAAATCAACCTAATATTTATCAATGAACCAGTATGAAGCAGGGTAGGTGTGTCTCTTTGCAGGCACAGTGTTGTTAATTTTTTTTTCTTCATGATCCTCAATTATGATAAATCACGTGATTGTACCTGCAATTACAACTTTGGTGCTTGTGAGAAGGCGTTTCCGCTGGTCACCTGAACGCAGCACGAGTGCTCCAGCGATGTAGAGAGAAGGAGAGGGAGAAGAGGAGGTGGAGGCAGATCGAGGAGAAGCATGAAGAATATCCCCGATATCTAGGCTGACAGACGGGGAGAGCATCTCGTCTCCCTCGCTTATTTGGAGCCGACTGGAAGCGGAGGGAGGCAGCGGGGTTGAGGACAGGATGGAGGAGAAGAAGCAGTTTCTTTGTGGGGTGGTGGAAGGTAAGAGCGGCCGACTTCATAACTAACCTTCTGTCAGATCATGTGATTTTTTTTCTTACCCCGGGGAGATGATTTTGAATAGACCACCGTTTGACCTACATTTGCAAACAAGCGTTTCGTCCCCTAGTGTAAGGGGGCGTGGGAGTGGTAATATACACTGACATAGGTTAGGATATAAAGGTATTTATTAGATGGTGTGGTGGTGATCAGTCAGGCTTGCAGTGGAGATCAAAGAGCAGGCGGTGAAAAGCATTCAGTACTGTCTGGTTCAAAGGCTGCAGTGTAAGGAAAGGAAATACTCTGCTTAATGGCTGGTGGCATGAAGATGATGATGACAGTGATTCCAATGGTGATGACTCTGATGACGATAACAGTGTTAATGGTGGAAACAAAGATGCTGTGATGATGCTCATAATAATAATAATGGTGAAAGTGAAGATTGTGATGATGATGACGATTGTAATGTTGACTGGAAACTAGGATGAAGTTGTTTGTTAGGATGACATGACAGTAATGATGATAATGGAGATACTGTGACAGGATGTGAGGGACAAAGCTGTAATGATGAAGATGATGAAATAATGAAGAAGACACTTTGAGGACCCCAATAAACAAGAGTATTGATAATGATAATGTGGTGAGAATGTGGATAATGATGATAAAGAGGAGGAAAAGTTAAGCAGAACACTAGCACACAGAATAATTACTGCAGAAAATGGAGAGGAAGAAGGAGAAGAATCTGATGATGAAATTTATAGAAAGAAGGTGGTAGTTGTGACATACACCTCTCCCTTAACACACCCTCTCACATCACAGCCACACACACAACATGCAAGTACGCCTCTTAATTCAGTGTGTGATAAAGTGATTATTCCAATGGTGAGATGACACAATACAGTGCATATTATGTCATACATGTTAAATGTGAAGGGTTTCTAATATTTTTTTACCAGACAACAACAATAATAATCCACATGCATTTAATACATGTTTGTTCATACTAGTTAGAACAGGTGAAAACATCATACAATTATACAAAATAATAATTCACTACTAACAATTTTTACTGTTTATTGATTATAGCTGTGAAGCCATGATACCACAATGTATTGTGTTTGGTAGTTATAATGAAGATGAGATAAACAGAAAGGTGGCTTATTAATAGTGAGAATAGTCCTATGTGATAAAAAATAATTATTTCTTATAACAGAAATATGTCTGTCATCTTTTTAAATAAGCTGTATTGCTGCAACTAAATATACATTGTCATCAGTTATTTTTAATTAATGCATTAATCAAGTCTATGAAATGTGACATGGCAAGTTCCCAGAGCCGTCCTTAAATATTTTGTTCAAAACACCAACATATCCTAATGAAAATTATAAAAATAGATGTTTGCATTGTTGGTCATTAAATGACTTGAACGACAATTGATTATTAAATAGTTGCCATTTAATTTTGGTCAGTTGACTAGCTGCTTCTGCACTGGTGTCTTTGTCCACTGTTTCAACTCTCCAGCTCTTTGAATCTCAGCTAATCTGGTTTCACAGCCTTTGGGATGTGTTTATTGTCTCTCTCTCTCTCTCTCTCTCACACACACACACACACACACACACACACACACACACACGCGCGCGCGCACACCTTTATCACACCTTGGTGGACCCCCTCAAACCTCTGTGTTTCTCAATCCCATGTGGTGGCATCCAGCAGGGTTAGTAATTGAGTCTGGCTTAGCGGGGAGCGCTTCACAAGCCCACATGCATGTGCACAGGTAGACATGTCATACACATGTACAGCAAAATACACGCTCCCCACAGGCATTCGGGAGAAATCACACTGGATTGTTCATGGATCTGATTTACTTGTCACTATGACCCACTTACTGCACACACATACACGAACCCACACACACAGACACACACACGCACACATAGCAGACTTATTCAAAAACACAGAGGAGGGAGAGGGACCTTAGAGATGCTCCCATTTCTAAAAGAGTGGAGCTGGAGATGATTTATGCCACTGCCAAGCACAGAGGGGATGTGACCAAGTAAGCTCTGGAGTACTTTTCATTGCTTTATGCCTATACATAGAGCGCTGTAGCTGTAATGTCAGCGAACAGTGCCCAGTAGCTGATAAGTGTCTAGTTTGTGAATAAATGCTGTAGAGCGGCAGATGAACTGTAAAACAGCCTAGTGAACTATATATGACATTTACTAGTACAGGCCATCAATGTTAAACTGAAAATTTTACAATGTAATTTAAATTTTCAATCTACTGAGTCATAAACATAGGGTGCATTTTCTTTTTTTCCCTTATATATATATATATATATATATATATATATATAATCATGAAAAGTGTGGAAATTTTTTACAGTGAAGATAACATTAATGGAAAAAGTCTCTGTTTCAGTGTTTACACATTTACTTGTCAATAAAGATGCAAATATGTAAAATATGTCATATGTAGAAAAGGATTTACACAAACTATCACAGCATAAGATAGTAAACAGATGAATTATAGAAGCAGTCTGCATGACTTTGCAGAGCTTATCAGTACTGTAAGAGGTGTTAGTTAGGTGTCAGTTGTAGTAGTAATGTGACATGTATGCAGTTATTTAATTTTTCTTTTTCCTACCCAGGATTCTATGGGAGGCCGTGGTCTATGGATCAGAGGAAAGTTCTCTTCCAATGGTGAGTCTGTTAACATTTTTTAAAGAAGCTAATGAACCAGGTGTTTGTCTATAACCCTGCATGTGCTGCTCTGTATGTCCACTGTGATCACAGTTGTGCATATGTCTTGTTAACTTTGTCAGAGGGGATGTTTTCATGTTCACATGAATAGGGTGAACTCAGGAGCCACTGACCTGACGCCTCTGGCCTAAACCCAGTTGCACATGTTTATTTCAGTGCCAAGCAGACCAGAGAGAGATCACTGACGCAAAATGACACCATAGCAAAGGGCAGGCTCATCCTCAGTCCTAAGGCTCAGCCATGGATGACAGATGGGGGCGAGGGAGGGGGCAGATGTATTTTTTTATGGTGGAAGGATAGAGAAAGGGGATGATATATGAGATGCTGGCCATTTGGTTCCCTACCTTTTCTTTTAGCCATGCTAGTGTTGCAGCACTAGGGATGGTACTCTCTGTCTGTCAGTCCATCACTTTGGTCCAGACTGAAGTATCTTAACAACTATGTTGAGGATTGCTATGACATTTTGTACAGATATTCACGGTGCCCAGAGGATGAACTTTTATGACTTTGGTGATTCCTTGTCTTTTCCTCCGGCATCATTTGTGGTTTTAAATGAAAGAAACTATTAGGTAGATTGCCATGCACCTTGTTACAGGTATTCATGTTCCCCTCAAGATGAACTGCAATAACTTGACGATATTCTCATTTGCCTCAGCTGTACTTTGCATTTAGAGCTATTTAGCCAATGTTTGCATTGTACCGCACTAAACTAAGACCTGCTGAAGCAAGTCTCAGAGCTACCAGCATGGCTGTAGACTTGTCCAGTGTCTGCATGTCAGCACTAACAGTAAACGGTGTGGTACAGAATTTCAATCTCCAGACTTTTTGATGTTCAATATCTTTGTCCATTTAATGACACAAAAACACAAATTGGGTTGAAAAGCCTCTTAATCAAAGTCTAAATGTGGGTCATTCTGCTACACCATTTATGAAATTCGGTTAAACTATTCAATGGTAAGAGCAACTCCGACATACTCTGTTGTGTTGTAACGAGGAATGAATAAATGGTAGTAAAAGTTATTTTTTGCTACATTTTCTTTATCTATAATCAGTACGTTTATGAATGCTAATAGAGAATGTATGTGTCCTCTATGTAACCTTTATTGAGGTAAGTTTTGCTGAGCTCCAAGCTCTTTATTTAGCAACAAGGCTGTTTTTTTCCATGCTGAGATGTTCACACCAGGGAGCTGCTCAGTCACTGTTGGCAGACAGAGTATGCTAATACCAATTTAATGCTGAGGTCTCTCTTTTACAGATGAGACCTAAGCATCACGGCATCATTAAAAAATGTGGACAAACGCCATTTAAAGCAGTTACAATCAACATTCAAGATAATCAATAATAGAGATAATCTATACAGTATGAGTGCTCCAAGTGAGTGTAATCCAACATAAAGGAAACAGGGTCATGAGCCAAGTCTCCTTTGACTAAACAAAACAAAGGCGGCTCATTGCTGAGTCTGCCCGACAGTTTTTTTTAACAGTTTCATCACAAAGAGAGACAAGCTCTTACAGCATGAATCAGCTCACAGGGATTTCCATCACAGAGAACTACAGTAGAATACTAAAAGACTATTTCAGTCAAAGCACCATTTAAAGCATCTGCAGTCCATTCATAGAGAACAAAACATGAACACACTAATAATGGAACAACAGTCTGTCAAATATGAGTCAGTGCACTAATGGAGTATGTAGAGTTCCCTTTTCATTTACATTTATATTAAGTCATGTGCACGCATTGTAGTTATTAGGGACCAATTAATTCTTGAAGACACGCTGATCTTACATATGAGTGGAATGACATAAATCCCTGTTGGGAGCCGTGACACAGTTTTGTACGTCAGCAGCCAATAGGAGCAGCCGTCTGCATCCCCAAAGAGAAGTTGTTCCCTCTGCTCTCTGCTTTCCACTGATCTTAAAAATACAGACCAAAACCATTATATTGCAATTTTTCCGTTCCTATTATTATGATTTTATAATATAATAATAAAAACAGACAATCTGTAACCATGATCTACTCACTATCATGTGCCATGTGATATACGCTTTATGATGCGTGTTGTCTGTACAGGTGCAGCTACACTTGGTTAACCAGGCCATCACCGCTATGAGGATGGATTTGACTTCCAAAACTTTGTCAGTGTGGCAGCAGCTGAGTGTGTGGGCTCCAGGTTTATTTATAGGTTTACTTTTTTAGACTCAAGTGTGGGGTGCAGAAAAAATTCATACACTGAGTGTTGCATAAGTTTGGCAGAGTGGGGCTACAGTACGTTAGTGTGTGTGCACAATTGTGCATTTGAGGGAGGTAGGCTGCAGCTTTGTGGAGGCGACTTGCGTACCATCTGTCCAGGAAATGAAGCAGAGAGAGAGAGAGTGAGAACACAGTCCACCCACAAATGACAAGAGAGAGCTGGTCCGTGTCCAGAGAGACAGAGAGAGAGAGAGAGAGAGAGAGAGCAAGATTCATGTTTTTATTTGTGTGTATGTGTCTGTGTCAATGCATGCTGATGTAGATTTTGTTTCACTCCTAGTACTATGCTCTATTTATAATTCAGGAGGTCATTTCCTGTAACTGAGGCGGGCATGGAGCCCCACGATCGATACACTGGATCTATTTTCTTGCTGCTTGTTGTTTTTCTGTTTTTTTTCCCTCCCTCTGCTCTTGCCTCATTCATTCACTCACTCTCAGCTCTTCTTCTCTGTCCCGCCATGACTCCAACCTCACAACTGATTTACCGCAATACAAAGAAAAAATTATATTTACCAAGTATTTATAGAGTGACGTATAGGATAAAAAGAATTTAAAGCAGAATTTAAATTAAATCTAAATTTGAGCTGCTGTGTAAAACTAGAGTGGATTCTAATGACAAAAAGATTGAAGTAAAAAAAACTATTTGCAGGTATTATATGGAAGTGAAAGTTCTGATGTTGAATCTGAGAAATTAAAAGCCCTCTCTTACTGTCTTCTTTTCCCCCCTTGCTCCTGATTCACAGATTTAGCAAAGACTTGACCTTAAACACTTAACGTTCCTGTCTTTATCCACCAGGATGCAGAGTTGGGGGTTGAACACCTACCTGTACGGACCGAAAGACGACTTAAAACACAGACTGCTGTGGAGAGAAGTCTATTCTCCTGAAGAGGAGGGTAAGGTCATCCCATCTCTCCATCTCTCCATCTATCAGTCTGTTTGAGCAGTCATCCAACCATACATGCAACCAGTTTTTACTGCTGAGCTATGAATTTAATCATTTTCTATCAACTTCTTTTAATTGACAATGTAACAGGAGCTAAATCAGTGGGGTACTACAGCACTTATGTTTTTATAATTTGAGGCTCATTTGACTCCAAAGAGCTCGGACATGTTCTGAGGACTGGCTGCAGACTGGACTTGTTTCCAGATCTGCACCAGAACTGCCGCAGGACATTCTATCTTCCATCAGGGTGAATATTCCCTGTCCCAAATATGAACATGCCTTCTCGATATTACTATTAAATTAATTTTTCATTACCATCATTAAGGGGTCAACAGTTTTTATGTTGTCCATTATACTATTTTTTATTGTTCCCTGAAGAGTGGACAGCGTTAGCCAGGAGGCTTTAGAGCCAAGCTGAACTCCCTTAGAGATGCTTAAAATTGAGATAAGAGAGAACAGTTAATTATATAGCACTCTCAGACGAGTGTAATTGTTTTTTGTTCTTATATATGCATTGTATTGAAGGACTTTTGCTAAAAGTCCTGTATTTCTCAATTTGCTAATCTCCCCTCTTTGCATCACACTGCCTCATATATCCTTCCCTCTCTATTAGTTATTTCTCTTTTATTTTGGCCGGTGTGTCTCATTCAGTTTCACTTTAAATTTCAAATGAAAGATTTTTTCTCTCCCCTCAGCTCAGTTGCGTACGCTCATAGTGGAGGCCCAGTCGAGAGGCCTGAAGTTTGTTTACGCCCTCTCTCCTGGTCAGGACATCGTCTTCTCTTCTGCCTGTGACCTGACGCTGCTCAAACGCAAGCTGAGACAGGTAGACAACATGCGATAAGATTATAAATACTACTGCAATGTCATTGTTTCATGGTTCGACCCATCTCATAAACAACCTCTCTCTCTCTCTCTCTCTTTAGGTATCAGACCTGGGTTGCCAGGCATTTGCCATTCTGTTTGATGACATCGATCACTCCATGTGTCAGGCCGACAGCGAGGCCTTCTCTTCATTCGCCCATGCTCAGGTCAATGTAACAAATGAGATCTATCGGTTCTTGGGGGAACCGCCTGTCTTCCTCTTTTGCCCAACAGGTAGGAATGAAGGTGGAAAACTTATGGTTTACAGGATTTCATACATTTTTTTTCTTAAACTTCAACATAAGTCTTTCTCTCTCCCTGTAGAGTACTGTGGTTCTCTGTGTTCTCCCAGTGTATCCAAGTCTCCCTACCTGCAGACTGTAGGAGAGGACCTGCTCCCCAACATAACTGTCATCTGGACAGGTGAGAGACAAATAACAAGCTGTATTACTGCAGACATGAAACAGGGTTTTTAAGTACAGTTTTTGTTTTTTGTTTTTCGCCTCATTAGTTGACCTGCAATTTGTTCTGCTAACAACAGCACACATGCACACACGGGCAAAACAGAGCTCGGCATGCACACATGCAAATAAGTGGAGGCACAAATCCACACACAACCTCCTCCACAGAACAAAAAAACGATGTAGGTGCACATTCGCCCACATTCATATGGAAGTACAGTAGAAACACACACATTTACAGACATTTTTGCCTACTCTCTTCATTTCTTGAATTTTATCACTTGACTCTGTTCTCCGCATCAGAAGATATGCTGTGTACCACAAACACAAAGTTCAAATACACTGATTGATGATTATTTTACCAACTTATTCATGTCACTGTCCTGTTGTCATTTCTGAAAACCTTTCCCTCCTCACTCGCTCACAGGCAGTAAAGTCATCTCTAGGAAACTATCTGTAGACTGCCTGGCTGAGGTGGAGTCTGTCCTCCAGCGCCCCCCGCTCATCTGGGACAACCTGCACGCTAATGACTATGACTCCAGACGTCTCTTCCTGGGGCCTTTCAAGGGTCGGGAGCCTCAGCTGAGGAGCCACCTTAGGGGCCTGTTGCTCAACCCCAACTGCGAGTTTGAAGCCAACTACATCCCACTGCATACGCTGGGAAGCTGGTACAGAGCTGGAAAAGAGGAGAGGAAAGGTGAGGGAAGGCAGATGGAAGTAGCATTAATGAGACAGGAGATGTCCCAAGTTAATAAATGAATATTTGCTCTGCCAGACCACAGCCATGTACAGTTAGTGTCATTGCTTTTGCAGAAATGTTTAATAAGCTAGTGTTGCTTAGCAACAAACACAATTTTAACCATCTGACAGAAATGTTGCTGATATTACTTAACAACTGAATTAACTTCTAGGAATTAAGAGCTCCATCTGTTGTTCTGGACAAAGCCACTCAATAAGCTTTCAGCTTAGTTTCACAGAAAATAAATATTTCCCTAATACTGAGTTTCATTAATTTCCATCTACTCTCGCAGCAAAGTGGATCTACTCACAGAAATTGTTAGAATGAAACTGTGTTAGACCTCTATAATGGTGGAGCTGTAGCCCTTAATTTGTTATTTGCTTCATATTTATTGTATTTAATTTACTCTGATGGTAAAACACATGAGAAAGAAAGAGGAAACAAGGGAGTTGAATGGAAAAATGTAGAAGAGAAACCACTGTTGCATGACATGTTTTTCTGAAGACTCGGTGGTGGTGGT
>NW_019525229.1:100075-129592 GCF_002814215.2 Seriola lalandi dorsalis
GGCCTTATGGAGGAGTAATTGTTTGGTGTGATGAAGGAAGAAATGAGAAGACAGGATGGTCCCTCTGTGGAGGAGAAACAAGGCAGAGGGCCGGAGGAGGAATAGACTTTAAGGGAGGGGAGAGAGAAGAGATGAAGGGCTGGCTGAGGACTGTGATGTGGATGGAAATGGAAGAGGAATTTTAATGATTACATGAGTGGCAGGGGGAGGGGGATGGGGTGTTGGTAGTATGTGAAGTACTAACCGGATGCAGTCTTTTTGTGTGGTAGGGATCTGACTTTCTGATTTCTGGTGCGGTCCAGTTTTGATGAAAATAAAATAAAAAACATGAACAATGTACAGTACTACTTTCTGGAATAGGGAGAATTATAGGTTGGAGTTAGGGTGAGTTCAGTTCAGTTTCTCCATTGACAGTCACTTCAACAGACCAGGAAACACAAGATAAGGTGTGTTCTTTGAAAGGTGTTTTCTAGTCATGCATAAATATTGTGTGAAAGAATTTGAGATTGGTTTTCTGTATTGTGCAGTGTATGAACACATGTAATTTAGTGTCCTCAGATATAATAACACAGTGTTGTATATGCCCTAGATGAGGAGTGTGAGTACTGTCCTGATAGAGCTCTGTCTGCTGCACTACATGATTGGATGGAGGAACTCAACCAACCACTGCAAGCAGGTGAGAAATTATGATTTGGTGCTGTGATTGTATCAGTGTGTGTTGATATTAGACTGAACTCAAACCCTTCAGCTGCTCAGTCACTTTCATAATCTTTAAGTGGAACACTGAAATCAATGTATACCTTAAAGGTCCCATATTGTATAAAGTGGCATTTTTTTGTCTTTTTTGATGATAAAGCAGGTCTAGTTTCTATATTAACACTGTGAAAGTATCAAAGCGCTCAGTCCACAGAGAAATGCACACAGCCTGTATTCAGAAACTGAGCCTTAAAACCAGCCGTCAGGACTTCTGTAACTTTGTGATGTCACAACAAAGCAGTCTGCTGCTCTCTGCCATGCCACAAGCCACACCCACCTGGACCCACCATCCAACCTCGCAGGATTTGGTTTCTCTGAGTGTTTACCTGAAATCTGTCATATTTTTATTTGATCACTCAGAAAACAGTGAGCCAATCAGAAGAGAGTCTGTTGTTGTCTGTTGTTACTAGAGCTCCAGAGAGAAGCCTGAGAGAGGAGATGTAAAACTACATTGAGATGCTTTTTGTTTCTTAAAACCAAAAATATATCTTCTAGATCAAGTTTAAAATATAGGACCTTTAACTGCATTATTTCAGTGCACTGTTGACAGCAAAAATGTATTTTATATTTGTGCTTAAAAACATTGCCTGTTTTTTTAATAATCATAGGTCGACAGAGCACACGAGCAGACCAGCGTTCCTCTGCTCCAACATCTCGTTGCAAAACTCCTGACAGATCTGACTGCCCCTCCACATTCAGAGGGAGCTCTGCTGTGGCCAAACTACCCGTCTTCCCCCTCAACTCCAGCTCACCTCCGTTGTCACCCACTAAGGTCAAAGAGGAATGGGAGGGGCGAGACGGGGAGAACAAGAGGTCAAACCAGCCTAGTCAAACCAATCACCAACCTCCAGGATCCAGACCTGGAGCACCATCAGGTGGAAGCCGGGGGCAGAAGGCCCAGGGTCGGGGGATCTGCGGTGGGAAGGGTCTATTAAGTGAGTCCCAGGTGCGGCTGCTGGTTGGTCTTCATTATCTTCCCCATGAACACGGCCCATCTGCCCAGAAACTGCTACAGGATCTGACCTGGCTTAAATCAAACTGCCAACTGGTCAGTGCCAACACCAAGAAGACACCGCCTCAGAAGGTTGGTGTTGCTCTGTGTGGATTTCATGTGGGGGAAATTTGAATTTGTGTATGTGACAGTCTCTGTTTCAGTGTCTTTTCCTGAACCGCAACTAATTATAACCTCAACGTCTGCATTTGTCAAACATAAGGGGCATATGTGAGGGCATGGTGTTCACAATAGCAGTGTCCTTACGACCTTGTTGTGTACTGTACATGTATGTCTTCAGATTGATGAGTGGCGTGGTCGGGCCTCCAGGCTCCTGGCTCTGTGTGAAGACATAGCGCAGCTCCACTGCAGCGTGGTGGGCGGGGCCAACAGGGCTGTGCTCTATGACCTTTACCCTTACGTGTGGGACCTGAGGAACACGGCTCTGGTGGCAAAGGCCTTCATATGCTGGCTGGGTAAGGACACAGAGAGATGGAGGCAGGAAAAATACTAGAATACACAGTAATATAATGTAGTTTTACATAGTACAGTATTGTATAGAATATCATAGTTTAGGGAACTGTTCTAAAGTATAGTATTCTTTGTTATACTGCTATTCTATAATCTTTCTAAACACAGAACATTACATATGTAGTAGTTGTGTTACAAGAGAGAGGGCTTGGGATAGTTGAAGAGGTTGTCTAAATGGAGTGTGGTGTTGCTGTCTCTTTTTAATTACTCTGTTGCCTTACACTCCACCCAACCCGCTCACTTACCTCGCTCAGATGGACGAGTGTTGAGTGACAGCTCCACCCTGGGCTCCTGGAGGAACTGCTTCCACTGTGAGTAGGCACGACCTTTAAATTGACGGTTTCTCTATCTATGCCTGAAATAACGAAGTACAAGTAGCCTCTGCAGCACCAAATCATTTTTACCTGCAGTAAATTCAGCCTGACAAATCGCCACCCAACACTCAGTCATTATTTCTCAGCACTGTCTCGATGGAGCTCAGTAATTAATGGTGCAGTTAGTCCTAAACCACCAGTTATACTTCAAATATAAATGGCAACAGCATAAAAACAGAAAAGTAGTTAACTTCAGCCAGCATCTCTTGAGGAGCTGTAGTGCTGTAAAACACTGACCTTTAATGCTGGGGTGAATATTTAAAGCAGGTGTAACTGCAATCATTTTTCATCCCTGCTAATAACTTTCTTCACATTTCATTGGTTCATAACCACATGATGTCACCGCCCTGACACGTGGTAGGGTGTGGCAAGACCACAGGGGCCGACCTACTGGGAGTCGAGTCGGAGCCATGGGTGTTTAAAGGGGGGGTGTCTGGGGAGGTGCAGGTAGGAGTGTGTTCTCATTTTCCAATCACTCCTTTTTTATTGTGTATGTGTGTATGTGTGCATGCTTGAATTCTTAATTTCTTCTCATTACTTGATGTGGTGGTTCAGAGCTGTTATCACTCCATTAACTGTGTGTTTGTGTGTTGGTTTGTAGATGCTCCTGCCCATAGGCAGCAGCAGCGAACTCTTCAGTCATCCTCCTCCTCTCTTCCCTACCTCTCGTCTCTATAACATCAGGCCCTACCACAGCAAGGACAAGGTACGGAGTCACACCCACACACACACAGACACACACAGACACACACACACACACACACACACACACACACATTATTATATCACTCGTAATGCCAGGATAACTCATGGAGTATCATGGAAGTCAGAGAGGTGCTTTCAAGATTGGGAAAGTCAGGGGATATGTGTGTAAGTTTCTAGACTTACTGTTTTGGAAAGTACTATTCACCTCTTTAAAAAAACAGCCTGGAAGCAAACCAGGAAGGAAGAACATTTTTAGGTCATGCAGATGCTCCGACTTGGTGATGGAAAGTCATGGAAAATTTATGGAATTTTCAATCAGTGCCACAGTAGGATCCTTATATGGAGAAATGATACAGCATTAAACAGAGAGTTTTTAAAAGATCCTTATTGTTCAATTACCTGTAGATTATCAGTTCAACATTTCCTCATCGGTGTGGGATGGATGGATAATAGATAGATTTTTTCATTGTGTGTGTGTGTGTGTGTGTGTGTGTGTGTGTGTGTGTGTGTGTAGTTGGAGTTGTATCGGATGGTCCGCCAACTTCACCTGAGGACTCAGGGTGGTCAAGAATCTAGTATTGCTCACCCAGATGTCATAGGAGACAGGTATGTGGCTGAGAGAGAAAGAAAGAGGAGATATATATATACAGTATATATTCACATATTTTTAAAATAATCATGTCTTTTCATTTCCATAGATGTCTCGGACCGTGCCTGGCGTTGTGCCCAGAGTATAGCTTTATCCTGGAGGATGAGCTGGGTGTGTGTGGCTGTGTGTTGGGCATCTTGGATGTTCGCTCTTTTGCCAAGCGGTGCCAGGCCACCTGGATGCCCGCCATGAGGGACAAATATCCACCCAAGGGAGGCAATGCACACCCCAACACACAGGTGAGTATGAGGAGTAGTCTAAACATTTTGCAGACGGAAGCTCATACCCAGCAGCACACACATGAAATTATGCACACGAATGCTTAGACGTATCAGTACCTGCAGTCACACCATCTGGATCCCACTGTGATGGATTAATAACCCACTGGGAGGTAGGTGGCACACACAGGTAAACAAAGTAAATGACACACAAAAACACTCACACATACACACACTCACTCTTTACAGAGACACACCTTATATTTTTGTCTCCCGTTGTACTCTCCTGTTCAGCAGCGCACAACATTGGCAACCAGATCGGTCATGGGTGTTACCAGTGCACAACAGTGATGCACTTGTAAGCAGAAAAATAAATACATCAGTAGTTATGGCAGTGAAAAGTCAGTCATGACCAGTCAAGTTATTTTTCCTCCCTGCTATGACAACCTTTTGGTTAAGTACACACTTGTCCATATACAGCACTTTACATTGTACAAGTATCTTTGTTGAAAATTGGAGGACATACTGTGACACACTTGGTTACAGTGTTGCTGTTGCTCATCCTGACAAACGGTTCAGTGATCTCAGGCAAACAGAACCGGTCGTGAGCAACAGACACAGTCACTCCCTGACATCTGTGCGGGATTTATCTGCCCACTCTGTGCGTCATGATGCACGCTGACATTTCCACTTTGACTGGCTGTCATTCACACTGCAGCCACAGGTTCACAAACTTTACAGTTAAAAGGATTTGCGGTTTATCAAAGCTGAACAGGCCGAAGTGAGCGCTAGAATGGCATCTGTTCCTGCTGTATTGCACATAGCAATATAATGTAATCACTCACATATAGCTGCCTTAATGTGCACTTTATTACAAAAGAAAAATGCTTAGCAGCTTCTCAGACAGGAAGTACATTAGACCAATTACAGAGGTCTGTGTCTATAAAATAAAAGCTAATGCAGCAGGCACTCTGTTGATGCTACAAGGCATTGAATGTATTCTCAAACCTGATTTGGAGAAAGTTTCTGTGTCATTATTTATGTTAGGTTGCTGGGTAACTTGAAAGTACCCTGTTCCAATGAATTTGTGATGTGCAGTCAGTTAAATATGGCTCATTGGTAACATCTAGTGGCAGCTGTGGGAAACTACAACAATGTAGGAACATTTAAATACCAGTTTCCACAACGATCCATCTAACAAGCACCAGCAAGAAAAATGTCCAACACCCAAAGTTAACTTGTAGGATCTTTATCTATCATTAGCAACACATTGTGAGAATATCCTTGTGTCTCTCCTGTCCTCTGTGTAGGACTTGATCCAGCTGATGGAGGAGGACCAGGGTGAGTACCCGGACTCCCTCCTCTATCACTTCCCCTCTCAGCTGCGACTGGATGCCCTGCCGGAGCTGGTGGACATCAGCGTCAGCCGCACCCTGCTCACCGCCCTCCTCACCGCACTCAAGGCAAACGGTAAACACAGAGTGTTGAGTCATTGTACATAAGTAGGTATGTGTGTTCTTTATCTGTTTTAAACTTAGGTAACGGAATACTAAAAGTACCATTTACCTTCATGTCTGACAAAATGAAGGTAATGATGGTCCAATCTGAGGTGTTGGAAATGTTCACAGTGTGGGAACACTTTGTGTGGAGGACGCTCTTGTTGATATTAGCGTTAGTTTCTCTTCGCTCAACGGCTCAAGACTAAACAGAAGAGCAGAAAAATATGGAGGGATGAAGCAGAGTCACAATAACACTTAACATACTCCATTAATGGGAGCAGGAGTCAAGTGTCAAGATGTCTTCGCACCGCAAGCTTCGGTAGTTGTAAAATATATATGAACCTCTTACTTCACGCTATGAACACAAGTATATGATGTGTATTTTTATCTGCAGTTGGAGAGCAAGATCTTCTACCAGCGTTTTTATGCTTTTCTGTTTGTGTTTGTATGTGTGTGTGTGTATTTGTGTGTGTGTGTGTGTGTAGGTTCTCAGGGTGTGTTCTGTGAAGTGCAGCCGACAGACCGTCAGAGGCTGGAGTTCTTGACAAAACTGGGCTTCCTGGAGATCCTCAGAGGAGAAGCCAGGAGCAGAGAGGGAGTGGTGCTGGGGAGGCTGCTCTGAACATAAAAACACACACACACACACACACACACACACACACACACACACACACACACACACACACACACACACACAAACACACACAAACACACACAAACACACACACACACGCGCCTGGTCACACACGTACACTCTGCCAGAAACATGTAACGACACTTGCACCATGCAGTAGATACACAAAGGCACTTGCATACACTGAAAGAAGTTAGAAAATATGTTTTCTCCATCAGGAGAGAAAACCTTTGTGAAGGAACAGTCCTGGATTGCTTTGAGTCTGTGTGGCAGTAATGGGGATGAACCCAAAGATTTCTGAGGGATTTACAAAATATAAAATAAGCCTTGAATTGAAACCTTCAGCAGAGCTGTGCTAATCTTTCCTGGTTCTTCCCCTGTCTGAGGATTACAAGGTTTAGTCAAGTTTCAAGGAAGTCAGTAACAGAATAGGTTGTTGCAGGAGCAGAGCGCTAAATCACAGGAGCAGCAAAGTTCTCCTCTCTGTCATATGGATGTTTTTAGTGGCTATAATCAATATTTTTATTAAGACATGACTGCTTGGATGTAAAATGGACTGATCATAGTGACATGGAGCACTCACAGAGAAATAGCATTCAACGCTGCAGTTCTCCTCAGATCTGCAGGAGCGTATTAGTATCTCTTGTTTAGTTTTTTTCTGGTCCACAACTTCACTCTTTTACTCACCGTCATCAGTGTCGTTCCCAGTCACAGCAGGCGAGGCTTCAAGGATCTGCCCTGCTGAGGTGTCCTTAAGCAAGATACTAAATCCTTACAAGCCTCAAAGCTACTGTTCACTCAGACCTGACCTCTGACCTACCTGGAGAGGGGTACATTTTAAACCTACAAAAACCATTTCAATCAGGAGAGACTATTTAACGTGAACAGAAGGAATAGACTTTGGTGCTTAGACCTCGACGGGAAGTGGATCATCATGGGAGATGGTCCATAGATCTAAGGTCCTTCCAATTAGAGGAAATCTAGAGCTGGGGCCTATAGACACTGGTGTTGGTGATGAGGAATTGAGATGGGGGATGGAAACATCTTCATTAGAGGGAAACTCAGTGGTTTGATTGGAGATGGTCAGACATCCACAGCTGAGGTGGTGAAGGAGGTGGAGGTGGGTCACACAATGGTCACAGTTCTGAAACGACAGCTGAATGACAGCAGAGAAGGAGAACACCTTGAAAGTATGACAGCTTACAAGTGATTGGCCAAAGGCCAGCATGTCAGGTTGTGATTGGCTGAAGACGAGAATGAGTTGGTGGATCTTAGAGATGGTGGGAAACGGTGCTTGCGATTTAAAGGGCATGTGCAAGGAGATCGTCGTCCTGACTGATGCTTCGCTAAGCTTCATGTAAAATAACACGTGCTGGACTCTTTCTTGGCCATGTGCAGTAAGTTACTTGCAGTCACCGTGTGGCTGACAGACAGGGAGTGGAGACATCTTGTCTTTTGCACAGATCAAACAAATGAGATATAACTTGTTACTTAGTGAGCTTCAGGGGTGCAGGGACGTCGATGGACAGAACCAGACTAGCTGTTACTCCAATTTCCACTCTTCGTGCTAAACTAAGCTACATCCTTAGCGTGCAGACATGGGAATGGTAACAAGAATAAAGATATTTCTCAAATTATCAAACTATTCCTTTTGGCTGGCATAAGATAATCCCCCCCAGAAAATGACCACAGCTGACCACTGCTATGATCAATCCTGTGCTCTGCTCTCTCTGCTTTGTATAAACAATCTTTTTTTTTTTTCTTAAAAGTTAGGATGTTGCTTTCTAGCTCCTGTCCTGCTGGTTAAATAGTCTGCTCACACCAGACCGGACCCGGGCACGGCGTCACTGTTTACACTTGCTTAGTTTAGATGAATGTTTACATGCATGAAGAACAATACATTGTGTGGCTGTTCGCAAAGTAGGATTACATGTGCTACACTGACACAGACATACACATTTAATTTCAATGGAATAGATTTTGTTATTGGGCTTTACTCAGCTGTCATAGCTGTAAAGTCTTAGGAGAAAACATAACAAAGTGCATGCACGCTGAAATTCATCAGAAAAAAACCCGACAAAAATCATCAAGTTTTCAGATTTCTGTGCATGAGAACAATCATTCGGACATATAAGATACACAAAGACAGACAGACAGACACACACACACACACACACACACACACACACACACACACACACACACTTACACTTATCTGACTTATCTGTTTACACTTGGTTCAGTTGGATATAATAGATACCTCTCCCCCATTTCACATCATTTACACTGTTGTCAGATACTTTGAACATCACCGGTATGTATGAATGATGTGTATGATTTGTATGAAGCGTATGTGTGTGTGTGTGCCAGATACAGTATATCAACTAAGACAGCTCTGTCATTCTGCCTTTATCCTCAGCCATGATGAACACAAGCACGCGCGCACACACACACACACACACACACACACACACACACACACACACACACACACACACAGTCATGTTGGAAAAAAAAAGCACAACAGCACTCACAATCAGATCTTCAACTGAAAGTATGTAGAACTACGAATGTTCATTTTTTTGTAATGCAGCTTAAGAAAAAGACACTTTGTGCAAGTATTTATATTTCTACTTTTGATTTTAATCCTTTTTTTTATTGTTTTTACGCTTGATCAATCAGACTGAAAGGCACTTTTGTATGTTTCTTCGTGTTACCGACCTCATCACCATTGTCTTTGAGGTACTTCATGATAAGAGTTTAGTCCCAGAACTGAAAATTATGTAGATTAAAAAATAAAAAATAAATCTTAGAGCACTGAAATAGAAATGCATGATGTAAAAAAACATTTTAGAAAAGATATCGTTTGTCGCAGAAGGTTGTCACTTCAAATGTATAGATTTTTTTTGTTTACAGTACACCACCGGTCTAATTTAAAAATCTGTGTGAATGTGGGCATGTGTGTGTTTGGAAATTGGTATGGCGATGGGGAGTATATATTTAAACTAAACAGGCAACATGAAGCACTGTGAAAAAAGACAAAATCAAATTAACAAACCATGAACAAAATACCTTCATGTTTTCATTTAAGAGAATTTTTAATACTGATAATAATGATGAAGATGATGATGATGATAAAAGTTGCCTTCAAACTCCAGTAGCCGCCCGCTCCGTCCATTTCAAAAACACATTACGTGTCGCCTGTGTGCTCATTGTCTCACTGTCTGCCTGCATTGGGGAACATGTACAGTTTGTTTTTACAGTACAGTGCTATGTAGTATGTCTATGCAGGGTAATGAAGCGGTTAAAAAATAATGACTGTAGAATTCATTATGTGTTTTTATTGATAACAATAAAACTGTCATTTTAACAATGAATGATTTTATGGAACTGACTTGTTGATTTCATGGCAATTAAAAGATGTTTTCTTTCCCTTTAACTTGGTTGTTTTTTGGCTTTTTTGTGTCTCAAATACGATACACTATTAAAATACATGTATTGTAATTACACAAGTGGCATAAACGTGGACAAAACATTTGTTGGGTCTGAATACAAAGGCTTGTGTAACCCAGGTACAACAAAGGGTTAACTGTTAATAATGTGTTATTGTAATGTTACTGTTTATTCAGAATGAGTGTAGAAATAATCAGCCACTCAGAATGCATAGTTCACTAAGTCCCGCCCCTAGCTGAACATGATTGACAGGTCACTACGCACCTGCGTAATCGGGTCGCGTGTGTGAGACAGAGAGACATGTAATGGCGGAGGAGAGAAACAAAACGGATGAGTAACATTGAAAAAAAAAAGTTATTATTAGTTAAGCTTAAAACCGCTACAAGCTTACAAAACAACACAGAAGACAGCGGAAGTATTAGCGAGCGGGAGTTGGAAAGCCCCGTTTTTCTTTTCCTTCTATCTCGGTAAGATAGCTAAAAGTGCTAATGTTGCTAATTTCATGTGCAGCGCTGTGTTGCTATGGCGTTGCGTTGCCTGTATGTTGAGTTGATAGAAAAGTTTGTGGTGTAACACCAGAATTGTTTATTGTTAAAAGTGAGTTTTGTTGTTGTTTATTGAAGTGAGTTGATGTAATAATGCTAAATGCTACTGGCACAGTAACAATTTAACAGCACTATATGAGAGAAGGATGTTGAAATATAATGTTGTTTATTATTATTTTATTACTGTTTTCCAGATGTAAATGTTGAGCCATAGTATTTACATTTTACTGTGGGAAATGTGAAGAGTTATGCTAATGTTATTTGCACTTTCATTAGAGAGTGGGCATTGCAAATATTAGCAGAGCCATGTGTAACATATATATACTGCCTGCAATATTTTCTAATATTGAATTTAAGCAAAATTCAATGCTATTGGCAGGATAGTTATGTTAGTTGTTGTTTAAATTGTATTATAGTATACAATAATGTATGCTGGTATTATTGTACATTGATTAAGATATTTTTTATTGAGATTTGACTTTTGAACTAGAGCGTAATGCAAGGCCTGAACATGTTATCACTGAGTTCTACATCACATGGGATGCTTAGTGTTACATTGTTGTTATGCTTTAGTATTATTGTTGTGCAACAAACAAATAGAAAGAGCAAATTCTTAAAGTCCTGTTTGCTCAATCAAACAGGTCAGGTCTTATGGACAGCGAAAGAACCACTTCTGAAGATCTATCCGATGGCGAGCCTTCCAGCCTGATTATACTTGGAGTAAAGATCAACTCATCGAAACACTTCACCTGGTGGTAGGGTGGTGTTAGTCGCCAGGACTGCACACATATCCACAGGAAGATAACTATATCCAGGACTGTAACAGGAACAGTTACATCTAAGGAAACTAGAGGATTGACTGGACAAATATTGACAGTGATCACAGGACACAGACTCTATTGACTATCAAAACAAACTAAAGACTTTAACTTTAAAGGGCCCATTTTTATTTTTTATTTTCATTGTTGTTATTTACATGTTGTGAATTATCACTCAAAATTCAACTACTAAAGTTACATTTTGAAAAGTACCCTGTTTGTGCTTCATTTATGGTTATAGCAGTCTATGTTCCTTAGCTCCTCACGAACCTAGAGTTAAGTGTAATTTCAGGAGTGGGTTACATGGGTTACACTTGCATAACAACTGAGATACTTCATATACACTTAACATTTTATTGCTGAAAATACACTGCCACCTGGTGAACAAAATGTAGAGTCAGGGCTTCATCAAAGTGTTTAATTTACTTTTTTTCTTCTTTTTTTTTTTTACAATGTAAGGACATGGTAACATTGTATGTCTATGAATCCATTTATAATATACTTATAATCAAAATGTATATATGTTTGGTCCAGCTCATCCAACGAGTACTGATACAGTACTCTGTGTGTGTGTGTGTGTGTGTGTGTGTGTCTGTGTGTGTGTGTGTGTGTGTGTGTGTGTGTGTGTGTGTCCTAGCACTACACATCAGTGCTTTCTCTTTCTGCGGTGTTCCCAGCTGCCCACTGGCTGCGAGAGCGCAGGTTGTGTTCAGGGGCCATAACTTGACCAATAGGAATGCGGTGTGCTGCTAAACTACCAGTCATCAGCAGCATCAGTGTGGCTGTCAGAGTGCCTGCCCAACTGCATGCTGGGAGACCCACCTAGGCAGAGAGGGAGGGATAGAGAGAGAGGGGTTTTTAAAAAAAAAAAAATTAATAAGAATGAGTGAAGTGACTAACCATTTATTTCAACATGACATGCAAATCTGGAGCAAATCTTACCAAGCCTGAGATACACAATATCTGATCAACACAACCACACAGGATTCTTGTCCTGTAACCACACCTGATGCCAGTGCTAAAGGAGGCTGAGGCTGTGTATGGTGTTTTATTGCAGGAGTGTGGAGCATTGTGGGCACTGGAGTAATCAGAATGAATGAGCACCTGCCAGATTATATGGACCATCTAAATGAACAGGATAGGTCCTGGACATGAATGATTGGACAATATGTGACTATTACCATGACTCCTGTGCCTGCCTGAACAGCAGCAGTGCTCCATTACATAAAAGTGTGTCACGGCATGAAGCAGTTACATTTGGTGGACAATTTGTTTGAGGTTTTATCTGCAGTGTTTCATGTCTTGCAGAAGATTGCGCCAGTTTATCTAATCAAGAATCAACTGAACAAAATGGACCAGACTTCTGCACTGTGGGGAGTGTTGAAACAATGTCTTGTGGTTTCATGCAATGCACCATATATTTCAACCGGGCATCAGCGCTGAGTGTGGTCACAAGCGCAGTAGACTTTCAGCTCTGAGAGGTCAATGCAATGATGCTTTCATATCATAAAAGGTCATCACTCATATATAGTTCAGAGTTACATCCATTATATATAGTTCACAAAAAAGCTGCATATTGTTCAACAAGGCTGTTCTTACCTAAATGAAAGAAAATCTAAAGTTGAATCACCCTCTGCTTAAAAACTGGGAAATATGTCCCTGTGTTGCAGTTTCACACACACATGCCTTCAAGTGTGTGTACTTACAGTTCCCAGTAGATTGCATAGAGCGATGTCAGCATATGCAGAGAGGAAGGCTGCGGGCAGAAGAGAAGAGAATTCAGGCTAAATATATCCTCCACTCTCACTCTGTATCTTTCCCCAGAGCACTGATGTACACACAGAGGTTGGCTGCAGTTGCTCTGCATAGTAGACTCAATGAAAGCTCCAATTAAGACCAATTTACCTAATGTGAGCAGATTAGCTTCCTGCCAAACTGGTCAGTGCTGATTTCAGATGTGTTGTGCGAATGTGCGAGCGTATAATTTTGTCAATTTGTCAGGGGTGAAAGCAGAGGTAGACACGAAAGACTGGATAGATCAATTAAATCCGGCTTTGAATTTACGAAATGAGAGAATTAGAAAAACCTCAGCTCTGCAATTACATTCATTCAGCACAGAGAAATAAAAAGGTGAAGAAAATGGGTTTAGATAAGCAGGGAGATACGGACGAAGAGTAAAAGGGGTGGGATGAATAAATGAATATGTTCCTTCTAGCTGCTTTTAGAAGCACAGCTGAATTTTACCAGACAGTAATAAAATGTGCTCACATGAATCCTCCTTTACACAAAGAAGAGCCCTTTTCTCTCCTTCAGAGAGCATGATTCAGCATGTGGCTGATTCAGCAGCAGAGGGAGTGCATGATTTACTGAGAGGAGCCACGATGCAGTAAGTGACATCTTGGTGACTCAAAGGGCTCAGGAAAATTAGATAAACTCACAACATGATGCATTATAAAGTCTAGTGAGGCATGAAGAAAGCCAAAAACCTCAAATGTCCTTTCCCAAAAAGTACACAGAATAGTAAAATGTAATGCAATTAAGTTCAAAGGCACCTGTTGACAGAGAGCATTGAAGGCTGAGTACAGTAATGATGGCAACAATGAAAGAAGCAAAAAGATTTGGATTTATTCTCAATTCAATCTGTTTTAGTATTCCTGCAAAATACAAATATGGTTTCATCTAAAGCGGATATTATAAAAAAGAAAAAGAAAACTATGAATATTGTTTATAGTATAAAATATGGTTCTTGTTTCTCTTGATGAAACCCATTAAAAACACCTAGTCACACTTATAGCTAGCTGAGTAACACTGTCATCATGCACTTGGAACAACAGACAGCAAGTGTGTCTGGGTGTGTTTGTGTGTGTGTTTTTTGTCACCGCTGGCAATGGCAAAGAGGTGGGTCCTCCAGCTGAAGGTGAAGAAGAGTCCTCCAACAGCCATGCAGCCCAGAGCTCCATTAAACCCTGACAGACCTGAGTACAGAGAGCCATGACGCACCGCCATGGATAGACCTGCCAGACACAAACACACACAAACACACACACACACACACACACACACACACACACACACACACACACACACACACACACACACACACACACACACACGGTGAGTCAAATCTTTACAAGTGTGATTACAAAAGCCATTGAGTCACAGCTGTTGGCAGATATGGGAATCACACAGGCAGAAATACACGCAGTCTGCAGTACTAGAATGATCCATGTGGTGGAGGTAGATACACACTGTTGTATAGTTGCTTTCAATGTCGTATTTATTTTGTGTGCAAAACCTAATAAGGGCATTTCTTGATTTTCCTTTTCTGTTCCTGTATTTTTAAATAGGAGGGATAAAAGTGTGTGGTCCAACATGGATGATGTTGCTGATACTTGCTGGTTATCTCCAGGTTTTTGGAGACTTGTGTAATAGTATTTACAGGATAAAATGTACTATGTTTATGAGTATTAGAGTTCTGAGTAGACTGCCTGTGTTCAGCCAGTAGTTATGTAATGATGGTAATGGTGATCTCCAGTGGGCTGGAGTTACGGTAAAACAAATGGTTTTAAGCTCTTAAGTCTTTTACTGTAGGTGTTATGACAGGAGAAGATGTTAGAGACAGAAAAGTCATCGTGGGACTAAGAACTGTGACTTTAACTGTCATGATTTGCTACTTTTCACTTGCATAATAATAATATAATAAAAATCAGTGTCTCACGTCTGACTCACATCAACACTAAACAAAAACCACACTGTAATGCTGAAGCTAGGCGCAGACTGCACAGCGGCATGTTGACCCAGATATATCTCAGCGAGGCCAGAAGCACTGACCTTTTCTCTGCTGGCTTTCAGCAGCAGCTGCACCGTGTCTTTTTCCCCACGTGTGACGGAGAATAACAATAAAAGCACAATTACAATGAGAAAAGGCCACGGCTGCCGAGTTCAGCTGCAAAGGCCAACGCGCTCCATTCAGAATCAACAAGCACAACATTTCTCTGCAACATTTAACATTTCTTACATTTCTCTGCAATATTTAATATTTGTAACATTTCTATGAGTCTTCAATGATTTTTTGACGTGAGTAACACTTTCATTGGTTGCATATTACATGAATAAACAAACCATTCTCATATAGACAGTGTATCCTATAAAAGGATATATTATCACATTTATAAATTCCTTGGATATATGAAGATATAAGTTTATAACATATGAAATACCCATAGTAAAATTTGGGTATGTACATACAGTATATATTAAAAATACTTATATGATGAGTGTTTATATGTTAAAACACGTTGCTACCATATATGTTAATCATTTATTGCTATTTAATGCTTATATGCAAATTTAAAATAACATACATATAAAAATTGCACCATGCAATGTTGTCATCTCTAGAGCCAGTCTGCGGCTGTGGCTGAAAAGTTTAACTGAAGCCTCCTCCCTGACACAGCATCAAAAAAACAAACAAACTGCACATTGCACAGTTCAGAAAGATTGGGTGCCTGATCACTTTTAGCATTTTCAGCACAGTAAGCGACAAGGGGCAAACGTGCATCTGTGCATGTGTAAGCAGAGGCCATCAGTCCTGCTGCCCCACCCAGGTAAATAATCTGCTGCCACTGTTCAGCTGTGGAAAGGAATGAGCTTTAAACATGCTTACTGACTGTTTCATTGATATATACCATACTGATGTTTGTGGGAGCATGAACCCTGCGGCAGAAATTGTTTATTTTCACCTTTTTGAGTGAGAGTAAAATCATAAAAAATTACTGAACACTGTCTGACTGCGGAAAGGAGTGACCCTCCATGCCTCCCTTTGCTGTAGCTATGTATTATTTACACACGTGCAGACAGCTGAATGTGCTCCTGGGCGAGTGGGAAGAACTTATCTCCGGAGCCTCTTTGCATAGTCATATGAACACATTCCCACTTTGGTGACTGTCATATTTCTCATAAAAAAATATTTATGTCCATTACACAGAAGTCGTCCTTTCACACTGGATATTGCTGCGGCTTCTCCACCCTGCATCTTCCCTGTATTAATACTGCAGGATTTTTCCAAAGAGTTCATCTGCAGTAAGTGTAAATTTTGGAAGCTCCTCTGTAGATAAATGATGCTGAGGCTGCTCTGTGATTGATTTCATTATTACCACACATTGTGGGCTGCAGTTTAGCAGTCTGGTCCTGAAGCAGTCTGACCACACCCCAGTCCTGCCGCCTCTCTGTCTGTGTGTCTGCTGGGCTACACTGTCATCCATTCCCCTCTCTCTGTTTATCTTGCTTCTTTCACAGCTACTCTCTCCTGCAGTCGCTCTTTAAACCCCTCAAGCACTCTCCACACTCATCTTGTCTCTTCCTCATCCTACACTTCATTATCTTCCTCTCCATCTCACTGTTGTTCACCATTTCCCTTTGTTTCTCCCTCACAGTACTTCCCTC
This sequence comes from Seriola lalandi dorsalis, assembly GCF_002814215.2. Taxonomy (NCBI): domain Eukaryota; kingdom Metazoa; phylum Chordata; class Actinopteri; order Carangiformes; family Carangidae; genus Seriola; species Seriola lalandi. The sequence continues at coordinate 116,694 of NW_019525229.1, forward strand.
GTTCCCTTCCTTCCTTCCTCGCTCCCTTCAACACACCCCTCTGGTCTCCTCATTCACTCCCCACATAAGGGTGTCATTAAAGACTAATTGCAATGTAGGAGAGAGACCCCAGAGGATACTAAAATTTTTACTGTTTTTGTATGTGTGTGTTTGTGTGTGTGTGTGAGTCATTCCAGCTATACTGTTGTCTATGCTAATATAATGAGTCAGAGAGCTCTTATCATATCAAACCCAGTATCTCCCTCTCCTCTCCTCATTTCCTCTACTTGTTTCATCTCCTCTCCTCATTTTGTCTCCTCTCCTCTCCTTGTTTTGTTTTGTCTCCTCTCCTCTCCTTGTTTTGTTTTGTCTCCTCTCCTCTCCTTGTTTTGTTTTGTTTCCTCTCCTCTCCTTGTTTTGTTTCCTCTCCTCTCCTCTCCTCTCCTTGTTTTGTTTCCTCTCCTCTCCTCTCCTTGTTTTGTCTCCTCTCCTCTCCTCTCCTCTCCTCTCCTCTCCTCTCCTCTCCTCTCCTCTCCTCTCTCTGCACCACAGTGACTGGCTGCAGACTAAATGCAGGACAGTGCAATAGGTCGGAATGAACAACTGAAATGAACTGTACATAATATCTTGCTTTCCAGTGGTGTTAGCGGGTAATGGCTAACTTTGCATTTGGGCCTCTGCTCTTCATTCAGCTGGTAAACCCATCATTGCGTCCTTTGATGCCTGTGAGGGGTAAACTGTTTGTGGATGCAGCTGAATGGATTGCTCTGGATGTGGGCTCATTTGTTAACACTGTTCAGATATCAGCAGCATGAGCTGTTGAGGGAAATGTTTGTTGCTGTCCATGTAGCGTTGATGGATGTGTGTGTGTGTGTGAGATAAGTCTATTTACACCAGCATTTCTACAGCCAACAGCCTCATTTCGGAAGTTGTATTGGCCTATTTCAACAACCCTCTTCCTTTGTGAATGCTTCTAATGCTTTATAGCATGTGTGTAAGGATTTTATGATCGTATTTTATCCTACCAGGATTACTGTGAAATTATTTTCTTTTTTTAGAAGTTAAATCCTTGTTAATGTGCTATGGTGCTACTGTCAGTGTGCTGACACGCTGACAAAAACGAACACTACTATGCTGATGTTTTAGTTCAGTATGTTAGCATGCTAACATTTGCTAATTACACCCTAAAACAAAGTTCAGCTGAGCAAACCACAAAGATCAACCTCATAGTGTTAGAGGAAAGGTCAGGGTTGATTCATCCTTTATGGACCATAAATAATTGCAAAATTTCACAACAAACCAGTCAGTAGTTGTTGAAATAGATTTAGTGTGGGACCATAACCATGCTCAAAGCCACACCACTAGCATGGCTAACTTTCTGAACAGACAGTTCAAATTGTTCAGTTCAGTCACAATGAATTCTCAATCTCTTCCCAGACTGTTTATAGACAGTACTTCTTCGTAAAGCCTGTTATGTAACACCCGGAGCTCTGAATCAAGACTCTGGTGTACGGCTTTGAAAATAACCACAATAATTATAAGAAAATTGCAAACCATTACGACATTGCTGTGTAGTACAGGTTATAATAAACACCCTCTTAAAAAATAATTTCTTTCATGTTGCATGGATGACTGAGAACTCTCTGCTTTTTCCTCTTCTCTCCTGTCTGATGCTGCACAAACCAGAGATGGAAGGTGTGAGAGTTTTACTTTAAAGTGCCTTTTATGTGGGATTTCACAACATAAATATAAAGCGACTTAAACGACTTAAGCAGTGAACCCTAGCTGACTTCTCCAACTGCCTCACTTTCTCTTACATCTCGACTCTGATCCCACCTTGAAGCATTTCTACAATTATTCTCCTACAATAAGGAGCAGCAGAAGGTAAAGGCTCTGGCCTACATACAGCCCGTGATCCCATCCTCTGGAAACCCCTTATGGGAATAGTTTACACCACAAAGCTTTGAGTGAAAGCTCTAAATATGGCCTCACACTCTGCCAGTCCCAGGCGAACTTCACGTCTCTTTCCTATCTCGGTCTGACCGATGCTGCAGAGTCTCTCCGTCATTCTCACCCTTTCTCACAGACAAAGGCGGCATTAAGGTGATGAGGATGATTACACAGAGAGAGCTCCAGTGATTTCCCCTGCCTGTCGTCAGGGATCACACATCTCTAAACATTTGCTGTCGGCTGCCTTTGGTCTTTTACCTCAGCTACATATATACTGTATAACAACAGCATCAAAAGGTAGAAAATGTGATGACAGCACATCACAGTGGTGAGTGAAAACTGGGAAATGATGGTGATGTCAATGAAAATGACACAAATAATGTAAATAATATAGAGATTAATAATGGCAATAATGTTGAAAATAATAAATCAGTGAAGTTGATGATAGTGAAAGTAAGCATAGAGCTATGGATGAAGAGGATGATGAAGATCACAGTAGATTTACTGATGATATGATGAAAATGACACCAATAGCAAGTAGGATAAATGTGACTGTTGTGGCCAAGTGTCGGTTAATGCTAATGCTAATACTGTGCCAGCTGACATATTAATGTTCCCAGTTGATTTGTTTTAAAACAAGAAGCTTGTTAAAAGGTCTTTAACATGTAATGTATTAATATGTATCTAGAAGAAATAAAGTTACAGAATTGCTCCTGCATCGCAGGGGAGAGCTGGTTAGCCGTAGTATTACTCTACACTATTATGATTAAAAATAATGTTATTCATTTTAACATTAGGAGGCAGTTACTAAAGACACCCTCCAAACTCTGAAGATTAATGTCTCTCGTGTTAGAGCCCCTTGCACACCATTACAGCATGTGGAGAAAGCCAAATCTCGACAGGCCTGCTGTGCCTGGTTACGGTTGCTAAGCTATGATTGGACAATTGGATTGGGGGTGATTGGGGGAGGGGTTTAGGGGACACTTATCAGTTCTTGTCAGCTGTCAGTTATCAATGAGTATGGTGATGACATCACACATACACACACACACACACACACACACACACACACACACAAACACCCCCCACACACACACACACTTCTTTCCTGAAAACAAACGAGCTTTATACTCTGCATTTTAGAGGCAGTGTAGAGAGTGATGCAAATGAAAAGAAAGATGAGGAGTTTTGGAGGATGATAAGATGAAAGGATTAAAAGAGTCAGAGAGGGAACAAGAAAGAAGCAAAGGGTTGTTCATCAGGGGACAAAAGACAGAGCCAGGGAGCTGGGCTGTTGTCTACAGTGTTAAAGAAGATGGTGTCACACACATATGTTCAGATCTCTTGATCATTGAGGGAGACCTCTTTTCTTCTGTGTTGCATTTATTATCATCTGTCTTTGTTACTTTTCTCTCGGGTGCTCCTTTTTCTCCATCAATCAATTTGCACCCCCCCCCTCCTCAGCTCTTCACCCCTTCTCTCCCCTCCATCTCCATCTGACACTTTTTTCTTTGTCTCCTGATACTGATCCATCTTTTCCCCTCTAGTTCTCTGTCAGCCAGGATTAAGTTTTGAATATAACCTTGTAGCACTTATTCACACACTTAACTTTCTCACTGTGCTCCGCGGCTTCATTTGTTTCTGCGCGTGGGTGTGTGTTAGTACATTTACATTTATTCAGGGCAGCCAGTTCACCAAACTGCTTCATGAGAGATGCATCATACACCAAATGTCCACGAAAGAAAAGTGAAAATGAACTTTTTCATCACATTCTTCCACAAAGTTTTAAAGTGTCTCACAAAAAAAAGTGATATAGTAATATAAGAAACAAGTGCAAGATAAAAATAAAGAATAAAAGTAGCTATTATTAAAATGAGTAGAAACAGAGGTAAAAGAGGAGGATAAAAACATGAAATACCATTCATATGTTTGAGAAGAGATTTAAAAGCTGAAATGGACTAAACTTAATTAACATGAGATAGGCAAGGAGCCTGACAGCTGAAGGGCCCAGGTGGAGACAGCCTTGTAAGAATGACCCCAGCCTGAGGACACCTGCTTATATCTAGAGTACTAACTATATCTAATTAAACTAACTACACTAACTATATCCAGTTACTCCTCTAGACATAAGACCAATGTAGTTATCTTATATGCAAAACAACAGGCATTACAATTTTTAACAAATGTTACTCAAACAGGAGTACATGGTCCATTTGTTGGGGACAATTTAATACACATTCTGTGCTCTACTGAGTATATACAGTAAAGCTGTGTGTGTGATACAGTGAACAGTGTACATGTTCTTGTCACCCACAGTGGGGCTTATGGATGGGTTTTTAATAGGTTTTGGACAATGATGGACTGTTTTTATTGGATTTGTTGACTGTATGAAAAATATTAGCGAATATTAGCCTTATTCTTGTGACATTTATATAACAGTCACAACTTTAAGTAAATTCTTACACTCCCGCGCAACTAGAAAAGTGGAGTAGACTTAGTGTAATGTGCTCTCGTCCCTTGGAAATTGTTAATACAATAACAGCTGCATTTTGAATAGAAAATTGCCTCTGGTGGAACCCTGAACAGTGAAGTTTTCGAATGAAGGAAATAAAAGAATGGGTGACTTTTCTAGAGTCAATGAGGGCTACAAATCACTTAATTCATGATAAAATCCTGAGTTGGAGAAAGGAGAAGTCACTGGAGAACACATGGAAAACAGGATTGTACAGTGTTGGTGGGCGGAAGGAAGAGAGGGTGAAGTAAACAAGAGAAGACACAAATGGCAGCGATAGAGACCATATTTGGTGTTTTGCTCTTATGCGTTCAGTCGCCATGCTCCAGCAGGCTGCTCCCTTTCAGCTTTGTTGCCAACACAATCTCATTAGAGACACATCTCTTTGATCACTTTCTTGTCACACTTTTTTTTATTGCAGCAGTGTGTGTGTGTGTGTGTTTGTGTGTGTTCCTGCCACTGTTAGCATTGGTCTATGGTTTGTGCGTGTATGAGCAAACTCCTGTGTTACAGTATGACTCATAGCTACAAACACACACACTCACGCGCAAACACACACACATGCACTGAAGTATTTTAGGACGCTGTATTGTACTTGTAGCAGCAGACGGAACCAGGGGGCTGAAGTCTTTTTAAACTCCCACCTCTCTCTCTCTCTCTCTGACTAGTCGCAGTGAGGCAGATGTAAAAGGCATATGTAGCCACAGGCCTGCGTATTTCAATATAAGCCAGTGGTTATCAGCACCCTGACTAATTGCTGTGTGTCTTTTGGAGCTGTGTGGCTGCCCACAGGCTGCAGCTGCTTCTCTTACAATTTCATATTTGTATGTGCTGCTAACATTTTGTGTTATTGCCAGATGGATTCATACGCCTTGTCTGACTTTAACCTCAGTGATACACAGGCTACTGTAATTCAACGGCTGCCATACAGGTGACTCAACCTGCAGTTTATTTGAGGTCCTGACTGACGGTTTAATAAATGTCTCCTAAGACAAAAGTTTATGATACTGCATTATGCTACTGGCACAGGTACGATGACTTGTGCAGCTATGGCTGCAGTACACAGAGTGCTGCAGGGATGACGTATTTTTGTAGGCAAACCCAGAAGTTAGTGTCACCCCGGTTCCCTCGACATTCCCTTGACATTCCCTCGACAAAAAGCCAATGGGATTTTTACATTGGCTTTTGGATTACTGCAGAAAATAAACTCTGTGATAAACTAAAAGTTTACAATACTTACATGTTTTGTTGAGCAAGATAATATTCACAAATGAACACCACTTTCATGACTTTGAAGTCTAAATACAATGGCCTCAGTAAGACGCTAATGTTAGGCTATAAACCACAGCACAGTTACATGACTTTAACATCCCCACCACTAAACTTCCAACTTGTAATTTGATTTAACATTTTAACTCTTATACAAAAGCTTTTTATCTTAGAAAGTTAATAATAGTTTGCAAACGAATCCAATAATATTCACCATACAGACCTATGAACATACAGATTGAGACTCACCAGCCAATGTGCCAACTGCTGATCCAAGCAGAGCATGGACGGCCAGCAGGGGGGAGTAGAGCAGAACGGCTCCCAGGATAAGTAGGGAGGGCCCCAGGGCTCCACAGGCGAAGATCTGACCCACACCCAGAGGGATACCACGTATCACCTGCATGGTCAGGAGAGAGGATGAGGCGATGGAGGAGGAGAGGAGAAGCGTTTATACAAACATATTGCATATACAATACAATATGATACGACATTACGTTACAATATACTTCATTGTCCATTTAGGGAAATTTGTCTTTGGCTAGTGCTGCTGAATTGAGAAAATGTCATTCTATATTTTACAGAGCACATGGACATGTGACAAGTCAACAACATCCTGACATACTAACAACACCGTTAAAACAATACACTGCACGGCTTAAAACAACACGGCACAACATTAAGATGCAATGTATTGCACGACACGTCCATCTTAACAATATCCCTTTTGGGCTTATTGCCTCTGTGGCTCATACTATGTCCTTACAGTCTGACATATTAGAACAAATGAGGTACTCTATATCGTCTGCCAGAGGGTAAAAGTGTACTATGGGATGGACCATCCAGTATTCTCTGTCCTCTGAGAACAGACTGCTTGTAAATAGATATAGAGTGACTGGTATTCTTTCTTCCCCGTGGTCTGAACAAGATGGACAAGCCTAGATTTTACCTGTACCGAGACGTTATAATAACAAACCTGTAACCTGATCAGGTTCTCTAAGGCTGCCTGGTAGAACAGAACAGAACAGAACAGCCTTCTCAAAAAGTGCAACCTCTGCAGTAGCCTGGAGCATAGGCTGTCAACATGCGCTTGCCAGGCAAACATGTTATCAATATAGACACCAAGATAATTATAGGAGCGTATGTGATTAATGGGTAGTGTTGTGGATAATCACCTGGCTACGGTCACCTACTGCCCTGCGGTCAAACACCAGCTCAGTTTCCTTCACATTCAGAATTTGGTGGTTATCATCACACCGATGTACAAAATTCTCTGAGACGAGTGGGTGATGCATCATTGTCTCTCTACAGTAAATGAAGGATAGCAGTGCAGGGAGTTTGAATAATGCTATGTATTTATCCTGGTGTCCACAACATGGAAAGGCACCCATGCTGATTGATTCGGGGTCAGAGAGGCTCTTATTGACTTTTACATGCTGGATATGATCAGTCAGAAAAGAGAGGTAACATTTAATGATAATGTGGCTGACGCTCATCATGACTGTATACAATTTTATATGCAAGTAAAAAAAAATCCCACAGGATAAAATAAACGATAAAAATATGTGAAATCACCCAGTCAAACACACACATACACACACACACTCTTACACACGCACACGCTGCATTCCAAACTGACAGTGAGAAGTGAAGCGTTTCCATGGCGACGCGATGGGTGCACCTGCCTATATTGACAAGTCATAAATGGGCTTCAATTAGCCTATCGCTGCCGCACTCACAGTCTACATATGCACGTGTGTGTGTGTGTGTGTGAGTGTGTGTGTGTCTGTGTCCAGTGAGATTGAACACGCTGCCGTGGTAGTGCAGCCGGAGCACCATCCTCAGCAGAGTGAAAGCTGAAGACATTAAATATAAATAGGACCGACGTCATCGCCATCTCCAGAGAGAGCCATAGGAAAGACTAGAGGAGGAGGAGAAAAGAAAGGAGGAAATTAAGAATTGTGGAAGAAAAGGAAGGAGGAGAGAAAAATGTGATGAAAAGGAGGGAAATGGAGAGAGGAGGAAAGAGAGAGAAATTAATGAGGATGAGATTGTTTCAAGGACTATGACAGAAAAAAAATCTACGACTTAATTATGCTGGCTTTGAATATGTGGTTATATTGTTTATTGTAAGATGAACTATGAGGAAGGAGAGGAAAGAGGGACAAAAGAGACGGATAATTGAAAAAGCAATGGAGGAAGTGGGAAAAAGAGGAAGGACATTTGCATAGCAGAGCAGAGAAAAGGATAATGTCTGGGGAGAGGAGAAGCAGAGAGATAAAAAGAAAGATTTAGAGGTTTTAAATCTCCCAAGTAACAAAAGGAAGGGAATTTATTACATGAAAAAAAACATAATTTACAAGGTGAGAGACAGACAGTTGGAGGGAAACAGGAAGGAAAATATGTGGATTATTAAAAAAAAAAAAGAGATTGAGGAAGGGGATAGAAAATGAGAGAGGGACTCTGAAATAGAGTTAGAAATTTGAAGAGAGATGGAGGAGCTGAAACTTGTGGAAAGTAATTATATAGTGTGCGGGACATACTGTGCCATGGGGTGTGATGCTTGTTAATAGAATCGTGTGTAAATCTTGGCTCTATATTCAGGTCACCTAGCAGCGCTGAGAGGCTTTAGTCAGCGTAGATAATCTAGTTTAGACAACTTCACAGTCAGTTGGCAGATCCTCGTGTGCAGAGACGCAGCATCCCTCTCCACTCCAGGATCTCACTGCGCTCCTAACGCCACACTCGAAATGACTCCCACCACTCCACTTCACTCAGTGTTTTCTTTGTCAGATACTTCCATACCAAGATGCCCTCTTATAGCTCTAATGATGTGTCCTCGGTATTATGTTTCAAGAGGGGTTTTTTTTTTCAGGAGAACATAATGAAGCAAGGTCATACTGGAGACAGAAAGTGTGTTTTTTCTCCATATAAAGAGTAGCTTAAGTGGAAGTTACATCCACAATGTTGGGTTAATGTAGCAGATGAATATACTGAATTTTACATTCGGCTTTGATGCAGCAAAGGTCTGAAGGTGGAACCCAGCTTGGGATAGGCCGGTTAGGTCACCTCAGATGATCTTCTCAAATGCTGTTTATTGTTATTTGTGCATCTCTCATGCACTACATTTGTACCTTGCTGCTTAAAGTTTCTGTGTCACCTCTGCAAAATGTACTGACTATTTCCGAGGAGGTTAAAGTCATGGAAAAGTTCTGGGGAAAATGTAATTACACCTCCTGTCCTTGTTGAGCATAAGCTTAATCTTCTTAACAGTAGTAGGAAAATGAAAGGAAGTAGATGTCCTCTTAAGGGTCATCACCCTTCTGTGGAAAGGGTCATTTTGGATGTATACTGTGCAGCATAATGAGCCACTTTATTTTCATAAAAGGCATAAAGGGTGGGATTTTTTTGGCCCCGTGTGAGCATCAGAACACCTCTAAGGTTAATGTGGTGAATGTGTTAGCAAAATGATTTCAATTTACACATCAAGCAGATACAGAGCAACATCAGCTTTCACTGGGAGTCGTGTTTCTGGTGACCCGACAAACACAAGTCAAATATTCACTTGCCTTACAACTCTGAGGGACTGAGTGAAGTGATTTCCTCTATATTACACATGCTTATCTGAGTCACCATTAATATGAAAATACTGATTGGTGCAGCTTTAAATTATAACACAATATTGTTGAAACAATATGTGCTATGCTGCTAAAATAAAAAATTGTAGAGTGAGGACATTACATAGTGTTTTTTTATATATGTTCGTAGGACTTTCTATAGTTTGTTGTATCTGTGAATGACGTTCCACACAATAAGCACATACTATCAAACTGTAAGTAGTCAGTATATAAATCCTCCTGTACATCATTACATTTCAAGGAGACAGATTCGGATCACATGATGTGTGTCCTCCTTGTTTCCAACAGAAAAGCAGAAAAGAGATTAGAATTCAGTTGCTCTTTAGGCAGCTGGCTCGCAGTGTTCAAAAGCCGACTGCAGCAGGTCGTGGGAGTCTGGATTCTTTTGTCAAAGTCTTGTGAGAGGCAGGAAAAGGCAAATGCATTTCATCTGAATTCACACGTTTTTTTTTGTTTTTTTTTACAAGGTGATCTGTGCAGCTTTTACTCTAATCATCTGGATTTACAGTAGCAGAGGAATTTAGGCCTTATTGTTATGGTTTGTTGTTTTTTTCCACCTTGGTTTTACCATGGCAACAGATGCTTATTAAATGCCCTTCAACTTCCTGGAAATCTGAGTGACATGATATTTAAGCCTGAGCTTGTCTATCACGCTTCTAGATATTCTACAGGCTCAGGCCTCAGAAAGTGAACAACATACAATAAAACACAGCATCTTGAATATGATAGCTTCACCTCCCCTATGAGTTTCAATCACCAGAATCTTCAATTAAAACTGTTTGGGCTTATTATAATTTCCTAACAGGAGCTCCATCAGTGACTGTTGCTAAGTAACCGGTGAGTCATAGCTGGCTGATCTTGCATACTGTGCTCCCATCAGTTTCTTGCTCACTCTGGAGACCAAGCTGCAACATGGCAGCTGCACCGAGGATAACTCAGGCCTCAGTGCAGCTTGGTTTTTGTCTTTTTGGGTTCTTGCTTCATGATATATTCTGTCACATCTCATATATCCCTTTAACACTACTAATGCACTGCACCTGTTGTTCGCCTCATGTGACTCGATGGGCTGCCTCACTGCAATGTTACCCTGCTCGGCCTGTTGAAATGCTGATGAACAAAAATGCAATTTGAGCCTTGAAGTGTGCTTTCCCTCCCATCTGAGCAGATACTAGGAAAAGTACCAATGATAAAAAAAAAGAACCAATGCAAACACTTATTGCAAATCACCATGAAATTATTTACTACTGTTCAGACATGATTTTAAAAACCGCTTTTAAGCTGTTGAAGCCATGAGCTGATGCTGCTGGTGAGATTTGAGTGTGGCTTCACAGTGCACAAATGGTAGCATGGATGCAGTAGTTACATAAGCAGCATTTATAGATAGCTTAATCCAAACAATATCTTGTGTAGAATAAAATCAATGCTCATTCACTGTTAAAGTTACTCACAGAAGAACCTGGATTTGGTTAAAATTGTATGACTTCCCCTTTTCTCTCTCTCTCCAGCTTAAACTGTTGGTGCAGTGACTTGTAGGTTTAAAAATGTAGGCAATCTGCAAAACAATAACTTTATGTAATCATTTGTTATCTGTAGGTGCAAATGGGGTCATACTGTGTGGATTTTTGTGAAAGTTGTGCACCATTGCACATTGAAAATATAGTGACTGCTGGACTTGCAAATCATAAATTCATACAAATAGACATTATCTGCCCTTGGCAGCATATTTCAGCTGCTTGATATTTCCACTTGCAGCAGATCCTGGACAAGAATATTAGTTTCCTCTCAGAAGACGGCCCAGACTCATGGCACCATTAAACTGTCAGTATGTGTGGAAAGTATATTTCATGTTAAGAAGGTGACAATCTGGTTGGCCTTGATCTGTACCGGCCCCTAACAACCCCCCAATGACCTCAGGAAGTATTATAATGAAATTCTCCCACTGCTCTGTTTCCATATGATAACACATCCTCTGTGCACAGGGCAAGGTGCACCTGCGCTGTGAGGCAGGGACTCACCCATCAGAGTTAATTTGACACTCATGTTTGCCACAAGAAAAACAAGTTGCAGCTGCTTTTTTTTTCATTGGAGGAAGACAGTTTTTGTGTATTACATATATAACTGTATATCTACATATTTAATATACAGAATATAACATTCTATAGACCTTTTAAAGTTACTTTACAAAAACTGTCTTCCTCCTTTAGTATTTCAGTACAGTTATCTCATAATGTATAACTCAGCCTATGCACAACCATTTAATGAAACATAAGATTGCTTCCTTACCTCTACTGCAATGAGCGCAGTGCCATTAGGCTCCAGTGCCCCTGGTGGCAGAGCTTGTCGGTGTGGAAAGTAGGGATTGTCTTGGCCGGTACAGAGGAGGTAGAGGAAGATGATGATGTTGAAGGGAAACACGGCGACGGGCAAGTCCCAGCGGTCCATCACTGAGGAGAGACCACTGAACAGAAAGACACTGGAGAAAAGGAAGGAGGATAAAAGAGCGGATGGACTGATTATTTCTAACACGTGTTAATACATGTTACATACACTGAACACATCTGCCAGCTTCTGGATCTGTCTCTTATACACATCTTAAAGACTTTAACTTTAAAGGGCCCATTTTTATTTTTTATTTTCATTGTTGTTATTTACATGTTGTGAATTATCACTCAAAATTCAACTACTAAAGTTACATTTTGAAAAGTACCCTGTTTGTGCTTCATTTATGGTTATAGCAGTCTATGTTCCTTAGCTCCTCACGAACCTAGAGTTAAGTGTAATTTCAGGAGTGGGTTACATGGGTTACATATATATGATCAAATTATTGTTGTAGTTCATTTCTGCTCAGATGTTGTGATTCTGGCATTGACTGGAAAGGGAGAAACTAGTGACAAGAACAAAATTTGCACCACTCATCATACCATTATGTTCATTATATCATTATCCCTGATTCTTATCCTGTGATGATTAAATGTTGGGCATAGTGAGGCATGATATTCTTTCACCTTCTCTCTTATTGCCTGTGCATAGTACTTCCCACGGTAGAAAACAGTGGCTTTTTAAAGATGCTGCTAATCCTGGGCCCTGACAACTTCCCCTTATCACTCGCTCATTGGGATAGCGCACATTCACTGTGACACCATTTCAATAGCTGATTTCCCTTGCTGGCCAATTAAGGAGCAGCACAAAGGAAGTTGGTGGTAGTCACATTCCTGTTTTCTTTCCTGTAGTGGATGAAATGATCACAAGCTCAAGAAACAAAATGACCGCATTCTACAAAACAGTCTAAATGTATGACATCGTGAATCCGCAAACAACAACAGTAAAAAATATGACCAACGGTTAATTACAAAGATTATGACAACAAAGTGACTTTATTTTTTTCGATACCAATTTTATCAAATCCATTTTAACAAAAAGAACATTAAAATACACATTATAGTACAAATGTTAGTTTACTTTTATTTTTAAGCTCTGTTTTTCTACACGCTCAAATGTGTTCATGTAAATAAATAGCCAATCATCAGCATTATTAGATCTGGGTCCAAGCAGTG
>NW_019525229.1:129701-155033 GCF_002814215.2 Seriola lalandi dorsalis
TCATCATCCTTGTGAACGCCCACAAGAGGTTAAATACCTGGGTCTCCACACCAGAAAGTAGGACCAGTCCTAGTCTGGTCAGATGCGTACACGAACTGATGAAGCCTCTTGGATGAGAGGTGAAACGTCTTCCCAGACAAATAACCTAGTCCAGTTGTTTTCGATTTAAAAAAACTCCTTTAGGATACTATGACCTGGACAAATGAGAATATACACAGGCTCGTTACATTGAAATGTTGGCACTTAATTTGTAAAGACACATTTGGTGTTGAATTACATGAATGCAGAGCCCTTCCAAAATGGTTCCACCGTGGCCTCCATTCTACACGTGAACTGGAGGCAAAGCAATGATCTGTTTTCTTTCACTTTCAGTCTTGAGATGTGTGTAAAAGGCTGATTGACATTAGCGATAGTGTTTCTGGTTCTCTTGGAGACAGGAGTGATTCCTACTGTGACTCATAACTGCTGTGGCATGAAAATAAGATGAATCATTTTTAAATTATAGATTAAATTAGACTGATAATAGATTAATTATGTTGAATTTTATTGTGTTTTAATCATGACTACAACCCATCTATTCATATCTAATCAAGCATTAACACTAGTGCTGGAAATTCAGAAAACAGTTGCATGAATCATTTATTGTCACGTGTTTTGAAAGGAGCAGGTCACGTCCTTTTGGAGGAGGCGTTGAGCCTGGCATGAATGTTGAGCTACAGTGTGTGTGTGTGTGTCTGTGTGTCTCACCATGTAGCTGACCCCAAGCAGACAGGCAGCAGCAGCCACCAGTACCAGTCACCAGCCGAACTAAACGCTCCCATCAGCAGAGACACCAACATGCCGTTAAAGCCATGGAGACCCCCTGACACCTCAGCACTACACACACACACACACACACACACACACACACACACACACACACACACACACACACACACACACACCACAATTAGTGTCTGTTTAGAAGACAAAAGAAGACAAAATTACTGTACAATAATGTACAGTAATGATCTCTTGTTTTCATCAGCCAAACGCACATTAGCACAGCTTTTTATGGGCTATTGTGAAACCAACTGTTCAGTTTTAATGAGAAAAGGCCCCAGGGTCACACTTATTGTATTCTACATGCCAGACATAAAACATTAGTGGCTCCAGGTCAAATGCAATTATCTTTAAAATGTTAAAACAAGGTTGCGCATTAGCATTTTAAACTCAGTGCGGCATAAATATTGAGACAGGAACTGAAATAAGAGTTGCCAGGCGGTGGGTGTGGGTGAACACAGAGCTATCGGTCATGGAGCTGTTATTCTCATGAATTTTAAGCAGAAGCCTCAATCAACTTCAGTCATATGGGCCCAGTAAATTATTGGCTTCCAAGCAGCAGACAGGTTTTTAATGAAGGTTCAACTGTTTAAAATGAAAGAGACTTTTTTTTTCTATTGTGTGCTCTTAAAATACCAGGTCAACACAAATTTACATATTACTGTGTGTATTTTTGAGCTGTTTGTGTGTAGTCGTTCATGTCCTTGTACCTGTCTTGTCCCATGATAATAGCTGTTAGCGTAGAGACCAGAACACCCACAGTTCCCAGCAGGCCCTGCCAGGGGGAAGCCCAGTACAGTGCAGCCAGGATGAGAACACCACTCAGTGGGTTGTTTGCTAGAATCACCCTGGCCACCCCTCTCAGGCCCCACACTGCCAGCTGCAGCACAAATAACTTATCTGAGGGCAGGAAGAAAACACAGTCTTTGAAAAACGTTTTGAGACTATTTTTTTTCTCAGAGATGTTGAAAAAGTGGAACTAAAGAGGCACAAGACTTGTTTCTCCGTTGGATTCAATGATGCCAATTCAGGGTTTTATAAACGAATCATGATGAGAGTTTAATGATGATTATATTTTGCGTGCAACAGCATTCAAGGTGGGAGTTGTGTGATGATTACATCTGCATATTTTAATGGCACTGTAAGCATTTCAGAGCCTTTTGTTTATGATTGTAGCAGTTTAACACATTTCAAGTGTTTGGGAAAGTTTTCCTCTTTTCAAAATGTTCTGCCATTAATCACATTATGAAGAGACTTGATGAATTATGCATTATTCGGAAACACATTTTTATAAAAGGTCAAAGCATTTCAGACTTCAAGAGTAGACGTGAGAAAGAGCGACAGGATGCAGCAGTGTGGAGTTTTCCTACCCTGCATGTACTCATCCAAGTGCTTCATGTCCCCAGTGCACAACAGCAGAGCGTTCAACGCACGCCGGCTGAAGCTGGCACGACTCCTGCTGGCCTCCCCCACCTCTGTTTTGGTTTCCATCCACATCTCAGCAGCTGCTGGATCACACCGCTGTAATCGTGGTAAATATGTTGCAGTAACACTGGAAAAAAGACCCAAAGCTTTCTTTCACTTTTTTTTTGTTCTTTTCACTCCTCTGTTTGTTCTCCTGTTGCTTCTCTCTCTCTTCCCTCCTGGTTCATCTCTTGGCCCCCTCTCCTCCGCTCCCTCTCTTCTTCTCCGGTGAGGTTTAAGGGGATGACTTATAAACTGGTGGACAGGGTAACGTATTCACTCCGCTTTTGACCAGCCGTGCCAGATAAGAACAAAGTTCACCCCCATAAGGACTGGTCAGAGAGAGGAAGACTGGTCCACCCCTCCCTCCCATACTGTTTTTACATTTCACAATCACCTCGCTCCCCTGTCCCTCTCTTTCCCCTGCTCTGTCGGCTCCACTGTGACATCTCCTCACCCATTGTTTGTCCATTTAAGCTATTCATCCACTTTTTATTGCAGCGTGAGCACAAATGTTTGCCTTTCCTTCATTTGTAAAGCCATTAGTGGGCGGTGCGTTATCTCAAGTTTTTCCAAAAGGTGTAATATATAATCCAGCTATCTCTGCTGCTCTGCCTTCTTTCAGATGCGTGAGAAGGAAACAATGTTGACAACAGATTCCTCAATAACTTTCCTTTAGACTTTCTGTGGGCTTCAGTTTTAGCAGGCTCCTCACTTAGGCTTCTGCCTTTAAAGTGTTTCTTCCTTCTATTTTGTTTCCACTTTAAGAACAGCTGAGATCACTTGGAGTTCAGAAAAGGTGTGTGTGGGTGTTTGTGCGCATGCATACCTGCACACTCTGCCTCTTGTAGTCACCTTTTTCCAGTTTTGGAGTGACACCTGACTCACTGAGTGACCTGAATAACAGAAAAATGCTTTGATTTCACTTCCACTTGAGAGAGTAACAGAGAAATGTCACTTCGGAGGAGAAAAAAAAAGTTGTGTGTGTGTCTGTGTGTGCACACGTGTGGCCAATTGTGCACATCCTTTAGCGGGCTCCAAGTGCAGCGAGTGAAGGCAATAACAGCATGTCGGATACCATCAGAAAACAAGGCTTTTGAATCCCTGCTGCAGTGGCTCAGACAGAGAGAGCCGGTGCAGTGGGGATTCAGAAGCCTTGTTTTTGCAGGTGGAAATAGCTTTGCCATTCAAGAAAACCCCTGACAGCTCATCTCTCCCTCTCTCTCCCCCTTCCTCTCTCTTTCGCTCTAGCCGTCTTTTATTTGCTTCAATAAATGTATCTGCCTCCCTCTATCCGTCTCTGCTACTTGGCTTATTCCATCAATCACAGACTGTGGCGCTGCAGGGAGAAAAGCTGCAGATGGACACAGCAGACAGAGCTGTAATGAGAGGAGGAGATGCAGGTGGATGCTGGAAGATTACTCTTTAACCTCGTTTGGTCAAAACACACAAGACACAAGCAGTCGCACATTAAAGCTATAACCTTCATACTGTAGCCAGAGTCACTTTTAATATCCATGTTCAATATTCATGTTGCACTAATTCTAACACAGGCCAAAGGTCACTGAATGCATTTAAATGCGACACGGTTAGAGGGTGGAGACATACAGTGAAGTATAACACTAATGTGTTACCTGTATGGAACTGAATACTGACCCGGGTGGTGTGAGTTGACATGAGGACCTTTGTCCTGAGGGGAAATCCACCTTCACCACAGTCGGTTTTGTATTGTGATTCGCAGACCTGCGATAAGATACATGTTTACACTGGCCTCTGTGTAATGAAGCTTGTCAAAAAGCAGTAAACTCTTGCACTTGTATCAAAAATAAATGAAGTTGTGTTCTGAGTAGCAAACTTACTATACACATGCTTTTAAATATGTATTCTGACAGAGCATGCAAGCAGAGTGCCTTTCAGAGAGCGTTACACAAAGTGGTTTCCTCACACAAACAACAGGTAACTGCCAGTGTCGAGCATAGACTCTGCAGGGCCCAAGGTGAAGATGCATCCATCCAAGGACTGCGCTTGATTAAACATCATAATCATCTATTAGAATTTAATAAGTAACACCATATGTGCGCACGCACGCACACACACACTCTCTCTCTCTCTCTCTCACACACACACACACACACACACACACACACACACACACACACACAC
Organism: Seriola lalandi dorsalis; assembly: GCF_002814215.2. Taxonomy (NCBI): domain Eukaryota; kingdom Metazoa; phylum Chordata; class Actinopteri; order Carangiformes; family Carangidae; genus Seriola; species Seriola lalandi. The sequence continues at coordinate 134,151 of NW_019525229.1, forward strand.
ACACAGAGTAGTATCTGAACAACAAAGGATAAGCAACATGTAAATATAGTGTAAATATATTGTAATCCAGGTTGTACAGATGTCCTCTAGACACTGGGCACATGCAAGCTATCAGTAGATGCTAGTTAAAGTGCATATCGTCAAGGGCCCCATTAGGTTTTAGGGCAGCAGTGGTGCACTTTATAGTGCCTTTATGGGAGATCTGAGGGAGTTTATAGTTGTCATTCCAAAATGTGCCAATATGACAGGCCATTTACCTCTTGGGGGGCCCCAACCATTTGCCCCTCCTGACAGTGTGCCCATGGTAACTGCAACACATTGAGTGGTGGAACTGATCTGAAAAGGAGAAAGTTGGGACACAAGAGGAACGGCTATTATTATACGCAGTAACTGTGGGAACAGAAAAATGTACTTATCATGATTTCCTTCCTATCCAGCAGAGGTGGAAAAAGTACAAAAATATTATACTCAAGTAAAAGTACCAATACTTTGATGAAATATTACTCAAGTAGAAGTAAAAGTACTCATCTGAAAATGTACTCAAGTAAAAGTAAAAAGTAGTTCATTTGAAATATACTTTAAGTAAAAGTTACTTAGTTACTTTCTTAGTGTGGGATGTGAGGGTAGACTAAAGACTTCGTGCCCACTAACCTAGCTTGTCCACGCGCACCCTCTATGTTCACGCGCCAGTGCTAATCACATCATCATTTGTCACTGTTGGTTCTGGCCATTGGTTTACTGTCTATGGTTCTGGTGTGTATTTTTCCCCTGTAGGTTGGATTGTTATTTTTACTCAGTAATGGATAGGATTTATAAAGTAACTAAGTACAATACTTGAGTCAAAACGTATTCAAGTAAAATACAAAATACCGATTTTAAATTGTACTTAAAAAATACAAAATACACAAAAAAAGTATTCAGTACAGTAACGTGAGTAAATGTATTTCGTTACTTTCCACCTCTGCTATCCAGTGTGTAAATACAGATATTTTGACTGTTCAAAGTGTCTTCATGCATCAATAATACAGTATCAGCTCCATACAAACCACCAACTGCTAAGTGAAAGAGAGACGACATAGATGCACTGAAAACAAGCCAATGTTTAACCCACTAACATACTTTTTTCCATAAACTGACAGTGTCTTATACAATTTATTCTGTTTCAGCTTCCATTGAAATTACATAGTGATGTTTATTATGAGAAGAATATTAAAATCCAAGATCGAACCAAGTTTTTATGGCTGCACAACCCCATTGATTGGAAATACAAAGCAGTACAAAAATAAAAACATCTTTTCATCTTTTTCATCACTATTTTCTCGTCCAATTTCTCCTTATAACATATTCGGAATTTTAGGAGAAGCTGTGATTTTCTACAGAAGGTTATGGGGTAGTGTATTCAAATGATTATGTAAAGTTGAAGATGAATATGTATACAATAGCATTATAATTTCCCACATTTATGTGCTATTTGAGTAAAAATTTGAATGCAAATCCAATTTGCATCATCATTTTCACATACTAATATGGGCACAAGTCATCAGCAAGGCAGTACAAGAGGTAATTAGAAGGCCTAGTAGCAGTTGACCATCAGGAATCGTAGTGAAAGTGGTGACACTCCTAACACTGTCCTAACTGAAGACACGCCTTTAGAGGACCGACAGATTTTTCACTTGGACACCAAGAGCATGGTGACATGTAAATGTAAATGCAATAGACTGGCGGTGCTGTTTAGCTTATTGCATTTCAATATATTTCCCACTGCATAGCACTGCGGTTTATATTTTCTTTTTCAAACTGTCAGATAATTCCATTTTAATTCTACAGTAAATGTAAATGCAGGTTACATCGTTTATATTGCATTTGAATTTCTGAATTTGAAGTAACATTTGAATATTGTCCGTACAGAATGGCCATGATGAATGACTAATGAATGCAGTGCATGTTACCTGGTTTTTAAATATAGCAATCTACAAAACAGCATTAGTCACATCAAAAAAACAACACACAAGTACCAGCAATTCTTTTGAAGTTCAGAGGGATACAATTTCATTTGCAAGTATTATTTTGCCATTAACCTCAGGCAGGTTTTAGATTTAAAAAAAAAAAAAAAAAAAAAAAAAAAAAAAAAAAAAAAAATCAAGATAATCAAAACTAATGTGAGCATTTGAAGCAGTTCACAGAAACCCCCCAAAGCTACTGGAATATGTAATTACTCAACTGGCTAAAAAAAAAAAAAAAATCCAATCTCCAAAGCAAATGAAGCATGAGGCTCTGATAACGTTGCAAATGAGGTGTTGAAATTACAGCCCATCTGGACTGTTCATCATGGTACTTAGTTTCAGAGTTTTCCCAGAAGTCAACACCAACGGGCTAATTGTTTTATAATATTCTAACATTTCCGAGCTTTGTAAACAGTGAATTACTAAAACTCCACAGAAGCCAGTCGGGGGAATGAGAGTGGAGCACACATGAAATACACTGATAACAAGAGGAACACAGGGTTACTGAGCAGAGGAGAGAAAAATGAGCAATAATTTCCCCCGTTTCCATGGTGATGGGCATTTTTCTCATTGTTCTTTTTCTACCTCTCCATCTCTCACTCTGTCTGTTTTCTCCACTCCTGTTGTAAAACGCATGAAAGTAGTAAAACTGTGTGACATGCACATTCATTTTGCTGCTTTACTTTAACACGACACCCACAGCACTTCAGCGGCTGGAAAACATCCTGCCTAGATGGTCAACCACTAAAATATCAAAGTTTGGACTTTAACAGACACTCCCTGTCTGGAAAACCGGTGTATTACTGGAAGTCTATAACAAGTACAAATTTGTGTTTTCAAAAGGTGAACTAACTTCACTGAGAACTTTTACCCTCATGTATTAACCTGAAGCAGCTCTCTATCAAATATCACCAGAAGACATCTTTTCATGTATCTGTTGAAAGGGGAAGCTTCTGTTCTGCTCAAATTAAATTTTACCTGTTCTTTAACCTAGTTTGCCTGCATTTGCACATGCAACTGAAAAAGCTTATAACAGAAGAACTGTAAGGCCAAAATGAAATGGTAGCATCTGAAAATGAGCTTGTTTTTCATGGGACTAAAACCCAACCTACATGACATCAGTTCATACATTTTTATTTTTGTATGTTTTTGTCCTTGCCTGAAAAAAAAAAAAAAAAAAAAAAAAAAAAAAAAAGTCAGATTTGATAACTATGACTAGAATATACTGTATACATATATAAAGTACATAACCCGAACCTTTTACCATGATCTTAAACTTGAGTTTAACGACCTTATTCTTGAATCTAAAGCCAAGCCTCCACCAAAGATTAGCACTTTGAGACGTGACACCGTACAGATGTTTCTCTCATTTATCAGCCTGTCCAAATATCATTTTAGTGAACACATTTAGCCTTTAGAAGATCTCAGTACACACACATGCATACAGCAGTATCTTAATTAAAATGGACTCCTGAAGCATGAGTATCATTACAATAGGCTCTCTGTCTTCACAGTCTATTAGGAAAAGCATTAGAGAGTAAAAAGACAAAAGAGGGGGAATGAGGTGAGTGACTGATGGAAGGATCATCCATGTTGCTCCAGAGGAGAGCCCTCAGAGCGACGCGCTCCATTCTGCTTTGTCACCAGCACCATTATCAGTCATTTAGTCGTGTTTCTGACCCTCTGGCAAACGCAAGGTCAATAATTCCCCTCTTCCAGCTCTGTTTTTGGTCTCTACCAACTCTAACTGTTTGGTGCTGAGCAGGTAGTGCATGGTGGGTTTTTAGACAGCTGCCCGTTACAGATAAAAATGAGTCTATGGGCAGTGCGAGTGATGAAAACAGTAAAGTTGTGGGCTTGATAAGTAAAAACACTGAAAGTCAGAAAGTTCCATTCAAATTCAGGTGATAATTCTCTGCAGGTTTATGACTATGAGTGACCTATTTCACCTTGTTCTCTTTGTCATTGTAAAAAATATTGATTATAGCTGCCTCAACATGAGTATTAGTACCATTTATAATCAGGTTCTTTCCATTTTCTTGGCATGTCATTTTACAGTATTCATGTTTATTCACATAAGTTCTGTAACATTGGTTTATATCTTTGCATCAGTCTCCATGTTTGTGAACTTGGTGTGTTTCTTTGAGAGCACAGTACTATGTACAGGAGGACAGGAAATGAGCTCTCATTTGAGGTCCAGTCTTATTAAACAGTAGACACAATGACTGGAGGTTTACGGACATTAAATATTTACAACATGAAAGCCGCAAACCTTATAACTGCTGTTGGCTCTTGTGTAGCTACTTTCATATCTCCCTCTGACATACACACAGGAATCATATTTTCATCTCTAGAACAGATTGCTTTGTTGCTAGTTTTCAGTAGACTGTATGCATGCGTGGATGGATGTTAATGTGTAATCCCTGTGTGGTTTTAGTCAGGGTGTGTATCTTGTAGTAGAAGCCCCGACACAGTGCTGGTAGACGAGTCCACAGCCTCATTGAATACGATGGGATTTGGACATTGTGATGAGGGTTTTAAATATAGCCTTCCCTCGCTCTGCAGCTCTCCATGAGTGTTTCCTTGTTTGGCTTGTGCAGAAACGAGGACAACCAAACCTAATCCAATCCAATCAAATTGATACACGACATAAGGGGAAAGAGAACAGACAACATGGAGGTGGTGAGTGACTGCTGCGTGTTTGTGACTCACCACCTGAGATGACTGTGTTCCTCAGGACACGATACACCAGCTGTGTGTTGTGCACATAGCTGCATGGATCAGCAGTGCGTTTTATATAGGCACGAACCTGTTTGAACAAAGTGACATCAGGGCTGATTATAATGAGGGAAATTAGATCTATTTATGAAGTTAAAACACTTTAAAAACACTTTTTTCTGTTTTTGACATTTGTATATTTATATAATGCTGTTAAGTAGGAGGTTCAGAAAAAGTTCACCATCACCATGGGCATCGGGTCAGGATGCAGGACCAAACAATGAAGACCATGAAACGTCAATCCAATCCAACAAAAGGTTTATTCTCGTAGTTATTTCCAACATGGAAGACGCACACGGTCTGCTGGTTCCTGAAAGGACACAAATAAAGAGTCAAGATTATTACTTGTTAAAGAAATAAGGATGAAGAAAGTTCTTGGGGGCTAACAGACAAATGATGGGAAATAAAGAGAAACAACATTTTCTAACCAGAAACTAGCGCTCCGTGTGAAGGTGAAAAAGAGTGACTGAGTGGAGTGAAGCCCTTAAATAATCTTCTAGTGCCCAGGTGAACTCACTCAGGTAAATGAGGGGTGGAGGGTGCAAACAAGAGCCAATCGGCGATAAGGAAAGGAAAGGAAGTGAGGTAGGTGAAGGAAGGGAAAGGAAAATGAAAGAAAATAAGAATCTTTACTACTAATGCCATTATTAAAATAGATTTCTTTTACATTAGTTTCATTTGAAATGTATGTGTAATATATCCTGGCACTACTTTTTACAGCTGCTAGCTACAGTTGTTTAGCCTAAGGACATGACAGTGGTATCAAAACTTTTTCTTTAAGTTACCAACTATTGTTTCCAAACAAAACTCTTAAAATTTTTCATTATTCTTTCTTTTGTGTTTGTTCTAGTTCTGAGTAAAGAAAAAAATGGATTCCATGTTGTTATCAACGTGAACATCTTTAGATTATTTATGTAGTGGAGGAGCCTTTAAAAGTTAGAAAAGGAAATAATCAGAAATGTGCCTATATACAAAAACAAACTTGACCTTCAGACAAATAAACAACCACTGTGTTTGACTCTATGTAGCGCTGAAATAGCTTCTGCTGCAAAGTTAACATTCATTTAAGGCTCCATTTCACTACCCCCGTAAAAATCACAGCAGGCATATTGAACCAGATTCACTCTTGCAAAAAAGTTTCACAAACTAATTTCCACTGAAGTGCCCTTGAGCTGACACTTAACCCCAGGGCTGTGTGTTCTTTGTATCTCTGTGCTTTCAGTGCTGAGGCAGTTAAGCATGTTTAAGCATCTTTCATTAAAATGTGAATGAAAGTGAGATGAATATGAACTACATTGTTCCTGGTGCAGATTAGAGGATTTACTTCGAGGAGCTTTGAGGTATCCTGGTGGATCTCGCTGCCAGAGTGGATTCAGTTTCCATCTCTTTTAACATCCTTGAACAGGACTCTATAGTCAAAGGTGCTCCGACCTTCCCTGTGAAACCACTAATGTTTGATGCTCTGACCATAGTTTCTATAATCTTCAAAACATTTAGTTTACTACTTCAGTTCTTGTAATGTAGTAGTTTAGATTAAAATAGACAGGACAGTAAGAAAAGAGAGTCATAAAACATCTGCAACAAGTCCTCCAACGTAAACAACCACACAGATTACTTGGGTCAATATGGCGCACCGTCATGGTAACAATAATGAGCTAAGGAGTATACCAGTGGCAGCCGTACCTGTCACCATCCCAGGCCTGGTCCTGTAATGCTGCCCGGTCTCCCCCTCTGTCTCTGTCAGCCACAGTCTGTCCCCCTCAGGCCCTGTGTTTATTATGGCTTGATATGGTTCTGAACTGTTGTTCCTCGGCCGTCCACCAGATGCCCTCACACTGCCTGTTCCACCCCTGTGAACTCCGGCTCTTGCCACCCCAGCTGTTACCTGCCTGTCTGTTGTTGATTGCTTTATTAAAGTGTCTTCACTGCAGCTGCCTCTTGTGTACATGTGGCTCCTCCCGCCTGTGTTCTGTACACCAGCTGTGAAAGTACCAGACCTTCGTTGTCATGGTGACAATAATACGACCAGTAGAGTGTACCAGCAGCAGGTGTGCGGGACCTTTGGTGTCATGGCAAACACGTGGTTAAGGATGTGGAGCAGTCACGGTTTGTTGTCGTGGTTACAATAATTAACAATAAAACAATTCAATTTCAATTCAGTTTTATCTGTATAGTGCCAAATCATAATATACGATATCTCACGGCATTTTACAGGGTAAAGTTAAGAGCTTACTTTATTATAGAGAGAAACCCAACAGAGCAGCACTGGGCGACGGGGGGGGGGGGGGGGGGGGGGAGAGAAACCTCCAACAGAATCAGGGTGGGCGGCCGCCTGAGAATGGTTGTTTAATGCTCATGGATAAAAGAAACAGCGTCAACTATCAGTTTCAGACGGGTAACAAATGGCGGCCCCCTATAGTTTGTCGACCCATCCATCCACTGCAGCCACTAGAGGTCATCTGAGAATGAAATGGAAATACGGGTGGCAATAAGCTACTTGTGACCTTCGGGCTTGTTTTACACATCTGAGCTCTTTGGTATTTAGACTTTGTTCAGTCTAAACTGTTTATTCTGTATTAAAAACACCCAGTCATTTTATATGCCCTATCAAAGCTCAAAGCCTTGATATGAAGTCCTTGATCTTAAAATAGTTTTTTCATTGAGTTTATGTCAGCTGTTTGATCTTAGGCTGTGAAAACAGCAGTTTTCAGTGAAAGCTTGACAGGGAGTTTGGGATGCTTTTCCCCAGAAGGCCGTGATGTTAGATCAGCATTTTATCGTCTTTCCTCTGAGCTGCTGCTGAAATATAAAGCTGAAAGAAAATAAATAAATATCGTGAAGGCTGGCTGGAGAGGAAACTTAACATCTCTCCTTTTTGGATTTTACTTGATATTGATACTTGTTTTGATCACAAGGAATTCAAATCCTAGGAAGCGAAGTGAGCGGTGAAACAGTTTCTTTCATTATAACTGATGTTTACTGCCAGAGGAAGACGGGGATGACAAAGAACTGCAACACTATTGTTACAAACCAGGGATCTACATTTAAAGTAGGCTCTCACACAAGATAAATGATCAAACTGTTTAATTGTCAGTAAAATTACACTAAAACTACAGCTCCTAGACAAAAAACACAGCAAATATTCTGACGGCTCTAAATATCAAATTTAGGTTCTGGATTACTTACAGCAACTTTCACTTTTTTAAGCTCAAACCTTCAAATTAATGTCAATATAAAATGAGAACCATTTCCCAACATGTTACATAAGTAATGTTACATATATTTATCACTCCCTTGAAAATAGAACTGCCTTAAAGTCAAACTTTTCTCTCTCTAACTGATCTCAGATTATAAATTTGTTATCTTCCCACATCTCCTTATTCACCTGCAAATCTCAAATTACAAAAGCAACGTGCTCTTCAAAAGCGTGTCTTGTAATCTGTTTTCATCATCTACTCTTCATGCAGATCTGAAAATACGCTTTGCTCTTGTAACAGGTTTATAAAGGCGTGACCATGTCGTGGCATAGCTTCAGTGCAGATAACCATGTCAGTGTGTTCAGATGTTTTAATCCTGCAGCGACCTGACCTTTCGCTTCCTTAGAGAGCCGTGTGATTGAGATGAGTGACACTGTTGTGTCGAACCGGTCGATAACCTTCCTCCCTCCCTCCAGCGGCTGAGCAATTAACCAGCAGCAGCAGATGAAGACAAGTGATCATTACAGAGGCTAAGCTCTAACAATCAGATCCGCGCCAGTGTGTGTGTATGCGTGTGTGTGTGTTGAGTGTTTGTCTGCTGTCTGTGTTTGTGTACAACTTCCTGTGTCAGTAAATGTGTAGGCTGTGCTGCAGTCGACAGAGAAAATCATTAGACTCGGCTCTGCCTTTCTGACTCTATTCCTCGGATCTCGTACCCTCCATCCCTCCTCTCGCTCTTATTAGAAGCAATGCTGGATCCCAGTCAAGTGGGAAATTCATTTTAAGTCTCGCATTTAAAGAGTATCATTTAATGGCTGCATCGGGAGAGTGAGCTTGAGAAATATTGCCTAGTATCCTCAGGCCCCGTTTCGCAGCATTTTAATACAGCGGGGAAATGCAGATTTGTGTCTTTTCAACACCTCTGGGATGCGGCATCAGCACATTCACATATGCACAGTCTGTCAGTCTGTCTGTCTGTCTGTCTCTCTCTCTGCCCAGCCAGTCGGATCATGTGTGTCAATGTCAATGTCAATTGTGCCCCATTTAAAAAGAAAAAAGAAAAAAAAGAAAAAGAGGCCGCTCACCCTCCACTAACCCTGTCTCTGGGGTTTTGGCCAAGACTTACCCCTTCAAATCCAGGTTGCCTCTGCTAAATCTGGAGAACAAGAAGTGGAGGAGGATGGATTAGTGATGTCGGAGTAAGAGTTACTGAAACCTCAAAAGAAGTAAATTGGCATCAGTTTGTAGCCTAAGTTTCCACATACAGACTGAGAATTTAGGAGAAAACTGTAAAATATAAATGTCTCGAGTTGTCTCCCTTCACAGAGAATTTGTTGTGAGGGTAAAATGTGCCTTTTTGTGCCTCCGTTGCTTGAGCTGAAAGTTTGAAAGTGCACAATCTTGTTTACTTTGAATTTTATGTAAATGAAGCGGCAGCACAGACAGCGCTGTGCAAACAAATAGCCTCTTTAACACCAACTGCAGTGGCATGCTTCAGATGGTAATCCACCGAGCCCGGCACCTGTGAACTCCAAAGAGCCTCCTACAACTAAAGTGTTCTCTGATCTCCGACCTCCACAATGTCTGAGCTCCATGCAGTCAGTCTGATGAACACAATAATACCAGGGACAATTGCCCAGGTGCATGCTGGGAGGCTTCTACACACATTTATCCAGGGACACTACAATATAAACTGATACAAACTTCAACTCATTGTCCATTTCATCAAATTAAACCCATTTCATTTATCTTTTATATGGATGCAGGATACCATGGTCAAATGTCAGTGAAGTCAGGCGGTTCCCATTTATACAAAAAAGATCATATTTGACATTAAACATTTGACTTCAACCCCAATATGTTCCTGTCTTAAATAAACTACCAATATTGGGTCAACTGATCAGAAGTTGTACGTTTTGGCCCTCAAGGCCAATTTACATTCATCTAAATGAGGAACAAATATGAATACAAATAATTATTCACTAAGATAGGAAATAAAAAACTTGAGACTGATAGAATAACAGTGTTCACTTTATCAAAGAGTAAACTCAGAGTAAACAACAAATTAAATTCTATATTTGTGTCATTGTTTTCAGCAACATAATTTCCCTGTTCTTATTCTTTGTAATGTAAATAAAAGCGTCTATCAAGAACATCAATGAACAAAATCAGTGAAGGAATGATGGAACCCATGAAATACTTAACTATTGAATATTTTAAGTAAACTTTTATGACCATTTGATCTGTAGCAAATGGAACTACAGCCACAGACTATTTCACACACACCCACACACACATACACGCTCTCACAATGAGTGATAGGGAGTCAGCAAAAGGTTAAGCAGGTGATTACACCGAGCTTAGCCTTAAACATGGACAGAATATAATTTGGCTTGAGCAATGTGTGTGTGTGTGTGTGTGTGTGTGTGTGTGTGTGTGTGTGCGTGTGTGCGTGTGTGTGTGCGTGTGTGTGCGTGTGTGTGTGCGTGTGCGTGTGTGTGCGTGTGCGTGATTGCCGTAATTGGTTACGTACTCTGTGTCCTTCCTAAGGTCATTCTGGAAAGATTCAGTGTGGACGTCACTGTTGTTGACTGTCATGCGGTGCCGTACCTTGATAAGGGAGTCATGTTGTAGAATTTAATGTGTTGTCATTACTTGAATACTTCCCTCATCTAAGTGAAGCAGAGATTCAGGTGGAAAAACATGATGAAAAGACTGATAAGGGAAAGATGTAAGAGAAGTGGGACAATCGATGGAGGATACGACTTCAGCGGTTTTACAACATGGCAGGAGACTGATGGTGGAGAGAAGGCGGGGTCAGAGATAAAGGCTGTTTGTGTGTGTGTGTGTGTGTGTGTGTGTGTGTGTGTGTGTGTGTGTGTGTGTGTATGTGTGTGACTGATAGCTCTCTGGGGCAGGCTAAAACTGACCACGAGGACAGTGGTGAGAAGGGCAGGGAGAGCAGGGAGGATGGTTGGTAACAAGAGCGGGGTCTGAAAGATGATGCTCTGAGGAAGAGGAGCAGATGTTCTAAGAATTGCAAAGAGAGCGGTTGAATGAGAGCGATGAATTAAAAAAAATGAAGAAAGTCAGAGAGTGAGAGAGATGAAGATGAAGGAAAAGCAGAAAGTGAGAGTGTGGGTGGCACGGGAGAGATCAAAAGCAAGTTTTTCTCCGCTTTCATCTGTCGCCCCTGGGCTGCAAAACATCTGTTAATAACAACACACGGTATTCACACCAGTCTCACACTCTTACACAGTCGTGTCCTACGTGTTCAGGTTTGGTTAATCTTTTGATCTTCCTCTTCCTCAGACCATTAGCCACACCTTCCCCCTGTCTCGACAAGCAGCTGGAGAAATACAGGGCGATAAAGATGATGAAGGTCTGTCAGACTGGAGATTCAATTCGTGTAAGGCAAGTGATTCTGAATAATTCAACAGCTAATGCAGAGCACATTCACGTATTTCCCCAAATATGTTCAAAATACATTCAGATCAACAGCAATGGTATGGATGATTTACAGTCATCCACTCTGACCGATGGCCTGGGCCAACCAGGATTTCATACCTTCATACCTCTTTAAAAAACATTTTTGATCAATCACTGCTATAACATTGAATAGAAAACATTACAATATGACTTCAAATGATAAAATATCTCGGCCCTTTAATCATGGTACCTGAATCTGAGTACCATGATTCAGATTAAGCTGTCAGTGACTGAAGCTGATGGGAATTACTCTTAGACAGGAAGTTAGTCGGGTTTCTAACTTGGGTTTGACTATGGTTCTTTTCAGTAGCAAATGCCAACACATTTACCATAATTTATAACTGCATAAAGCCCTATATGTTAAACTGTCATGTTGCAGCTGCTGCATCTACTGTCTCTAATGGTCAATCCATCAAATGTGTTTACATTCTAAAGGCTATTTTGCTTTTTGACCAGATTAAGATGTGATGGCGACTTTGCACCTCTTGCTTTTTTTGTCTGTGCCTCACAAGCTCTGGTCCCTGCAGAGAGACACCAACAGAGAAATAGATTAAACCCAAGAGACTGTTCACTGTTATGACTGACTGTTGTGATGTTTAATTCATGTTTCCCTCAAATTTACCTCCCACCTTCCCCTTGCACTTTTCAACTGTAAATATATATATCTAAATCTATTTTTGACATCAACACATTTACTGCGTTTTTCTGTGAGAGCAAGAAATGGGCCTCCAGCACTGGGAATTGTCACTGAAAGCAAGAACTTATCAGTGCAGTCATCCCAACCTTTTCTGTTCATGCCCATTATCTCATGCGGCTTCCTTTGCGTTTCTTCTGCCTCCTCTCCAGGCCGACAGAGCGAGAGCGCTCAGCTGGTCCAGTGATCCTCCCCCTCAGCCTCTCCCTGCTGCCTCGGCTCCATCAATCTCCTGCCTCCTGCCTGACATTCCTCCTGCTTCTCTTCCAACTCCTCTTCCTCCGTTTGTTATCCTCTCCCTTGGTAGCTCAATGTCTCCTCCACCCTTCTACCTTGGAACCAGTACAGCGCTCAGTTGCCATGACAGCAAAGGTAATGTCGAGGCAAGAGATCAGCTAACCTGTTTTCAACCTTTTGTTTGTGTGCATAAGCTGAAATCGCAAACACACACACACACACACACACACACACACACACACACACACACCAGTCCTCAGGTGGTTGAAGCTTTATAGGCTCTGTCTCATAAACCCAACAGAATCTTGTTGTCTATTTCTTTTGCCGTCTTTCTCAAGAATAGACAGCTGTGGCCTTCATGCGTTGCCACGGCAACCCATATGGATCCTTTACTCGATCTTCCATTGGTAGCAATGTCGCAGATTGTGTCTTGATTAGCTCTTTCAGAAGAGAGTGTTGGTGAATGTGATGGTAATGAACAAAACCAAATGAAGATGGTATAATTATACGTTCTGCTGCTGCACTAGTACATTTTCTCTTTTTGTGAGCTCACAGATTAAATGTTTAAATCATAAAACGTTAAACTTCTAGTAGCAAAAACTGGATTACAGAAGCTAACGGAGCAGAAGCTAGGTGACATTAGGGCTTTGCAATTCTGCTGAGTCAAATTAGAAAAGTGGCTTGTTTATGTGAGATGCCAGTCAGCTGTTTGGTCCATTTATTCACTGATGTGCACAGAGCAATTATACGAATGGATATTTATAAGGATGATTCTTAATGATTATAGAGACAATGCACACATTTCCTTTAATGCCAGTCAGGTCAGCCACTTGTTCCAGAAAAATACCAAAATATAAACTGCAGATTGCCTTGAAATTGACTAAACACTTTTATGCTCCGTATTGGACAAACAAGGTACATTTTTGATTCTCTCTCATGTGTTTTTCGGTGGGAGCTTTTATGTGATATTTCTTTCAGCTATGGAGAATGAAGGATTGGTATTTCAGCCAAACACAAAAGCACCTGATTAGTTCATCCTTGCAGGGCTGTTAATCAGTGAGACTGCCTGCTGTTTGGAGTGAAAGCCTGCAGACTTTCAGCCTTGCACATTGGCTGCCTATCCCAGACTAATGGTATATTCAAATGAAGCAGCTTCGTTCAGGGATCATCACTCTGACTAATTAAATGTTCCAAGAAGTTAGAGAAAGAATCTAAAACTAACCATTTTAATGTGCAGTGACATTCTGTTTGCCACATGCTCTGGTCTCATCACTTCAGTAGCTACTGTGTCTTCACAGAAGCTACAGCTTGCTCTCATTAACCAATGCCAGTCTTTGTCTCTCTAATGGTTTCAATCCCATACTAATGTATTTCTCTGTGCTCTCACAACCTGACTAATGGGCAGCCTTCAGTCCCCATTAAAATGAGGTGGCCTAATTAGCGTGTGTGTGCTTATGTGTGTCGTGATGTAAGCATCGGGACAGAAGCTTAATGTTATTGTCCCTTTAGAGCCGATGATCAGGCATTAAGACAGTTTGTAATAATATGTGAGTGTATGTGTAGAGGTATGCATGGCGCACATGCTCGATGTTCCCCTGTGTGTGTGTCAAACATAAAGGTCTCAGTGAAACTTGTTTAATTGTCTGTCTGAGTGAAGGTCATTTCCGCAGTGACTCATCCCCTCCATCCCACAGTGCACTGGGGGCAGATCTCTCCAGATAGACAGACAGACAGACAGACAGACAGACAGACAGACAGACAGACAGACAGACAGACAGGCAGGCAGACAGACAGACAGACAGACAGACAGACAAATGGCTTTAAACAGGAGCACAGTGACATATTAGAATGGCTCTGGAGCACAGAGCAATAATGACTGTGAGTCAGAGTGGGTTGAATCTTACAGTGGAGGTAGCTGAGCACACGACAAAACATCTTAACAATGTGAACAAAAAGGAGCTTTTATACACTCTAAATTGAACCTGTAGTGATTCCAATAAGGAGAGATCAATTTGAAGTTACTAAGGTTAACAACAGAGAAGGCATTCATATAGTAGGGTCAGCGTGTATGAAGACAGGAGGAAGGACTGGATCCACCTAAAGTCTAAGATCATGGTGGTGCTGGGAAGGAGGTGGGTGTGCAATTGTAGGTCTAAAGAACAGAATGACAGAATATGTCACGTCTGAATTATGAATGTCAGGGACATTGAGGGAAAGCAGAAGTGATGGAAAAGATTAGAAGAAGAACCAAATGCAGTCAACTCATGAGAGAAAAGAGCTTCCATATTGAGCTTTTGCTAAAGATTCATTTGAAATGCACTACCCACACGCATATGTGTACAAAGCATTTGTCCAAATTCTGAATTTCCGTATATGAAATACATCCATATATAAAATAAATGTAAAAATGACATATGAAACCTATTGGAAATTGGATCAAATTCTTTTATTAACATTCAATACCAGTGAAAAGTTTGGACAAAGGAGCCATATTAATCAAATAATGTTGCCCTCCATTAATAATTTATTGGCTCCTCTGAAGTATCTCCACCACACATACGCTTCCTCCTTCCCCTGCTTCAGCTGTCTCACTTGCTCCTGCTTTCTCTTGGCTGTTTACACCTCTCCTGTCCCCTCTCCTGTGTTTCTGCCACAGTGTGCCTCAGGTAAAGATACAACACTGATAACAGGTTATAAAAATATGTCACTTTCCTGCAGAGTCAGCAGTGACTTCTGTTTCTCCTCTGCTGTCATCACAATAGAGCAGCCTTGAAACAAAGTGCTGAAATGAAATTGAGTATCTGAAAACGTCTGTACATACACAAACAGACTTTGCTTTTTAATTTTTTTTATTTATGGCTGAGATGCATTTGTTGACGAAATGAAACTTTACAGATGTATTGATTAATTGTTGATAAGAAATCTGATATTGATTTGGATCTCATATGACATTGTATCTGATTTCTAATTAGACTATGATTTTGTAAAATGGTGTGTTTTACGATCTCCTATTTGGTTTCTAATTAGAGTATAATTTGGTGAATACTGTCTAAGTATTGCTTTTTTTTGGATCTAATGTAGAATTTGATGTGGTCTTTAAATACAGCATAATTTAGGTGTACGGTGTCTAATTAAGGCACAACTGTGTTTGTTTACTGTCTAATAAAGAACACATTATTTCTAGTTTACAAAGTTTGTTACATCTTATTAGTGTACCGTGAATAAAGCGCAACTGAAACTACTACTTAATGGCACAAATAAATACGTAATAACTTTTATTACATTAAATAATAAATAATTGATAATTACAATAAACACGTGACCCTAACATCGTCCTGGTTTAATGGTTATCTTAAAAAAATTGATAGCTGACACCTTACTCTATGCTTACATTTGAAAATATATTTGATGATAAATTCAGGGTGTGACTAATTTATGGATGCTACAAAGCTTATTTGTTGCTTATTTTAATTCTTATTTAAATGTTTTTTCCATCACTTTGTCATATGAGGACATTTGTGTGAACAGCACTTTTTCTGTCCTCCACCTTTAAACAACCTCTTTCAAGTCATTGAACAGTTCTCTTGTTCATTCAATTGAAGTCAAGTTTAGTAAGTAAGTCAGTCATTCAGCGTTTCAGCCTCTGCAGTCCAGTCATTTGCGATTGTTTCATTATCTGAAAATGACCCTGAGATACCCGGCTAAATGGCTGTCTGCAAACCCACACACATCAGCTATTCGCCGACTCATCTCGCCATGTGCTGAAGTAACTTCTATCCTGCTTATCTTTCCCTCCGGCCATCTATCTTCGTCCTCCTCTTCGGCAGTCTTACTTTGAAAACTTTCCTCTCCTGATTCCACTGCCTCCCTCTGCAGATTGATCTTTTCTAGGTGCGCTTTAAGGAGTACTGTGCATACTTAGCACTTCAAGCTTCTGGTCTGAATTGCAATTTATTTTATGCTACATTTCAGAAGATGAGGAGCTGTAGGTTCAAATAAGTTCAGATTCAACCTTTATATAAGTGTTCATGCATCATTTAAGGTATGGCAAATGTGTTGCAGTTAACTGAGTGAGAAAGCTAGCATTAGCTATCTACGACATGACCTGTTTAAGAGAGCAGAAAGTAGGTACTATGAATTATTGTCGACATATATCAAAAAACTGTTTGATAATGAAGCAAACTGGTTATGATTTCAGATTAAAATTCACAAAATAACAAACAAACATCAAATTACAAAACATTATGATGATAGCATCAGGCTAAATGACTACATAGTCTCCATTACACTAGCATGAATACTGCTAACTCCAAGCACATACAACATTTCTTCCTGTATACCCACATTCTCAAAGAATAGGCAATTAAATTTGATATAGGTCCAATAAATGGTTATTTTTCACAGTAATGTTACAGCTCATGATGCTACAGTGACTTCCTGTTTAAGTTTATGTTTTAACAATGGACATTAACAATGGAATAAATTATTAGTTTGAAACGAGCTAATAGTTAAGGGAGAATTTAGGAAAGACTTTATAGACAGAGAGAGGATTTTACAAATAGCTGGTGCAATCCACTCTGGCTGTAAAATGTCCTTTCTCTTCAAATTCCCCTGAACTTGAATTCCCCCAAATCTCTAATTCACTAAAACTCTAGCCTATTGCGGCTTTTTTGGTCATTAAAAGTGAAGCCTGTATTTCTTTTATTACTAATAACATGAGACTGCAGCTACAGTCTAAAAAAGCAGGATGAGTTAGAATAAAAGAGACGTTGCTCAACCGTGATGATGGCAGGCATTAATAAGAACAGAGATATCTAATCTGGTTCATTTGCTCTCCCAGAAGTTCCCTAATTAGGGCAAGTCCCTTTCTGGTACACAATCATGCGCGCACACACACACACACACACACACACACACACACACACACACGCACACACACACACACACACACACCTCCTTTGTATTCTAGATAACACACACTCTGCTGTCAGTGATTTGATTTCTACACCTGTCTCTCTGAATCAGATGACCCTACTGGGACAGATGTTGAGGTCTAGACAGGTTATATAGTCATGTATATAAGGGCATGCCTGTGTGTGTGTGTGTGAAAGTGTGTGTGAGTGTGTGTGTCTACAGATTGCACTGGAGTGTAAGTGTCTAGTTCTGCATCACAGAAGCCACTCTGATTAGATCCTGAGGGACCACTGCTAACTGCTCTACTGGGCCAGCTGTCACTACACGCACACACACATATATACACACACACACACACACACACACACACACACACACACACACACACACACACACACACAGACACACACTTAAGCACACTGAGTCATGCTAACATATGCTATTCATTCACATAGAGAGTTCGCTGCAGCTACATCAGTCTTGGAGTGGAGCAGCTATGAAATAATTATGAAATATAAAGGGTGTGTGTTTGTGTGTGTGTGTGTGAAGATGCCTTTTAAGCAGCAGAGTGGTACAGAGAAGCTCAGGAGGCTGTTGACCTTGCACCGGCGGTCTGACACTTGAATCAATGTGAAAAAAAAAGAAAGAAGAAATTTAAATAAAATGAAAGGCTCCTCCACTGACTGGTCACAATAATCTTGTTTGCGTATAATTAGACTGACATTTGTCGTCAAAAGAAAACCTAAAGATATTTTGAAAAAATTCTTCATTGTTTTTTTTCTTTTTATGTTTCGGGGAGATAATAATGAGCTTTTTATTCAACCAGTTTTTTTTTTTTCTTTGTTTCAAACCAACATTTCATCCTTCACTCATTTATTATATTTTGTTGCTTAGATATCGCATTATCGAACAGGTATATTGATAATAGGCTTAGCAGTCTGGGGAGACAGCCAGACAGAGGATGGCAAGAGTTTAGGACTTGTTTAGACAAATGGCCGGGATGAATAGTTTACAAGACCATGCAGTCAATCAATATGTCTGCACAATTTAAAAAGAAAGAGGAGGGAGAGGGATGTTTGATGATGGGGATGTGGGAGGGTTTCATCTGAGAAATCACAGCCTGATTTCACCTCTTTAAAAATGTCCTCAAAAATATTTTC
Organism: Seriola lalandi dorsalis; assembly: GCF_002814215.2. Taxonomy (NCBI): domain Eukaryota; kingdom Metazoa; phylum Chordata; class Actinopteri; order Carangiformes; family Carangidae; genus Seriola; species Seriola lalandi. The sequence goes on from NW_019525229.1 coordinate 152,623, forward strand.
TGGAGTGCAAATATGAATGGCATACAATAAAAGCACAACAAGCAGTAAACACTAGCTCGACACGTCACTATAAAGTTAATGTGACAAATGAGTTAGCAAACACTTGCCTATTTACACATCCAGCAGATATGGAGCAACAATAGAATTAATTTGAGGACATGTTTCTGTCCGGGTGGTCAATATAAGTGAAATAGTCACTTCCCTTTTAACTCTGTTTTAATCTCCACAATCTCATGAGGGAAACATCTCGCTCTTTAGCTGCTATATGCTACACTTTGTTCAGCGGCTAGCAGCTTATATGCTACATGCAATGTACAGGGAGGGTAGCATACAATGTGTTTTGAGTTTTTAAAAGAAAGATTTTTTTATATCTGCCTAAACTATGTTGCTGAGAGCAGTAGGAGTGACCCAAAACAGTAAAGTTGCAGCTGTAAGGTAAAAGATGCTACTGAACTCCTTGTTTGGGCCATATTTCTGTGTGGGTTCATCATTATGAGCAATTCCTTTTACATAGTCATTTGAGTCATAAGACTCATTATTCATAAAGAATATTGATTGCTCCAGCTTTGAATAAATACACTGTATGGTAATTTTTAGGTTTTTCTTTTTTGTTAAATCATGACTGTTGCTTTCATAATGGTGCAGTATGACTTGGCTCCTGCCTCCTTGAAAAAAGATCATCATCACAATAAGTGTTCAGTGGCTTAATTGCAATTGGTTAGCTAGAGGAGGTGAGGAATAGAGGGATGCACCATGCTTAGGTGTATTTTATTGCCTCAAAGGATGACAGCAGAGGTTTAAAATAGAAGCTCATCAAGAAAGCGACCTCACAGGTCGGAAGTACAGGGTGACAGAGCATCCTGCTTCTCCAGAGGCTCCACCACCAAACACATGATGTAACTTGGTGTAACACTAAAGACTGGAGGAAGGATGGAAAGAGCTGCGACAGAGGCAGAATGCAGAGAGAAGTAATTAAAAGGTTGTTTTTGATTGTATCTGTAAAAAAACAAGAGAAAGAAAAATGGGAGAGTAAGCATGCTGAGCCAGCTGTCCTCCCTCACTCAACCACTTAACTGATATTAAATTCAGACACGATGACTTCATCCCAGAGCACTTAGCCACTCAGCAGTTATTACATCATCAGACTTGGAAAGGATCCAGATGATTTCATCCCCAGGGTGCTGGAGGTGAGGACGCACGCATAAGTCAATACTCAGACTGTTATATTTTAAAAGAGGCTTTTATCTCAGATAGAACAATCCTATAAGTGATTTCCTGTGTAATGAAGCCATCAGATGTTACAATACTTAAAGCTACAGTATGTAACGTTTTTTTTTTTGTTGAAATATGTTTTAAAAACACATCTTAATGTGGAGAGATGCTGTCAAAGGCGTTTTGACCCACTTCTAATGTTTTGAGTTTTTGATTTCCAGAATTTGCATATTGTAGCTTTAACTTAGCGCTACAAATGTTTCCAGTGGTTATAAGGTACTTGTGAATACACACAAACAATTAATGTTACGTGTTGTCATGTGAAATGAAAACTGCAAATACTGTTTTTTTTTTTTTTCTCAGAACTTGCCATATTTTATAGTAAGGTACATACATTTACATTTCAGCTGTCTTTGTGCTCACAGTAAGGGGGACAAAACACCTACAGTAAACATTATGTGGCTCACATTTCTTCAAAGTTAACATACACACCCACACACTCACACAGTCGCGTCAGCACAAGCACTCTCATATCGAAACACACACACATTAATGCATCCAGTTACTGTCCCCAGTGCACTCAGTCTCAGTTTCTTTTCTCAAACCACCTAATTTAGGCTTTCTTGTGATGATATGAAATACCACTTATACTTACAAAACATGTTCAACAAATCAACCAGAGGAGTACAAAACAAAAACATAAATGAAAACAATCTACATCTTTATGAAGAAAACATTGTCATTATAAAATAAACTTTAATAATCCACATTTTTTACAGCATTGTCAGATGTGGTTCATTCTGGTTTTCATACGATGGACTAGGTTACTATTTATAGAAGGGAGAGCTGAAGAAAGAGAAGAAGAAGAAGAAGAGGAAGAGGAAGAAGAGGAAGAAGAGGAGGAAGAAGAAGAAGCAAAGGAAGAAAAGAAGAAGAGTAATAGCGACATTTAAGACATTCTGCACTGCACATGGTTACCGTGACAATTGGTTGTTGCCATGGAGATGATGTTGCATGTTACCAGGTGATTTTCAGTGACAGTCTTTGGGATCGTTTAAAGCTATGGGGTTGTCAGGCCCCGCCGTCCCCAGTGAACCCCAATAACTTCAAAGATAAGTGATTGAATGACTGATTGAATGAATGATGACATCACTTCAAATGACCCTCCCCACAACATCAAAGTCCCCCACCCCACCCCA